>NC_066618.1:157937082-158250814 GCF_025201925.1 Gopherus flavomarginatus | reverse complement strand
GGAGGCAGGACTCAGCTATGTGCAGGCTATTGATTCTTGGACTGCTGACGTTGTGGCCAATACCACGGTGAGCAGGCACCCCACTGGGGCTGCTGGGCACGCTTGAATCGAGACACATATGACCTGACCTCGGAGTCTGATAAAGAGTCTGCTTCCTCAGACCATGGGGGATCTCACCCCGTTGGTACCGAGGAGACCAGCTCTGAATCCGGAGAAAGGGGTATTGGCAAAATCGTCGCTGGCTTCTCCCTGGACGGAACCCTACAGAGAGGTGCAGCAGTAGTAACAGTCACCAGTACCGTACAACGGTTGGGGGCTGGAGTCAGGACTATATGATCACTTCCAATCCCGGTACCAGGAGGGAGTCCTGCACAGCAAGTGAAGCTGACAGTGACACGTTCAGCAACTCTTGGGATGCCTCAAAAGCCTCCTTAGGTGTAGACGGACTTGGAAAGGATTCACGATCCTGCAGTGCCAAAAGTTGCACCGGCACTTTAGGGTTTAGTCTTAATGGACCCTTCCTGGTCTCTGGAGTCAGGAATACCTCCTGGCTTACAGACTGTGTCTGGGGGTGCATATCCTTTGAGCATGCCTCTTCTTGGTGCCTCTGCTAGAGATTTCAAAGGCCATGGTACTGAGTCTTCGGGCGACTTATGTTTTTTTTTAGGTACCGGCAACAAGGGTCAGCCTCTTGACTCTGTCAGATCAGGGGGAGCACTCCTAACCAATTTGCGTGTGCTCGGTATCCATTCTGCGCAGAAAGGCTCCAGGGGTTGGCAAAATGCAGACTCCATAAGGAAGTGCTTGAGTCCAGAGCCCTGTCCTTTTTTGATCAGGATTTGAACCCTCTACAAATGTGACATTTGTCACTCACATGCACTTCTCCCACAGACTTGAAGCAGCGGGGGTGTGGGTAGGGTGACCAGACATCAAGTGCAAAAAACCGGGACAGGGGGTGGGAGGGTAATAGAAGCCTATATACAAAAAGACCCCAAAATTGGGACTGTCCATGTAAAATTGGGACATTTGGTAACCCTAGGGGTGGGTCACTCAGTAGCATAGACTTGCTACATGAGCAATAGGCCTTGAAGCCAGGAGAACAAGGCATTAGTTCGGTATCGAGTCTTGTACCCACAAGGGAACTGGTGACCCAAACTCCAGAAAAATACCTACTTTAAACTTACTCTTATATCTACCTATGTACAAAACACTACACTAAACTAAAAAGTAATGCTGTAGGTACTGTATACACTAAAAGGGGGAAAACTTGCAAATACAAGAATCTCAGCTCCAACAACCGTCGCTGGTCCTAGGAAGCAACTGAGTGAGGATAGGGGCAGCGCTGCCCTTAATGCCAGCATACAGTGGCACAAGGCACCAGAGGGCCCTTGCACTGCCCCAATAGCTTTGCCGCTGAGAGAGAAATCTCTGACAAGTGTGCACAAGGTGCACACACACTGACAGTGAAATGGACATGTGCAATCACTTGAAGAGCCAACACTAAGCCTATATATATATATTTAGTTCTCTCTCACATAGTCAGGGTCTAACTGATTGCCACACGTGGAGTTCAGAAAAAATTTCCCCCAAGTCAGTGTTTTTGCCTTCCTCTGCAGCATGTGGCAGGTAATAGTCCAGTCTCCTGTGGGCTGTCGTACTTTGATCTAAAGTTGGGTTTAGTGTGTACATGGTGAGTGGTGTTGGTGGCCTGTGATACACAGGTCAGTTTAGATGATCTGGTGGTCTCTTCTGGCTACAAAATCTATAACTCTATATTTAGAATCAGCATCTCATAACAGCATGATTCTAGCTTAGCGGTAGTAGATTCTCAGATGAACAGCTATTAGTATCAGCACCTGTTATGTAGGGAATGGTGATAAGTATAAAAGAGGGGGGAAATGACTGTATTTAAATCCCATTGGATTGTAGTAATAATCTGTAGAATGGACTGTGATGGCCCTTTTGTTTATGAGCTAATTCTGGAGCTATTAATAGGATTAGCATCATGAGCAGATGTGGAGTAATTCATACTAGATTTTTTCCAAACAAATCTATGCTGTACAGTTGTACCCACAATGGTAAAGACAAGTTAATGCCTGTAGTTCTGAAACACAATGCGGACATGTGTTTATCTTCTGAATGGACGTGCTAGTCTGGATACATTTACATGCCACATAATGACAGCATGGAAACCAGCTAGATGCAGTCATTCTCAGACTACTATGGCAGGTAGAAGCAGCCTAAAATTATATCCATATGCCTTTTCTTTTCCCATGGGAACTGACAGAAGACACATTTTCTTATAATATTTTGGACCATCCCACAGAATTTAATAACACCACTGCTATTGATTTTCTTCAGGATCATTTAAAAAAATCTGGAAAGGAGACCACTCTCTCAAATTCTACAGCTGTTTAGAGTAATTTCTATAGGTGTCCATCGGTTCTAATTCGTCCTATAGGATGAGAAGAATTAAAGATCACAGTTTTTGAGAAATTGTTTAAAAAATAGACAACTTAACTTATTCCCCAAGTCATTGAAACCATAAAGACTGAAATTGTATAGGCCGTTTTAGCCTATGTAAATAATACCTTAAATTGTTCAAATTTCATTTTTTTTCTTTTTAAAGTAGATTAAGAACACCAATTAAATTACTCATATGAGCATTCTATTGATTTAAATTGCAGTTCAATTATTTTCACACTGTGAGGATAGCTGTGCTGCTCAACTGCGGCAAAACGAAATCATTTATTCAGTTATGAAACGTGACAGTGCTAAAACAGGAACCAGATTCAAACTTTGATCTGAAAGTCATGGGGAGCTTTGCTTCTGCTTTGCTAGAAATGGACACCTGACAGAAGTTCTTAATGAGATTCTGGTGGGACTCAGGCACAATTAGCAATGCATGGACTTTCTAGAGCCTGTTTTCAATGGTATCACGCAGCCTATTTATTTACCGCTAAACCAAATCTTCATTTCTCCTCCCATCTAGCATAGTGGGAGACCAGGGACTTAATTCTACTCTTGGCTGACCTCAGACTTCTGTAGCTTTATTAAGTCCCAAATATATTTCTAGATTTAAATTGGTGGAGAAAATCAAGCCTCACAAATGCAGTTTACAGAGTTTAGACTAACCCAAAATTTTCCTTGATCCTAAACACTTGCCAAAAAAAAAAAAAAAAACTGAACCAGACCCAGTATTGCCAACAACCAAGTGTTTAAGCCCCTAAAGGCAGGAGAGACAGGAGACTGACTAGAAAATTGATGAGATTTTCCAAACACACACACACACACACTTTATTTTCCCTTTGAGCTTTAGGATTCATGTTTTCAAGCTTTTGTGTGAAATCTTCCAGACTAAAACCTTACTTAAATAAAACTGATGTTCTCATATAACCACTCTGAATCCCAACAGTGGGTCTTTAAGAAAAAAACATTCAAGATGAAATCCTGCCTCCACAGAAGTCAATGGCAAAACATCCACCAAGATTCCATCCTAGATATAAAGGGAGTTGGCAACAAATATACACATTTAACTTTTTGTACCTAAAATAGTTCCTGTCAAAACATATGTTATCCACATGCTGGATCCTTGGTGCTCATTTCCAACCCAGGTCCATAAACTCAGGCTCTTTATTAGCATTTAGGATGTGCTGTATCTTTTCTCCCTCTTCTGTGGATAGATGGATGTTGGGTAGGGCTGGTGGCAGTAGTGTGGGATTGTTTGTGTGTATAAAGGGGAGGGTCGATTAATTTCTCTTTTGCTCATTTTGTCGGTGTGTTATTTAATTTGATTGGGAATGAGTTGCTAGGTCTTTTAATTTTGGTGTGTATTTCTTAAAAGATTAACAAGGGCACCCAGATCACTGGATGGTTCTTTTATTTTAGTTTGTACAAATCTAACAATTGTTTGCAGCACCAGGACCAGGATCTAACGTCACTACCTAGTTTAGTTTCTTGAGTTTTACATTAATGTTTTTAATCCAAACATTAGGGAAATTAAATAGAGTTCATTTTAATACCCTGTGTGTATCCTTGTGAAATAAAAAAACAAAAGGAAGTAGCACAGTGCTAGAGTACATGAGGAATTGCCTGTTGATGAGTCACGTCTTAATACACTGTAAAATATCTTTGCTGTTTCATAGTAAACCAGGTACAGTATGCAGAAGGAATCAAATTGATTGCTTCTTTAATTTAATCTCCCATTTCACACCAGAATGCCAAAACAGGGTAAGTCAGCCAGCCACGCTGTCAATAAATGGAAATTGAGGTCAAATTATTTCTTAGAGAACTCCATTTTATGTATTAATCATGTAAATTGGAGCCACAGTCTGAAATTATCATCTACCTGTTGGCTAAATAAATAATAACAAGAATAATAAATAATACTTCGTATTTCTATCATGCCCTTCATCCAAGGACCTCACTGCACTAAACTAACTTCAACTATTTAAGCATTCTGCTACCAGGGTATTACAACCATTTTATAACTATTAACTTTCAGGTCAATTATTATTAATTGTATTACAAGACCTTCTATAGGCCCCAGTTGAAGCTGAGGCCAATGGTGCTAGGTGCTGCATATTAGTAGTAATTGACAGTCCTTGCCCCAAAGACCTTACAATTTAAATAGATATGATAAAGGATGGGAGAAAGGAAATGATACTACCCAATTTACAGATGGAGAACTGAGGCAAAGAGAATAAAGCCAACTTTTTTTCAGGGGGAAATAGCAGTCTAACTTCAGGCTCTTAAATTAATATTTAGGCTCATAATAAGTGGCCTGATTTTCAAAAGTGCTGAGCATTCACTCATTTCAATGGGAGCTGCTGTGTACTCAGCACTTTTTAAAATTTGGCCATGGATTTAGAAACCTAAATATGAATTTTGGATCCTAAATTTAGGACCCTGTTTTTTTCAAAATCTCACGAGTGACTTGCCCAAGGTGATGCAGGTAGCCTATCACAAAGCTTGAAACTGAATTCAGATCTCCTGAGTTACGGTAAATGCCTTAACTACAAGACCATCCATCATCTTGAGTACTGACTGGAAAGGAAGAACGTCATCTACTGAATCTCCCACAATTCTTTCTGTCTCGTATAACTTCTCCTTGGTAGAGTCACGAGCCAAGTAGTGACCACTCCAACGCTACTTAGCTTGTGAAATTAGACTCCATGACCATACAGGGTAGAATAGCTTCAGTTCTAAAGACTCTAATGACGTTATTAAACTCCTACCTACTTAATTTTAAAATGGTTGACCTCTTTTCATAAAAGCACAACCTTTTAGGAAATTAGTTTTCTATTTTCTTCTGCATTGAGGTTCTTTGATTAAAAGATATATTTTAATCTTTGAAAGGATGCAGCACGTGTAATTTTTTTTTTATTAATTTTTGCTAGCAGCTCAATCTTTGAAAGATCAAAGTGAGTCTTTCTAGTTAGGTCAGCCATTTCCCTGAAATGAACCAAATGAAAGCTTACGCCTAACGCTATTTAAAAAAAACAAAACCAAAAACCCCCCAGGTCTTTCAAGATATTTGCACGTTCTGTAACACTAAATGAGTAGACAAATGTACAATAGATCAAAAATTGTTCCACAATTTGATAAAGTCGGAGCCATCCAAAAACTTCAGATCCCAACCTCTGTGATTTTACGTGGGGGTCAGAGTTCTGATCTCTATTGTACTATCTTGATGAATCTGCTCTACTAACATAATCCACACAATGTGCAAAATCTAGACTCAGCTCTTTGTTGATAAATATAAGAATCTTAAGTTTGGCTGCTCCAGAGTTTCCCCTCTCAGCTCTGCTCAGCCCACACACTAGATCATCTCTTTCCAAAGAGTCACTGCCTGTTCTCTTATAGCCATATGGAGTAATGAGCAGCAGAACCCTTTCCCGTTGGAGCCAGCACCTACTAAGAGATGGGGAGTTTGGTCAAACACCATTGGCTATAGGATCGAGCACTTGGTGCACAAACATTTTAAAGCCAGCTAGCATTACTTTACTACACTCTTAGACTAACCAGAATGAAGATTCTTTAAAATCTGCTGCCCAGTTCTTCATGTCTCCCAAACTCTGAATATTCCAAAGGTGTGTGTGTGTTTGATTTTTTAAGTCCTACAGCATAAAACCTGGGGAAATTTCAGGCCAACTCACCTATAAAATATAGTGTATAATATATAGACTTGGAAGGACTAGATTTTGTATCAGTAAATGTTGGTAACTGTCAGTTTCACCATAAACACACAAACCAATGAAGAAACCATTTCCACTGATAATATTCAAAATTTACAGAGTTAGTTTTTAAAAATTGTTGCTTTAGAATTAGAGTTTGATTTAGGGATTAGATAGATAGATAGGATGTTCACAACGTGTGTTAATCATTATTTAGCTTTAAATTTTGTATCTCAGTGTCTATTGTCATTAATTATTGTCTAACCTTGCTACTGTCTGATCCCCCCAAGCTTTCCCACAACTGTAAAATTTAAATACATAAAAACCTTAAAAAATACTACCAAACCCTCAGTATTATCCACCAAAATTATGAAAACAAAAATTGAATTCTGCCAAACCTAATAACATGCCTGCTGGGAGTACATATCTCTTTATACAGTACAAAATAGAACTGCATTTCTATCTATAGATATCCATTGTCTATCCACATTTTTTAAATTTAATATTGTAGATATGGGAGTTTATGAGGTATTCTCATAAAAACTATGCTTGGTAGTCATTACTATGTTGCAAGATTGTCAGTTAATAATTATGTTGTTGTAAGATTAATTAATTGCCTAGAGCTTTTTATACAGGTGTTCTATTTTTACTATTGTTAAAATATAAAAATGTGCCTGTGGATGTAAAACAGGTTATATTTTATACGCCATATGCATGCACCATAGATAGATGTAATCTGAGGCACTGTTTCATCCTACAGTTCATAAACAGTCAGCTCTAAAATAAATCCCCGTCTCATTGTGGAGTGGAGTGTTGCCTAAGATTTGCTGGACATAATTTTAATCTGGGGATTTAATGCCTTAAAAAGAGCAGCCCAACTAAAGAGCTGGCATAGCACAGAAAACAATTTAGTAGATTATCATAGCGCTAAATTGTAGCTCCAGAAAAGCATATGTGGACTTTCCAAAAATAATCTGACTGTTTATCAAAAGTGGCAGGTGCTGCCCTGGCTTGTCAGCGTAATGGCTAAGAAGATATAAACCATACAGTAGTGGATGGCAGTGTTAGAAAGCAAATGGGAAGAAAGAAAAAAAGAAGAAAAAGGAGAGGGACAATACTAATTAGCATGCCAAGCTGATGATGGCTGGGTTGACGTGGGTGAAGAATACTAATGCAGTTGGTATACAAGGAGGATGAATTTGAAGTGGCATCCCCTCAAAACCCTGCCAGGTTTTTGTCAGTGCTGCTATTACTAAACACTTCATTATATTCTATAAAAATATATGAAATATGATGTCTTACCTTCAAATGCCATGTTTATTTTTTCCCTATTAGCAATAGCTGCTCTCCTTTTATAATCTTGTTTTTTTATTCAATCAGAATATAGTGTTTTTTCCCCCCACTTGGCATTATTGTATTTAAGTGCAATTCTGCTTCATTGTCATTGCAGCAGGCAAATAGTGAGGTGAATGGATAGAATCAGACGTTGCTATACACATGGTTTTTGATAGTACTAGACATCAGGGACATGGGAGAGAGTGATTACACTTAGCAAACGTTGCCACAAAAATACACTTCGGTGAGTGTGTTTTAACTTTTTAACACTAATTGAAAATTTGAGAAAACTCATGAGCAAATGAAATCCATACTCAATAAAAATATTTCATCCCCAACCCAAGGTGAAAACTGACACTAAGCATAAGTTAGCTGTAAAGCAACATCATAAGGCCAAAGCGGGTATAAGCATTGGTTCTGATACTCTAGAACCACAGGTACAGGTCCTGGTAGGGTGAACTTAGCTCTCATCATCCCTAGTTGAAAAAGCTCCGTGCTGTTTGCTGCGTATGGCGATCTTTCAGAAGTGATCTCCAAAATATATTCTGTCTGCTGTGTACCGAGCAGTTATGAAAATCTGGCCAATATTTGGTGCCAAAATCTGATCCCACTTGTAGCTGTTGAACAATAGGAAAAACCGGCTCCTAACTGACTTCCTGAAGGTCACAAAGTCTGAGCGTGCACCAGGCTTTACAGCAAGATTTCCTCTGTCCCACTCCAGTGCCTTAACGGCAAAGCCATCCTTCTCATTAAGTCAATATTCTTTATTCACCAGAAGAGAAAGAGAAGACTTTTTATGTAAGAAAAGATTGCAGGAGAAATGATAACTTTATGACATAAAAATACCTCGTATTGATACGTTCTCTGACCAGACAGCAATGCAACTGAAACAGTTGGTCAGAGGGTGTTCTGCTGCAGACAGGAATAGTACTGAGTTGAACTTGAGAACATTTAAATGTGGGTCCCTTTATTTACAAATGTAACTTTGTCCAAGTAATTTGTTCCAGTGGTGACAACTGTTGATTTTGATGGAGGTGATCCTTGTCCTCCACATACCTGCTAGTTAGGTGTAATACCTATATGGAGCCTGTTTTACAGATGAGGCACAGAGAAGTCAAATTGCTTGCTCAAGGCTGTTTAACTCATGGGTACCTTCAAGAACAGAACCCAGGGAATGTGACTAATTCTATGGTTCTAACCACTAGACAACAGAACTGGAGCAATGGATGGGGATCAAAAATATCAAGTAAACTTTTCAGAAGAGCCTAAGTGACTTAAAGACTTGAGTCCCAATGTCTTTCAGTGGTAGACATGTCAGTTACTTTTGAAAATGAAACTTGGGCACATCTGAAAACATTACATGTTGTTATGTTGTGGTGATGTCCAACAATGTACTCACTGCTGCAAAAAACACAGCATAAAATTCAGCCCCTGCTGAAAGAGCGTTCAGGATTTACCAGAGTGCACCCCCGGGAGAGGGACTGGAGGAGGATTGCAAGTGGCTCGTTCTTACATCATTTCATGCGAATCATTCTGCACTCGGCTCTTCCGCAGCACAGGCTCTCGGAGTTCAGGCTGAATGCTGATAAAGAGCTTCTATTCTATCACGGTCTTACCTCGCCCAACCATTGTGCCTCCCCAGTCTGATCGCTTCAACACTGGCTAATCCTTGTTTGCGCATTCAGTGAAATTACAGCAATCTCTAAGCAGTCATTGTGCATTTCAGTCTCAGTCAAATGCTTGCTGACAGATAAAAATGACAGGGATAGAAAGAGATGGTACATCTGAGCACTGGGAGTGGTACAGCTAGTGCTTATAGGATTTCACCAAAAAGCTGCTGCACCTTTAAGACATTTGGCACTGGAACAGAACTTGGCCAACACTGCCGAATCTTACACAAGCTCCTTTTATTTAGTTTGCTGCTCAGTGGGGGGAAGGAGAGCAACTGTGGCAGAAACAACGTGTGACATGAACACAAAACAAATGCCTGAATTTCAACTAGAATTCCCCACCACCACCTCAGAATCAAATTCACAGCACAGTCTCTTCTCCCCTCACTCTTAACTGCTAAAGGATCCTCAGTGCCGGTCCCTTTTTCCTCTCCTCTGGCAGTAACCTTGTACAACATGAAAAATAGTTAATGGTCAATTAAATCAAAAATGGCCATCAAAGGAAGTGCTGTAAATCATCTAGTCAACGGTCAGCCACAACAAACAGCCACCCTAAAGTACCTAGTGTAGTGCAGTGTCGGCAGGAGGTGTGAGTGTAAAAGAAGAATTTTGCATGGTTACAAAAAAAAAGCTCAACACTTCAGGAAGAATTTGAGATCTGGCTCACTTGAAGCCAAAACCTTTTTATTTCTTTCTGAAATCTTCATTAAATATTTAAAATAAATTTAAAAAAAGAGTTTCCTCCTCTGTGTTTAAAGTAAAAGAGACTAACAGATCAGTTGTGGTAATTACAAAAGCTGGTGTGTGGGTGCCTGATTCTGATTCCACTTGCACCAGTGTAAAACTGGAGAAAATTCACTGAAGTAAAAAGTTACATTGGGGAAAAGTTGATGAGAGTTCAGAAACAGGACCCAAAGAAATATGAACAAGCATGATGGCACTACTGAATATCTAAGGCTTGCATACAGGGCATGTGAAAAAGAACAGGGATGGGAAATCAGTTCTTTATAGAGTAATTACCTATTATTATTATTAGTTTTGCTGTAGCACCTAGAGACTACAATTGAAATCAAGGCCCCATAGTAATAGGCACATAGTAAGAGCAAGTCCCTGCCATGAGAAGTTCACAGTCTAAGTACACAACACAAAGGAAAAGAAGTTATATCCCCCTCTTTTTCAACAGTTTGGAAACTGAGGCACAGAGAGATTACGTGTCTTGCCCGAAGCATCACAAAGTTTGACCTGAATTGTTGCAGATCTGCTGAGCTTGAGACCGTCCTCTCTCTCAGCTCAGACCTAACAGAGAGGAAATAGCTTGGAATCCCTGCACTTGGTATCATGGGTAGAATGTGCCTTGCTGTGCACAGGTGTATGCAGTGGGTGATGCCGTCCAGAAGGAGCCTTTTCTCCCTCACTTTTTGCCCTGCTGCAGACTCCTAGTTTTTGACCTCCCAGCACATGACGACTGGGGAGGGAGAATATAAGCAGCCTCTTCTCTCCCCCTTGGTCCTTTGTACAGGGAACAAGCACAGTCCCAGTCCTTGTCCTCATACGAGTGGAAGACCATAATCTTCCAAACAGGCAATTGCTGTGGCCCACCTCAACAGCCCAACAGGAATACATGGAGACTGCACAGTGCCACACCCTGTAAAAGTGAGTGTTTCCAAGTAGTGTCTGGGGACTGTGCCAGCACTATGCTCACCTACTCTCCTCCCACCTCAGCACCACAGACTCATATAAAGGTAGGGCTGGAAGGGACCTCAGTAGGCCATCTAGTCCTGTGCTGAAAGTTACCAAGGGAGGTTGTGGAATCCCCGTCATAAAATTTGGAAATCTTGCAAAATCCAAGCCAAAATTTAGATTTCAAAGCAATCCCAGAAACAGCAATTCCACCAATTATCTCAGATCTATTATGCCCCTAGAGTCAAATAAATTTGGAAAGAGCATGTAGCATCTTTCAAAGACCTGCCACTCTTCGGCATGGCATCAAGATCCTTAACATCTTTTTGAGAGACAGCCTCAAAGCTACTTGGACTTCAATGGAACTATGCAGATTTACACTAGCTGAGGCTATGACCCTGTAAGCACAATTTCAAGCTAACAAACTTTCAGAACATTTATGGTCTGCAAACATGTTTAGTTAAAACTACTAGGTCAATCAGCATTTGTAAAACTCATGGAGAGCCTACTGTGAAAGCTGCTCTGTTAGAGCATAGCAATTTTGTTACCTGCTGCCTTTCTGTCAGATTTCACAAGTTAAGTGGCACCAGGCTGGCTCAGGCTTGGCTTGGCAAATCTCTCAGCTATGCAAGAAGTGGTGGTACAATGACTGTGTTCAACAAGTGGCACCCTCAACTTCTGTGTTAGCACTGAATGACCATGAAAATGTAGCTAGAGACGGTTAGAATTTTCAGAGCGAGCAGACCTGAGATGGAGAAGCTATCTCACCTGAGACACTTGAATTCATCATTTTCTTGGCAAAGTATGGTTAAGATGAAGGCCAATTAGCTCCAACAGGATTTGAATTCCAGGGCAAAATACTATTCAATGACAGTAATGGTAGCAGAATTTGGCCTTTAATGAATTCCATCCAGCACACACTGCAAGGCACTGTCTAGACTAGGTGAATGAAGGGTATTTATTCAGCAAATGTTGGACAATACATCTTCATTAATGCATAATTAAACACCAAGCATTAACTATGGCCATCTTACACATTTTCAACTCCACCACTTTTGTCTACACTAGGTGCTAAATTGAATTTTAAAACTTGTTAACTGGCACTTTACCCATCACACCTCATTTTCCTAGTCTATAGAAAGCCCAAATATTAACCTAATTTTATAGAGGGGGAAACTCAAGAGATTAAGGGACATGTTAAAAGTCACAGTAATGGAGTCAGGAATGATTCTATGAACACAATTTAAGCCAGTCCCTTACATTATCCACTAGACCATACTGCTATCTCTTACCAGTTTAGAACTTGTTAATGATCTGAATACTCTAGACATAACTGGGTTATTTTTTTTGTAACATTGTTCAGCTACATCAGTTGCTAACCTTTTTCATCTCAACATCCCTGCAGCAGACAAAGTTTTGTAGAGCAACTGATATACAATAAGCTGCATCTTTGCTCGGTTTTTAAAATTTCACATTACGTTTTGAAATTCTTGTCAAAGCTTGGGGAAAAAATTGCCTCACAGGAGAGGCTGCTGCTTTCATTCTGTTAAAAATGAATATGTTCTCCAACAACTTCAGCTTCCTTGTTGTTTTCGTTTCTTCAAAAGATATGTCATCTGAGTGAGCGCAATGTTCAGGAAAATGAGCTTTCCGCACTAGTGTTAGCCAGACTTCCTTCACTGTTAATGCAACTCAGCTTCCCTGGCCAATGTGTTATATTTATGGGTGGAATTTTCAATCTTGCCAACCCCAAGTGTGCAAAAATCATGAATCAACCCCCCTCCCCCAATTTATATTTTAAAAGATAATATACTTGGGGATTTTTTAAATTTGCCTTATGTTATGTGAGCCTTTAGGTATCACATTTTTAGGCTTTTCTCTCTGCAACCATATAGACTAGAAACTTGCTTAAAAAATGAAAGTTGAGATTCTTGTATAATCACATGACTCCAGGAGCTGGGATTTTACAAAAACCCACACATACAAACACACACACACACACAATATGCAAGACAAGCACTAAAATCATGAAAACTGGCAATATTAGATTTTCAAAAGCAGTCCATATTACCTTAACTCTGTTCCCACTGAAGTTAATGGTAGATCTCTCACTGATTTGAACAGGAGAGAAGTTCAACCATCTTTGAAAATGCCACTTGCTGGGTTAACTACAGAAGGTCTGGATAGAGCTTCAGCGTGGATACACATCCAAAGATCCGGACGCTTATTTTAACCTCAAGTCTGAAGAGCTGGGCTTCATGTAAGTCTTTTGCATGGTATTTTGGGGCTTCTGTATTTGGTCACAGGAAGATAATGGGAAGCAACAATCCTGTTGCATGAAAAAGAAACATAATGGTGGGGGGAAGTTATCCTATTATTTTTAAATTAACAAAAAGACCACTCTGGATATAAGTAAGAATTTTTGGTGAGAGTTCAAGCCAGTTCTTTCTTCATCCAAACAGGCTGGCAAATCCCTTAAGTATCAGTTTCACAAACTGTATGGTGGTTTTATGATCTGCACAAACAGGCGTTTGAGATACAGCAGTGATTACAAATAATTAAGACCAATGCAGATTAACCCAAAGCTAGAGACCACAGACTTCCTTTCTATTTGCATGGCATGCAATCCCATCTCCTCGGAGCCGATGTATGAGCCCTTTGCAACGGCCAACAGTGCTGCAAAAATTAAGTGTCTGTCAAAGTCAACTGAGAAAAGGGAAAAATCACTAGACACACCTATTTTGCCTTTCTCATCCCTTCTTTTCTTATATATCCTCATAGTATTAGGGGGAGTTATTTTATCACTACATCTAATAATCACCCCTGATACATTCGGAACAAAATGAAAGTGCTGAAAGAAATTAGCACCCGTTCTGTTCTATCCCTTTGTCTTCTAAAGGAGGGCAGAAGAGAAACTTTCCTGAGCTGAGTTAAAATTGCCGGCTCCTTCCTTCTCCTCTTAGCTATCTTTCTACTGATGTCACTAGTCTGGCCTCTGGATCACCTTCATATACACATACACAAAATACACGACATTCAGTATGTGCTTAGAGCACCCTGGTCTTCTTGAACATGACATTTTCTTTCAGCAGCTCTGCTGGAACCAATGGTCAGAAACCTGGGAGCTTTGAAATATTTTAACCTTTACTTCAGGCTAGGATTCACTTTGAGCCTACTAAGAGGTATGTTCCCGCTCAGACTTGCCTCCGAAATGCAGGCTTTTCAAAGTGAACTGTTATAAAGGTTTATCTGTGGGTGGGCAACTTCAGTGGTTCAAGGCACCTCTGATCTTCCCCTCATTACACCTTTGGTGAAGTTTCAGCATGCGAACTACAGCTGGAAGGAGTTGTTCACATCTTGGCTTCAGGTGGAAAACACTGTTGCAGCAATGCCTACTGAGTAGCCATTTTTTCTGCAAAGTAGTAACTAGTGCAATTAGCCTAGGACATGGAAGACCAGAGTTAACGTACCTGCTCTGCCACAGATTTCCAGTGCGACCTTGGGCAAGTCGCTTAGCCTCTCCGTTCTGTATCTGTAAATAATAGCACTCCTCTACCTCCTAAGGGTGTTGCAAGGATAAATACATAAAAGACAGCCAAGTGCTCAGATAGTACATTACCCAAAGTAGACAGAAACATTGTCTGACCATAGAGAAATAACCATACATACAGATGACTACAGCACCAGGAACTGACATCCTTGTACCAATTCCCCTAGTCCAGCTGCATTTTAACAGAATGTATACACAATTAAAATACATGCAACTGAATAGGGGAGGGTTTGGGGCACAAGTAGGAATAGCACTGGTTTTAGATGGCAGATATATTTTCCCCACCACCTACTTGGCTTCCTAGAGGTCAAAATAGAGAAAAACCTGCAGTGTGTTCAAAAGAATTAGAGACATATATTGATGTACCATCAAATGAAAAAAAAAAGTGGAAAGGGCATTTTCATCACCTCTGAAAGCGGTGATCAAAGCAAACTTGTCATCTTATTACAAAAGCAATCAATGCTGCTTGTTTTCTTGCTTTTATGTCATAATCTATGCTGCAGAAGAATTACACTGATTGCTTTGCCAATGCTAGAAGGATCTTGATCTGGAGCAGGAAAGGGCTCTTTGTGAAGGAATAATTTTTTATTTATTTTATTTTTTATTTTTGAATCCTTGTAGGTACATGGTTTGGATAATGGAATGCTTTGACATGAAGCTGTCTGGACTGTGACTGCAGGAACAAATGATAGCTAAGTAAATGCCTCTAAACATTCTTTTAGAGCCTGTTCCAAAGCCAGTAGGACTCTCTCCATGGACTTGAATGGGCTTTGGATCAGTCCCCTAAAGTGCATATAGACTCCTGTCCGACAAAGCATTCATACATGTTTTCAACTCTAAGCACATATGTAGTCCCATTAAAGGCAATGGGACTATACACATGCTCAGAGTTAAGTGCTTGGCTGAGCCACATTCTCAGTGCTAAAGAAAGGTACCAAGTTAACAATTCTAGAGAGTATCAGAGGGGTAGCTGTGTTAGTCTGGATCTGTAAAAGCAGCCAAGAGTCCTGTGGCACCTTATAGACTAACAGAAGTACTGGAGCACAGGCTTTCGTGGGTGAATACCTACTTTGTCAGACGCATGTCAGAGATTTACCAAGTTAACAAGTTATTCACCAAAAGATGCAGCGATCTACTAGCATTTTAACAAGGTCCTTCCACAAGTACTTTGCCTCCTTAGGTTCTGATTAATATCACATGGTGCATATGCTTACAGAGAGGAGGAATGAGGGATCTGTGTTGTTACGTGAATACAAAAGGACTCTCTTGTAACTAAGGAAGGAGTCAACAATCTGATATCATATTATTCAGTCTTTTTAGTCCTTGAACTCTTTGTCATTGATAGGAGTTTTCTATGTAAACAGCCATCCACTAGGAGCTGATTAATTTCTGACAGTCACAGAACAGCCATCCATTTCACATTGAGGACTGGCCTAAATCAGCATAGCTCCATTGATGTCAGCAATTTATCTGAATTGAGAATGCAACTGTTGTCACTGTGGTCATAGAGCTGATTATGTAAAAGCATTTCATAACTTCAGAAGTGAGACAGATTATATATTTATTTATATCAGTTTATAAAATATTAAACAAAAAGGCATTTTTCTTGAGACTCTATGCACCTTTAACACAGCCACAAAATTTCCCATCCTCAGACAAGTTTCAACCCTCATTCTCTTCAAAAACCATAGTAAATATATACACTTGGCAACATACCAGGCAGGTCGAGAAATCTAGAATGTTGTGGGCTGTCAAGATACATGCAATTACAATCCTTTTTAAAGAAGAGTATAAAAGCAAATCAGTATCCACACACCTTGAGTCCCAGCTTTGTCAAATATTGTTCACCAGGGACCACATCTTGTGTGGAAATCTATTGCTCACACAGAAATACCTGACAGCTCAATATACTGCAAGTTAACATATATCATTGCACAGACAAAGTCGGGGAAGCTGGTTCGAAAGCGTAAGGATAATGCTCTGATTCAGCTGCACCTCTTTTGAATCTTTGCTCTTCAAGGTTGTAAAGTTTGGCTCCAGAGAGTAAGGCTGATCTCAAGTCATTTAGGGCCAATCCTCATTGGAAGCTGAGCTCTTTTGAAAATTGGGTCACTTCATTTAAATGCCTAAAATAGGAGCTGAGCTGTGATGAATGGGGAAACATCTATTATCTATTATGAATATTTTGTATTCCTCACTTTTCTAGTTCAATATTGTTGCCTGACTGAACACACAGAGTTAAATCAAAGGAGGTTGTAATGGCCTTGTGATAAAACAAGGAGTTAAGACAACAATGGCTGGGCGGTCAGCTGGTGAGAGAATTTCATCTCACTGGCTCCATTCAAGCTGGGATATTTTACTCTTCCCAAAGCTAAATTAAGCTAGAAATCAAAAGACATTGACTCATTAAAAAGGTGCCCCTGGCAGAAAGGGAGGGAGAAGTGATCAAACTAGCTAGCCAGAACATGGGGAAAAAAAAAGAACAGTTTGACTGAGACACACAGATGATGTGAGCAGGAGCAGCTGCTACACACTGATAGAGACGGAGTTAGGTGGGTTGAGGAGAACTTACAAAGGTGTAAGGAATATCCATGCCTTTTACTGATGGTACAATACATAACAGTATAGGCCTTTTACTGTGGGTGCCCTTTTCACCAAAGGCTTCGTTTATTGACGGATGAACTACGCTTTGTTTGAGTCACTTTAATCAACTGCTGTCAAAGGCTCCCAAAGAGTAACCTTTGCAGGGTCAGTTGGACCCACTGAGTTAATCAAAGTTGGTTCATAGGGGACTGTAACACAGCTAGGCAAATAGAATTTCACCCCAGGAGAAAGTCAAGGCCCAAATACCTATGTGAGTTGTAGTCAGTGACAAGCATGACACAAGCTATTTGGAAAATCTGTCTCTTTGGGCTCTAGGAATTAAAGATAGTCTTACACTCCACCTAGAAACGAATAGGTAGCCAATACAGATCACAAAACATCAGTTACACGAGCTCCTGCTGGGAAGCGCTGCTAACCTTCTTCAACAGATCACTTACCGTTACCCTCTCATTTAGGTACATTGAAAGCACTGGGATTCATACAAATACAACAGTGCGAAGACTTAATTGTGACTACATTTCACCTCTCTTTTAATAAGCGGTGAATAAAGAAGGTCACATTAACTATTCATCTAGAGCAGCCAGATTTCATTTACATCCTGTGGTCTCTTTTTAATCACATCCTGATGCTGAAAGGTCCCGTTTAACACATTTTTTCTCCAGGTCAACACAGAGTACTTAGACCTTTCTTCCTGAATGTGATCACATTAAATTTACAATCCTCTTCTCTGGCATAACAATCAAAGATTTTAAAAGCAGCATCAAACAGAAAATAAAATCTGGTAAATTAGCTCTAAAAACTTTAGTTCTTCTTACTGCTACTTAAGCCATTTGGTTTCTCTCTGTCTCCAGTGTTGTTAATTATCTGTATTACAGTAGCATCTGTAGTTCCATTGTGCTAGGCACTCTGCAGACGTATAATAAGAGATGGCCTCTGCCTCAAAGAACTATCAATCTAAATAGACAAAGTAGACACAATATATGGGAAAGAAACTATCTCCTCATTATACAGTTGGAAAAGTGAAGGATGACAACTTGAGTAAGGTAGAACTGCTCAGAAAAAAAATGATGAAAACAAAACATTTTAAATTTTCATCAATTTTTTGAGATTTTTTTTGAGGGAGGGGTTGTCAATAACTGTTCCCCCCAACCTCCAGTTTTCAAAAACTGAAAAAAAAAAAATCCAGCCCAAAACAGACATCTTTAGTTTTCAAATTTTCCTTTTTTAAACAAAACCCTGAAAAAATTAATCAAAAACGTACATTTCCCACAGAAATGCCAGCTCTATCATCATTTGTAATAACAGCTCCTAGGAGCCTTAGTCATGAACCAAGACCCCACTCTATTACATGCACAGAACAAAACACAAAACAAAAGGGTGCTCCCTGTCCCAATCTATAGAACAGGGATAATGTATCACAGGGAGTCTATGGCAAAGCCAAGGAATGAATCCAAAAGTGCTTTTACCACCAGACCATCCTTCCATCTCTCATACAAGAAAAAAATGAAAGTAAATAAAACAAAGTTTTGTCTTTTGTATGAAACTCTGTCATAGATAGAAACACTTCAAGACATTACTTTAAAGCCTATCTGCTATTGTAGTCTTCTTCTATGAAATCCAAGGAGAAGGATACATTGCAAATCATCTATTTCCCCATGGGAAAAAAAAAGATCTCATCCAATTAAAGACATTCACATTTGCCTCTCTCCTTGCTGTGATAGCTCTGCCTTCGTCTTGCCAAAAAGTTTCTGGCTTCAGGATTGTAACTTCTATTAGGAAAGGGAAAGAGGCAGCCAATCCATAATAAGCAGTCAAGGAATGGGGAAAGGAAGTAATTTATGTATTTTTAATCTTCGAGACAATGATTTTCTCTGGCTGGATGAAAAGCCAAAGTATTAAATCTTTTAAATAAAAAATTTCTTTATTATTCTAAGTAAAAGAACAAAGATTATTTGTATCTTCAGAGTTTAAGACAGCATGATACCCTTAAGAAATATCACTTTTGTTTGCTACAAAGAATGGAGTGTATTCAACATAAATAATACAATAAATAACTTCCCAGCATCCATATATTTTTGTAACCTTCCAAGCATTCTATTTCATCTTCTGCACAGTTTAATTTTGTACACCTTGCTTAAACACTTTCGACCAATGGGACCTATTGACGTCTCCTCCCTTGCAGCAAGATAAATTATTCACAGGTCAGAGCTAGTTCTAGAAAAGGAACAAGAGAGTCCTGCATTTTTTCCTTCAGTTCAACAAATGAATGCTAAGGAAACAATACCGGTTAGGATGGAAGCAACTCTGAGTGGTTCATAACACATGGGCCAGAGGTTTATGCAAGGATGAGTAAGGCATTCAGCTGGGACTCAAACGATCTGGGTTCAATTACTGAGTCCTTGTATGACTTTGGACGAGTAATTTAATTTCGCTGTGTCTAAGTCCTCCCTCTCTAAAATCTGGAGAATATGCCTTCTTTCATTTACACTTTGTCTTGTTTAGACTGTAAGCTACTCAGGGCAGGTGTTGTCTCTTACCTCGTGCAACACAGAGCAGAATAGGGCTGTGATTTTGATTGGGGCATCTCAGTTCTACAGGAATACAAATAATAGTAAATATTGGAGAGCTAACTTATATACTTTGCTTGGTCAATAGTCCTAGAGAATTTAATTTAGAATAATACCCCTACTTTAGAATTCTGTAGGACAATTAAAAGATCTCTAGAAAGGATTCAAGTCTATACCAAATCTGTAGAATTTCATAGCTACTTCCCACCACTTGTGCCTGGCTATGCAGCCCCTCTCCCCACAGTTATTACAAAACTTGGGGTTCACTGAGCATGATCATGAGCATGATCCCCATCTATTGATGGAAGTAGCATTAGTTTGGGATCAATACACCAACCATGGTGAGGGGTGCTGTCATTAATAATAATTTGTTTATAACAACTACCACAGGCTCCAGTCAGGCCCAGTGCCCCATTGCACTGAGTGCTGTACAAAAACAGATAAAAAGACAATATTGACCAGGGGGTGGGGGGATAGCAATCCAGAAGATGGAGAAAAGTGCAAGTATGAGAAATAGTGTCATCTACTGCAAAGGGAACTACTCTAGGAATCAAAACACCAAGGTTCTAGTCCCACTCTGACCTGCTGTGTGACTTTGGGCAAGTCACTTCACTTCTCTGTTACTCCTTCCACCTTATCTATTTTGGTTGAAAACTTTTTGGTTTAAGACCTAACACCTGCCTTTTAATATATGCCTGGCACAATGTGTCCCCAGGCTCAGCTGAGGCCTACAACAGCTGTGATAAATATAAGAAGCCGGGTGGTGGTGGAAACCATTTGTGGGAAAAAAATACAAGAGGTCCTTCAGTCACTGGGAGGCTATGAACAAGCTATTATGTTACTAGGGGACATTTTCCCCATCAAAACATCTAGCAATCCCCACAGAACATTCTGGTACGATAGGGCAGGATTTTGCCCATATGATATGCCAGTGACATTTCAAGCGATTCATGTAACCTTACTGCAGTGGAGTTATCAAACAAATAAAGATAACCGTTATTGCCATAAAAGAGAATTAGTTATGCTGATTTTAATGGAATTTCACGTCGTATGAGCCAGAACATATAAACAGCCCTGGGTAGCAAACAGCACTCTGTCCTCCTTCCATCACCCTGTCCCTCCCACTGCCCCAATGGCAGATGTTATGGCTATTCTCACTCATACCAGTGGCATTTATTTAAAATAAATATGTCCAACTAGGGTACCTAGAAATTAATGATTTACGCTAATTATCCTAATGAGGATTTCATTTTGCACTCAGTTGGCCTTTGCAGTTTGCTGGGCTTTTTTTTTTTTTTTAATTTATTTAAACACAAAACAATATTAACACACCTGGTTCTGGGGCCTAAGTGAAATGAGTCTGATGGTCTCAGTCCAACTTCTATTGGAGCAGCATCCATACCAAAAATGCCACCAACACTAATTAGGCCCCTTGTTGCTAGCCTCTGCAGATGGGCCAAGGACTGAACGGAGGCTAATGTACCTCAAATTCCTGTAGGCAAGGGATTCACAGGGGGCTAGGGGAGAATGCAGTTGGCAGTGCCCAGTGCTTATGCTGTGTATAAATCAAGTACTATGTTATAGACCTGATTCTCCTCTGATTTACACTACCGTAAATTGAGAATAACTCTGTTGAAGATAAAGGCAATATATTGATGTAAAATTGGTGCAAATGAGAGAGAAACCATACCCAGAGTCACAAGAGTTTTCAATCCAGCATTGCCCAAGCAAGAATTTAAAAAACAAACTTATTTGGAGTTTTGTCTTCCAGGTTTGGATTATTTAGTATTTTTTGACACAGGTGATGTTTCTTCTTGATAGTGCTTTTATCTTCCAAACAGGGTTTATTTTGAGAAAATTTAGTTTAGTAACAGAAACAAATCAGCCATTCACAAAAGACAGAAATACACTTTCATTGCTCTGTAGTTTGATATTATTTCTAACATATTAAAAATAAATACATAAGGCCATTAACCTCTCCTCATTCGGGCCCCATGCATGAATTTAAGCATGTGACTATGTACACATTCAACAAAATACTTAAGCAAATGTGCTTGAGTCTCATTCAATTAAAGCATGTGCTTAAAACGTGCCTATGTACTTTGCTGAATAGGGGCCTCGATCCCCAATTCAGCTCTCAAGTCATTGGAAAGACATCCCTGGATTTCAATGGGAGTTGGATTAACCATTCCAATAGCTCCTCAAGATGCACTTCCATCATAAGACTTGTGAGACATTAGACAATTCAGACTTTACACCGGGTAGGGTGACCAGATAGCAAGTGCGAAAAATCGGGACAAAGATGGGGGGATAATAGGTAACTATATAAGACAAAGACCCGAAAACTGGAACTGTTCCTATAAAAATCAGGACATCTGGTCACCCTAGCTCCTGGCAAGGAGAAATGCCTGGATGGGCTGGTGTGGAGCTTTAGGGGAGTCAATGAAGGCACTAAGGTCCACCCACATGGCTTTCCTATTAGAATTGGGGTCATAGACATGTTTTTACAAAAAATCCTCTCTGCCATGGTGTGTGCTGATCTTCACTGCGTAACCTTAGTGATGTTACTCATGTCCTCCTTTCTTTTGCCAACAGAAAAGCAATGTTTTGCTGAGGACATGATTCAATTTGAAAGGGTGCAGAGAAGAGCCGCAAAAATGATTGGGGGCCTGGAAAATATGCCTTACAGTGAGAAAGTTAAGGAACTCCAATTGTTTAGCTTATCCAAAAGAAAATCAAGAGCTTACTTGATTATGGTGAATAAGTACCTCCAGGGGGAGAACATACTGAGTCCTGAAGGAGTTTTTAGTCTAGCAGAAAAAGGCATACAAAGAACCAATGGCTGGGAATTAGAGCCAGATAAATTTACATTAGAAATAAGGCACACATTTTTAACACTGACAATATTAGCCATTGGAACAAGCTACTCAGGAAAGTGGATTTTGCATCTCTTGAATCTTCAAATCCAGACTGGATGACCTTTCTTGAAGAGATGATTTAAATCAAAACACAAGTTATGGGGCTAAGTACAGGGATAACTGGGTGAAAGTCTATGGCTTGTATTATACACGTGGTCAGATGAGAAGATCTATAATGGTCCCTCCTGGCTTTAAAATCTATGAATGAGGACACACTACATAGATTTTCAAAAATTACCAGTGATTTGGGGAGCCTACTTTTTTATTGTTTTCTGTTTTTTTATGAACAACTTGACACAACTTGAAGGAGTCCACTGAGCACCCACCCTCCGAAAATCAAGCTCCTTTAAGGTGTCTCAAGATAGGCGATCCAAAAATTAAGCTGCATCAAATCACTAATGCCTTCTGAAAATATTGGTCTATAAGTCTGATAGAACTTCACTGAACATTCCACATAATTTGGCTATAACTCACTATTGGGGGAAAAAGTAACCCTTGCACATTCAGTGGCCTCCCTCCTGGTTTGGAGACTGGAAAAAATCCCAGGGAATCCCCTAATTTGGCCTATAAAGGTTGGTATCATTTCTAGAGAGACAAAACAGGAATTGGGGCCCCATTGTTCTAGATCAGGGTTCGGCAACCTACGGCACGTGTGCCACCTTTGGCACACGAGCAGATTTTGTCTGGTACGCGGCTGCCGGCCGGGGCCTCTGCCACCGGCCCTGCTCAGTGTCCTGTCAGACTGGGGTTCCAATCACTCAGCCCGCAGGAGGCTGAGTGGGGCCGGCGGCCGGGACCCCAGACTGGCGGCAGGTACGCTCTCCAGCTCACCACGCTCGGGTTCTGCGGCTCCTTGAGCCTGCTGCGGGAGGGGCGGCAGCAACAGCTCACACTCCTGGGAGCCTCAGAGCCCGAGCGCGGCCAGCGGGGAACTGGGGGGGGGCACGAGGACCGCTGCCAGCATGCATCCACTGCAGGAGCCCCCCTGGAGGACTAGAGCCACTGAGGTGGGATGGGGAGGGCTCGCGGGGGGCCTGTGCACCTCAAGGGGAGTTCAGGGGGTGGGGAGGGGGAAACCTGTTCTGAGGAGCAGCCCCTGGACACGGCTGGCCCCTGGGGTCTATAAAGGCTCATTGGGATTTGCCCCTCAATGAACCAATGTGCGGGGGGGGAGGGGGAGCCTACAAGGTGGAAGTTTTGCCTAGTGTGCAAAATATCCCTGCACCGGCCACTTCACTGAACTGGTAAGATCTGCATTTTAATTTAATTTTAAATGAAGCTTCTTAAACATTTTAAAAAACTTGTTTACTTTACATACAACAATAGTATATAGACTTATATAGAGAGAGACCTTCTAAAAATGTTTAAATGTATTACTGGCACACAAAACCTTAAATTAGAGTGAAAAAATGAAGACTCGGCACACCACTTCTGAAAGGGTGCCAACCCCTGTTCTAGATACTGTCCAAGTAAACAACACAGAGGCCTGGTGTACACTTAAAACATAAGTTGACATAATTATGGCGCTTCGGGGTGTGAAAAATCCACACCCTGAGCACCATAGCTATGCCAACCGAACCCTCGTTGTAGACACAGTTAAGCTGATAGAAGAATACTTGGATTCAGGGAGGTGGCGTTCCTACAGCAACCGAAAAACTCCTTTTGTCACTGTAGTCTCTATCTACACTAAGGGGCTATACCAGCATCGCTACAGCACCATAGCACTTGTAAAGTAGACATGGCAGAAGACAATCCCCCTACTCCAGAGAGTTCACAATCTAGGATTTAGACAATATGCAAAGAGAGTATAAACCAAAACCCAGTGAAGTGGGGTTGGGAAGACAAGGTTCCATAGAGATAGGTGTATTTGTGTAAGTTATTAGTCTCAGTGATCTCAGCAGCCCTAGGCAGTCATCATCCTATCCAGTGCCAGATGGCAGTGATCTGTAGGCCTGGTGGCTATATTCTGCTCTCATTCATCATGCACTAGTCCCACTGAGGTCAGTGGGAGTTTTGATCAGAAACTGTGCAGAAGAATCTAACAATAAATGCCATACAGTCTGCTCCAAAGTCAAAAGACGGGAACAAGAATTCTGCATGGAGGGGGAAATCCTGATTCTTAGTTAGATTATTAAGTCTCCTTTACTCAGGGTGTGCAAAGTGGGAGTAAATCCAGGGTCACTGATCATTCAAGACAGAAAAAATTGCAGTTCATATCTTACTCGATTCAAAGCCCACTTAAGTCAAAGATAATTTTGAAAGCAATTCAGGGTGGAATATAGTAAACACCTGATACAACAGCAGCTTTAGACATCTGATATAACTAGTACCAAGGAGAAGGAAATATTATCCACTGCAAGATGGACTGTGTTTTGAAGCTTCCTTTGAAGAAGCAGATTAACCTCAGGATGTTAGTGTCTTTTGTGACATAGGGACGGGGAAGGTGGGGAGTGGGAGAGCTTTGGATAGGAATATCTACCTTTTATTTTCTTTCGAATCCACATCATTTAGAATCTACCATTTCATAATCTTCTTTCAGAAGATTTAGCTGGAATTTATATAACTGAAGGAAGAATGAGGTGGGGTACAGTGGAGCAAAATCTTTAAATTGAATCTATCAGCAGAGTCACTTAAATCTAAGGCTGATGACTCTGGGTCAGGATTTGTTTTAAATCTTCCTTGGAAGCAACTGCATGCTTCAGGAGATTGGTAATGAGATATAGAGCCTTTCGCCCTCTAGGATTCCAGTTCAAATCCAGGTCATTAGTAGCTTTAAGCACTAAGGGGAAAGGAGGAATGGAAACACAGCTCCCCTCCTACACTAAAAAGCAAAGTGGAGTTCTTCATTCTCTACCCGACTTGGGTAAATCAATGGTCCCCCAGCATCCCTTCTCAAATGGTGCAGTGAGAGTGCCCCCTTCTGTTTCTAACTATTCTGGTTGTAAGTTATCTGGTTGTTTTGTGGCTGATGTGAAATAAATGACACAGTCCAGTTCCCAGTTGTCGATATCATAGAAAAAACATAGTTGTCCCATGTATTGGCAACCAGAGATATTCACTCCCTCAGAAAGCACTTACTATATAGGAGGCACTCAATAGACACATACTATCTAAAATAATAGTCACCCCATCTTGACAGGGCATATAATTATCATACAAACCTAAGACTGGAAAAGATATCCTGGGTATTTGCAATAGAGATGCAGAATATAAAATCTAATGATAAAGAAAAGCACATTGAACCTGTATTGCATCACTCATCCCAAGGATTTCAAAGCACTTCAAATACCTTCATTAACTACCTCTCATAACATCCTTACAAGGTAGATTAATATTAGAGCAGGTCAAAACATTTCCAATGAAACACGATTCTGTTGGAAAAGGATGGTTTGAAGAAATCAAAACGTTTGATGGGAAAGTATCAATGTTGTTAAAATTTGCCAAAAAATTATTCAAGCTCTTTATTTTGATGCCATTCCACTTCATTTTGACTAATGTTTTGACTTGTTACATTATATAAAAGTGAGAACACAACACTTCAAACTTATCAAAATGAAATGTATTGATATTTCTCAAATGACATTTTTTGAAGGTTAAGTCTGTGGGAAATTTTAACTTTACACTCTGATTTGGGATGAAAGGAAATTTCAATTGGTCAGATTTCCTATGGAATGGAAATTCTGAGTCCCAACTAGATCTAATAAATATTACCATCCCCATTTTATAGATGGCTAAACGGAGGAAGAGACATTAAGTAGCTTTCCCAAAGTCATATAGCAATTCAATGACAAAACCCAATGAAAAACCCAAGTCTTACATTCCCTGTACTCTTAGTGAATTTGACACTACACTACAGAGCGCTGAACGCACTTGGACTTGCTTAGTTTTCAGCATGTTGGTAGCCCCATTGAAAACAATGCACATGCTTATGTGCATTAATGAATGTGCGAGTTAGGTGGTGGCTTGTAGTCCCTTCAAAGAATAGATGAGGTAAATATAAAATATCTATCAAATTCACTTTATATTTCATGAGGAGGATTAATCAGTTGGCAATTCAATAAGCTAGAAGACAACCCAAAATGTATGTTTACAGAATCTCCCATGTCAGCAAAAAAATACAAGTATAACACAAGGTTTAATGCAAAGAATATACAAATATGATTCCTAGGTAAGGACCTATTATGTGCATTCTCCTTGGAGCTTATGTATGCACGATTCTTCACTCTTAGCATAACTACTGCTGCGGATCCTTGTACCTAAAAACTGTACTGAGAACCACCATACTCATTGGCCTAATTTTTCAAAAGTGGCTAATCAAGTTCAAGCTCTCTGTCCTTATCCTCAAGGTACTTGATAGTTTCGGCCCAGGATATCTACAATCTCACCTAAAGCTCCTGAATGAAGACCGTAATCATAAACTCCTGTTCTCAGGCACAATGGAACTTTCTACCACAAGGGTAAAGCTTGTCGGTGCAGGAGACAGAACTTTCCTGGGGGTCAACCCCAGAACTCTTACAGAGACTAAACACCATTCCAAACATCACCACCTTCCACTCCATGTACAAGGTGCACTTCTTGCAGTCTCTGCTATAACCAAAACAAAACACTACACTGAACATATAACCTTCCCCCCAGAGAGGACCAGAGCTTAAACCATGTTAATCACATCACTCATCTCACTACGAGAAGACGCTCAGCTTCTAATGATGAGGGCAATATAAGAATCCATACAGAATAGAACAGGCGATTTGAAGGTACCCTGCTCGTCACACTTAAAGGGCTTCATTTTCATTGTGCACTCCACAGTTATGAAAATCAGACCCTTTCTGAGGTGCCTTAAGTCGGGCACCCCAAAACTAGAGCCCATTTAGGTTGCAATTTCCAACTAGGTCTAAGGGAGATAGACTCACACTGAAAATCCTAAATCACTAGCCACTTAGGAAAAGTTAGATCACAAAATATGCTCATTACTGTGCCTTGCTAGAAATGACAAAATTGTTTTATTCTGACAATAATCATGCATGATTCCCTGCACTATCTAGAAATATTGAACATTATTTTATGCAACAGAGTTAGAATATATAAAGAAAAGGATAACCTAACTTAGCCCCCCAAAAAATAAATACCTTCTCTACATCCAATTCTGATTAACTGTTACACATAACTAGAATTTGAAAAAATATTAAATGGCAATATTTGTATTTGAATGCATAAGGTGGAAACTATTCCTTTAATTTTTTTATGTTCACATGTCCTCCAAACTCTGCTGCCTCACAGTTCACAAGTCTATCAGCTGTATCAGGAGACAGAGAATGAAAGCATAAAGGTCCAACTCAGAGCTCCTTGGCAGTAAGGAATATAAAACTGAAAAGTGCATTAGGAACCACTCTGTTTACTGCAATTAATTGTCCCCCCTCTCCCCAGCCCAGCCCTTTGGCCAGTCAGCATTTCTCAGTAGTTTGGTCTTTGTTGGTCCTGCTTCATAAATTGACAGGGCATAACTTGCTCAACAAAGGATGGAAAATTGAGTCCATCACACCAGGTGATAAGTACGATAAGCCCAGCAGCTCAAGAAATGGGATGGGTTGAGTGGGAGGGGGGACATTATGCTGGGAAAAGGCAAAATGAATGGTGTGTGTGGGGGTGTGTGTGTGTGTTTATTTTATTGGGCAGCTTAAGTGAAGTGAGTTAGTGGTACCTGCTCAATTCCCAGTGAGCAGATGTCTACTTCATGCAAAGACCCACCAGCAGAATTGGCAGCCTTAGGACAGATCTAGCAACAATGGTACAGGAATGTCAATTAGGGGTGTGATTTTCTTATAACATTTTTATACCGGCAAAAGCCCCCATATAGATGTAGTTATAGTAGCAAAAAAAATGTCCTTTTGCTGGTGCAGTTTATTTTGTTCAAGGAATCAGTATAAACTATAGTGGCAACAGACTGCTTTTCCCAGTATAGCTTAGGCCATGGCTAAAGTGTGATTCCTGACCAACAAAGCTGCAGCTGCTAAATGCCCCTTCTTTAAATGCAGTTATATAAGCTCAGCTATGCCAATATAAGATGCATCACACTGGGAACGCTTTGCCCGTATACTAGACCGGTATTCCTACACTGGCAAAGTGTTCCCAGTGTAGACGTGGTCTTATACTAGGTCCCTGAACTCTTTTGCAGATAAAAGCTGTATCTACATTAGAAAGGTTTGCTGGTATAGCTGTGCTGGCAAATATTTTTCTAGAGTAGAATACACTTTAGTGAAGCAGACCAGGGTTGAATTAAGGAATAGAGACAGTTCCTAGACGGAATCATTTTAAGATTTAATTAGAGCTGGTTGCATTTATTTGTTTATTTTCACTTACTGTTTTTGACCAGCCCTTGTTCTGATCCCCAAACCCTTCAAGTCAATGGAAATTTCCCCCAAATTACATCCAGCAGTTACTGGACCAGGATCTTGGTCAGGACTGAGTCACATACATACAGTTGTGCAGAGAGATCAAGCCGTTTTGGTGCCCATGCTGTATCTTTCCTGTAGATACATTGTCCCGCCTATAGAGTTCTCAATATAGCACTCTCCATCACCATTGATATAGCTTTTTAAATCAAAATGAATTGTGTTCCGATGCCCCACTTTTAGTTACTCCAAATCAGCCCAATTGCATATCGTTTTGCGTTTGCCCCAAATAGGCTTAGAGTCCTAAAATGCTCATTCAAAAGAAGGAAACAAAGGGATTTCAAATTGCAAATACCTGGAATCAAGAGATTCCTGGGTAACCTTCACCTCCTATTCATATAAATGGGAACTGATGTTTTAATTCTAACATTCCAGCCCAAAATTATCTGCTGATGTAAACAGAAAGAGTTCTTTTGACTTTTTCCAGAGAATTGGTCCCTCCATCTCACTCACAGCAAAGAAGAGTGTCAAAATATACCCTTTGGAGTCTGAGCTTTGAAATGCCCTGTGTTGCTGAACATAGAACTCTATTCTGAAACCAGTGCTTGAGAGAGCGAGCATGCAAGCAAGCTACAGTTAGAAGACCATAGGTACTTCAATACCCAAATACCTTAGTGCCTCAAAATCTTTAATGTACATAACACAACTATGTGATAAGGAAGTTCTCTCACAGTGTTTCTCAAACTGGGGCCACCGCTTGTGTTGGAAAAGCCCCTGGTGGGTCAGGCCGGTTTGTTTACCTGCCCCGTCTGCAGGTCTGGCTGATCGTGGCTCCCACTGGTCGCGGTTCACTGCTCTGGGCCAAGGGATGTACTGGCTGCCGCTTCCAGCAGCCCCATTGGCCTGGAGCGGCTAATCGCGGCCAGTGGGAGCCACGATCGGCCGGACCTGCAGACAGGACAGGTAAACAAACTGGCCTGACCCACCAGGGGCTTTCCCTACACAAGGGGCAGCCCCATTTTGAGAAACACTGTTCTATCATCCTCATTTTAACGATGGGAAACTGAGACCCAGAGAGGCTAAGGTCACACAGAAATTCTATGGAGGAGCAGAGAAGACAGTTCAGGTCTCCAGAGTTTTAGGCTAGTGCCTTCATCACTGAAACATCCTTTTGCCCCTGGAAAAGTTCCCTACTGCTTTTGAAAGGCCAGCTCCTCAATATTTTGTCTAAGTTTTGCAGAAACTGTTCACGACTACCCATGCTACGTGCACTATTCAGTACAACACAGAAGGAATGCATAAAGATGGGCAAGTTTTGTTGAAGCTAGTAACTAATTTAGACTCAGCTTTCCTTAATAAATCAAGAATCTTCACTTGTCCTTTTAAGTTATCCTCAAAAGGCTTTATTTCAACATTGCAGATGAAGATATAGTCTTTTTAAGTAACCGCTTTACCCCCTTTGGGAGGCAATTAAGCAGGGTAAAAAAATTACCACCTTCTGTTTCTATTCTCGTTATGGTAGATAACTGGTTTGTTTTAAAAGAAAGACAGAACTATTCAGACATTGCCCATTTCAACATTTCTAACTATTTTGAGACTACTGGTGCAAAAAAGTGATTCAAACAAGTTGAGCTATAAAATATCTGGTCATCCCCTGAATTCACCCCCACACTGCCACACCTTCTCCCCACCCTCTGTCAATCATTGCTCCTTGAACACTCCCATTAACACATACTATTGGCTCAAGAGCCTTAACCTCTGCAGCTTCTGCTGTCATGCCCAGTGCTCTTGGATTTTCCCATCTCTTCTTGCATGCAATTCCTATTTTCCTGGTCCTGCAAAGGTACATGTGAAAATATGTTTAAGCCTCTGCAGGATCAGGCCTCAAGTTCTCTTGCCTCTACTTCCTCCTGTCATTATGTTGCTCTAACTCTGGAGCAGGCTGTACAATTTATGTGGCAGTTGAAGGTGAATGCAAAATGAAGAGGTAATGCAGACTGCATTGAATTTTAAATCTCCAGTTGACAATCCTTTCATGTTTCACATTTGGTCTGATTGATTGGTTTTAAGTCTCATGGGTTTCAGTAAATATACCCAAATTAGGAAGAGGTTAAAAAGAAAATGATGAATTACAAATTCAAGAACATGCTTGTTACCCTAACTTACCTGTTCAGGAAAGAGGAGATAATGTTTTATTTGTTGTTCCAAATCCGCTCTGTTCTGCAATCAATGTCTGTACCTGTTAGAAGCATGATCTATGTTAACTTTTTATCAGCACAGTATAAAGCCTCTAGACTACTGTATCGACACCATCTTTTAAGAGGATCAAGTCTGTTTAATGCCTGGAATTGATCAAAGAACAGGGTGAGGAAATGGTAGAATTTTTTCATGGTTTTTCCTTACAAAAGTCCAAAATTTCAAATAATCAAAATTGAAAAAAAAATGAAAAATGCTTACCATAAAGTTCCCAAAATGGTGAAAAAAACAGATAAATTTCATGAAATTTTCCTTTTTTTTTGTTGTTAAAATAATAAAAATGCAATGACTAACAAAAATGCAGCCAGCTTACCCTCCATCACAGTTTTTAGCAGAGACAACTCTGGATTTTCAGTTTCAAAGCTGAGCTACCTCCTGAGTTAAAAGAGCAACTGGTAGTGGTAGTAGCTTCTTATCTTTTATCTGGACCAGCCATTAGAGGGGGACATAGCATGCTTAGCCATTGTATTGCATGTTGCATAATATGGATCTACTTAGAAAAATTACTATGTAAAAACGATGTCTTACTTTTAATACTGGATCCTTGTGTGCCTTTAATCTTAGTGCACTGTGTGCTGCACAGAATCAACTCAGCTGCAGAAAGATGAACTCTTGAGCTTCTGCTAAAGATTTGGCAGCAAAGTTTCAACTGCAGGACCCACAATTTCCCTTCACTTACACCTGTACAACCCCATTGACTTCACTGTGTTGCACAAATGTAATGCAAGAAAGAAGAAGACAGATACATCATAGGCATGTACACGAGGGCAGAATTGGACCTGCAGGATTTATTACCACTGCTGAGGCATGAATGAGAAACAACCCAGATTGACTCTCAGAGCCCTACGTGAGAGTCTGCAGGGCTTGGCAAAAAAAAAAAAAAATCAATCTTTAGACATATAAGTTGAGCAAATTTGATCAGGAAATCATTTAGACATAACTAATATGAAACCCATTCTATTACAGTTATTCATCTTTCAGAATGATCCTGAGTCATCCTTAATAAAAGGATAAAGAATCCCTTTATTTCTTCATATTCTGGTATAGCAATAATGTCTAACTAGAAGAAAAGACTGGCAAATGACAAGTACAATATTTTACAGTGAAACTTAACAAGTGGCATGCAACAATTCCGAGCATTAAGTGCACTAGAGAGAGTTTAAGAGAAAATGAATACAATATTTTAATAATGTAAATGGGATTTTCAAGGACACTCGGTGTTGGTCAAACTCTGTAGCCATGGAAGTCAAATGGGAGTTTTATGACTGACTTTCCATAAGAGCAGAGGTATGAAAACATTGAGTGCTTTGAAAACCCTGAATGAATTCTTATTTATAATGCAGTAACACCTAGGAACCCTAGTCATAGATCAGAGTCCCATTGTGCTAAGTGCTGTACAAACACAAAACAAAAAGATGTTCCCTGCAGGAAAGAGCTTACAATAAAGTGCAACCTGGGAAATGTAATCTCCTCCATAGTTTCTTACATTCTTAATCAAAGATTGCTATATTCTAACAAGGATTGTTAACATCAGGTCAAATATTCTGTCTGAGTGTATCATTAACTTTTAAAACAAATGTCATACAATCCAGATGATCAGAAAAGCAGCATATCTAACAACATGGTGACCCCTGGGGCCTAGGGGAACTGGTTCACTGCTGGCTAAGAGGGAAGAATGCTACTTACAGAATCATCATTGGAGTGTCGCCCATTTAACCTCTGTTCTGATCTAACCCTGCTTAGCTTTCTGGAGTTGAAGAGATCACAGCCAAAAGTAGCATAACTATGAACTTTAAGCCAGAGAATTTGGCCTTTAATTTCACTCAAGTCAAAAGCATCTCTATCTTGTCAAGGTCAGGAAGACCAAAACATCCTCACTCCTCCAGGAGTTTAGTTTGGAGAATTGCCTGAGCCAGAATAAATGTCATCTCCCATCCCAAATCAATAGTAACATCCTGATTCTCCATCGCTCCCTGTCTTGTGAAATCATTTACATCAGTGCAAACTGCATGTAAATAGTTGCCATTTTGATCTGGTATCATTTTGCATTCACTTTGCACTGATGTAAAGAGCCCAGGAATATGCAAGGTAACAGAGAACCAGGCCCTATGTGTATAGCGGTGAGTTAGCGAGCTCTTTCATCCCTCCAGCTGGCAACATTTGCTGAAATTCCAGCAAAATCAGCCCAATAAGAACTGCACACATCATTTCACTATCTGGCTTGAGTAAACACACTGCTCTGGCTTTATCTGACATCCTCTGTGACAGTTACCCTCAGAGATACAGGCCTCTTAGATAGCGAGTCTGTTACATGCTCCCCATCAGCATGGCTGTAAGTACAGAGCTGCTCACTTATTTCCTTTATAAAGTACAGGCACACAAATGCATGCCTTGCTTTTCAACTGCTCTAATGGGGTCTGTCATGGGCAGGGGCGGCTCTATGTTTTTGCCGCCCCAAGCACAGCAGTCAGGCAGCCTTTGGCGGCACGCCTGTGAGCGGTCTGCTGGTCACGCGGATTCAGCGGCGTTTCTGCGGGTGATTTGCCGATCCCAAACTTCAGTGTACCCGCCGCCAAACTGCCACCGAAGCCTCAGGACCAGTGGACCTCCTTCAGGTGTGCTGCTTAAGGCTGTCTGACTGCCACCCTCCCAGCAACCGGCAGGCCGTCCCCCGCAGCTTCCCGCCCCTGTCACGCGCTTGCTGCACTGGTGCCTGGAGCTGCCTCTGGTCATGAGTGGCCAGGGAGTAGGATATTTGGCCCTTCCTTCTTAGGTTAATACTGTGGTGCTTTGTTTCACTTCCTGGGCTTGGTTGTTATTTCCTTCAGCTGCTACAAGGTGGCCAAAGTGGCCTTAGCTTATAATCTATTTTGCCTCCAATTTTTTTTTAATGTCTCAGACGTCACCCTTGAAATCAGCGATACACAAGCTTAAACCACTTACCAAACATACATATAGTAACAGTGTATGACTGCAACAATTGTGCTGATGCAACATGATTGAAATCAAAGCACAAAGCACAAGTTAAGCACATATTCAACCAGAACTTTGGATCGGGGATGTATATTGGCTGCAGCAGTCTCAGAAGGGAATTTTTCCTCTGTACTTCCATTGCCTCGTGCAATCATAAGGTACTGTCTTAGCCACAAGATTAATGATTAATTCAAGGTGAATGAGTTGATTCACTAATAAAAATATTGAATAGTGCTGGTCCCAGAACTGACGCCTGCAGGTCCCCTCTAGATACAGCCTCCCAGTGTGACAGTGAACCACTGATAACTACTCTCTGAATATGGTCTTCCAACCAGTTGTGATCCACCTGCTAGTAATGTCATCTAGACTGCATTTCCATGAGAATGGCCATGTGGGACAATGTTAAAACACTTACTAAAATCAAGATATAATAGGTCTGCTGCTTCCCTATCATTCCACTAAGCCAGTTCAGGAAGCAGAAGGATTGGGCTGGGGGGAAGAGGACAGAAACGGAGACATGGTTGCCATAGTTACTTGCCATACTGGCTGAAGAGAAAAATTAAACAGATAGGGAAAAGACAGGTATAAAGAGATACTTAGTTTGATTTTTAATATATATATTTGCTAGGTTGGAAATTCAAAGCAATTTGCATTCATTGAAATACTTTGTACAATCTTTCAGAAACTTATTATCTAAGTACTATACCTGGGATTGGCCTGGCCTTCAGAGAAGCTGTGATTCCAAAGCCCCTGTCAAAAGCAGACCGTATTTGTCTTGTATGAAGAGGGAGCCTTAAGCTTTTGGAAGATTTTGATACAGGAAAGAGTAAGGCTATAGTATCCCCTTTATTTCTTGCTCCAAGGAAGAGAAGTGACCAACCATTATATCCCTAGTGCTGGGGTTCTCAAACTTCATTGCTCCATGACCCTCTTCTGACAACAAAACTTAGTACATGACCCCAGGAGGAGGGACCAAAGCAGGAGCCCGCCAGAGCCCTGTCAAAGCCAAAGCCCCACCACCTTGGGCAGAGGGGTACAACGTCAAAGCCCAAGGGCTTCAGCCCAAGGTGAGGAAGGGTGCTCTGTAATCTGAACCACACCACACAGGGCTAAAGCCATTGGGCTTTGGCTTCGGTCCTGGGGCTCAGGCTTCATTTTCCGCCCCAGTATGTCTAATGCCAGCCCTGGCAATCCCGTTAAAAAGGGGTCGCGACCCACTTGGGGTCCCAGCCCCCAGTTTGAGAACCGCTGCCCTAGTGTATAATCAGTTGGTTATTACATCTGTGCACCACTGTCCTCTACTGGGTGGAATCAGAATTGCCCTATATTGCCAAAAACTATTGAAGATTCTCCTGTAGCTCAGGGACTGAGATCTGCTCTCTTGGAGCAGGAGCTCTGTGTGGTTGTGACCTGCAGCAAAGAGGGACATCTGTCTAGTCCAAGGTGACCACAGATTTGTGATAAGGTGTCTTGTATTTCACTGGGGACTTCTTAACAGAATTACTAAAATCAAACAAAACCTCCCCCAAAAAAGTAAAAAAACAAACAAACTAGTATTTCATTGGACTTTCCCAGAGTAGATTTTTTTTGTTGTTTAAATTTAACAGATGATTAAAAGGAGGAACATGATAACCATCTAGAGATCTTGGAAGGTAGCAAACTAGCAGTGAAGGAACTCTGAGGGGCTTGCTTTGTGAGTGACAGTGTGTCCTGGTACGGCTCCCATCACCACATTATCTCATAACACTGCTGGACAGTAAAGCGAGTGTGTGTGTGTGTGTGCGTGTGTAAAAAACAGATGGGACACTAAGGGATGAAGAGATTAAATGACTTGCCCAAAGTGGTCATTGAAGTACACAGTAGAACCAAGAACTGTCCCAGATATTCTCAGTACTAGTCAAGTACCCTAACTGAAAGGCTATCCTTTCTCCCCACAGATTGAGCTGAAGGGGAGACAGATGCATTAGCTGATGACTACAGGGACACTGACATAAACCATGCTCATGTGGTCAGTCCAGCAGCTGCAGAGTGCATTTGCCCTCTCCTGTTGTCTGGAAGGTGCAGGGTATCCACATTCTCTCCAAAGTCAGTGGAGGATGCTTACGGATTTGGGGAGGGGTCAGAGCCTTGAAATGCTCCTCGAAGCAACAACAATTGGAGAGCAACCACCTTATTCCACTCCCCCACCCAAAAGACCTGAGGGAAGTCATTCCATAGATGTCTGATATTGGGAATAAAATCAAAAATCCCTCATATTGTATGCAGCACCCTCCCCTAGAAAGCCTGGGGATTTCTGAAAGGAATGCCTCCCCAGAGTCTAGTCTGACTGTGGGGATGGGCAGCAAGGAGCTGGGGAGTGAAGGATGCTGACAGCACAGCGTCCTGTGATGAAGAAAGGGCACTATATGTGGCAGCTGTCTGCACATATGCCCTGAAATCCCAGAAGGAACGGCCCTAGATTTCCCAGAAGGTTTTTCAGGCTGCCCCTCAAACCTCCTTTTGGCTCCCAAACTTTCCCCTCATGAGCAAAGAATGTGGAGTCTACCCTTGGTTTGCCATTCTCGATTGGCTCAGAAGCAATGTTTTGTGGCTGGTTTTTTTCAATCTCTGAAGTCATAGTAAGGTCGGCAGTACCATGTGAGAGAATCAGGTTCCTGCTATCACTGTGGCTCTAAAAAAAAGAGACAAAGGAATCTGGTTTCCTTGGCAATAAAAATCCTGTGAAAAATGCTCAGAATGTGTGCCTGACTCTTCCGCTCCAAGAAGTTTGTATATAGGCTTGCATGAAAGACCAGAGAGCTCCAAGTACTAAGCTGGAACACTTCAGTACTGGGGGGTGTCTGGTGCCCACTGGATTTGTGCCAGGATCTCTCCAAAGTTTAGGCATGTTAACCTCAATAATATCCCCTTTCAATTACTCAAATGAGTATCTGATATCTACATGCTTTGGGAGCCCAAGATATTACGCTGTCTCCTTAGATCACAAGCCTTCCCAAGAGTCCACGACTAGATGAGAGAAACAAGCTACGCTGTTGAGTATGAACACACAAGGAACTACTGTCGATTAGAGGCACCCCATTATCCAACTTGCTAAGTGTCAGGGTATCTACTATCTAAATAGCCCTGTTTATTCACATTTTGGAACTACAGTCTCCTTTTGATAATAAATAAAATGCTCCACATATCTCGCTTACCATCTGAGACTCAACGGGTACGTCTAAATTGCAACAAAAGACCCAGAGCATGACCAAAACTGGCCTGGGTCAGCTGACTCAGGCTTGCGGGCTATAAAATTGCAGTGTAGACATTTGGGCTTAGGCTGGATCCTGGTCTCTGAGACCCTGCAAGGTGGGGGAAGGGTCTCAGATCCCAGGCCCAATCATGTCCATTGCTATTTTAACCCCACAACCCAAGCCCTGCAAGCCCAAATCAACTCATCTGAACTCTGAGATTCACTACTGGGGGTATTTTATCACAGTGTAGACATACCCAAAAGGAATTAACACACACACATTCATTAAGTCTCACAAAACCTATATGAGGGAGGTCCTATTATAGCCATTTTAAAGGGTGGGAAACTGAGTAACAAAGAGATGAAAGGTAACATTTTCAAAAGTGCCTAAGGAGCCAAAGTCCCATTTTCAGAAGTGATTTAGGAACTTAAGTCCCAGCAAAAGTCAATGAGTGCCTCGGTGCCTTTTGAAAATGGTACTTAGGTTGCTAAATCACTTAGGCCGGATTGTTAAAGGTGTTTAGGCTCCCAATGACCCAAAGGTGCAGATAGGCCCCTAAAGAAATTTTCAGAATTGAGAGTTAGGTACTTAGGCACTTCTGAAAATCCCATTAGGTGCCTATCTGCATCTTCAGATGCCTAAATACATTTAACAATCTGGCACTCTTTACAAATTTTACATTATGGGACTCCCCCAAAGGTCACACAGTAAGTCAGGGGTAGCACCAAGAATAGGATCTAGGAGGCCTGACTCCCGGTAGCTTGTCCTGAACTGTAAGATGAAGCTCCCACTCCTCACCTTCTTTGCTTTGTTCAGTCACTAATTTTTATTTTCATATATTGAGTGGGGAAATATTTCAATGTACACCTTCACACAAAATACTTAGGAAACCCTACATACCTGCAAAGGGAGCTACTGATTCCGAGTACCTTATGAGACACAACTTTCTGTTGTGAATTCCGTTCACACTAAATTTCATCCCTTCCAAAATAAAACTAGTCTAGATATTCAGGAGACTGGAAGGAAAAAACAATTGTATTGAAGCCCAAAGGGTCCTGTTAGTGTTGCAAGGGTTAAAATATTTCTCACACTGCTCACTTATTTCTTTCTTCCAAAAAGAAATTGCAATCTGATAGAAAAGCAAAGATCAGTCACTGAATGACCAACACAGACCACACTGAGCTGCCAGTACATCTGATGACAAAGATCTCCATTAACATTTAAGAGCAGTGTGAAATTCAGGCTTGATGTATAGGAAAGGTGATGCACTCAGGCCTGTAGCACTTGTTTAATCTGACCAAGGGCAGGTATAAGGGTGATTTCAACAGTGAATGTGCATGTCTGTTCATTAGAAGAAAATGTGGTGTAAGTGAAAAAAAAATAGGGCAAGGGAAATATCGTTGAGGGGAGGGAGGGAGCACACATCCTGCCCTGATTTGAATAAGATCTTTACCTGCTTCTGCCAAATGGCTGAGAGAGTTTTAAAAGGCAATTCTACATTTCTCTTACAGCTCCTCTTTATGGGAAGAAATCAAGGAGCGTTGTGAAACAGTTGGAAATCCTGCTGCTAAACAGAGCAGATCCCTGCTGGGCTGCTACCCTGTGAAGCTTAAGGCTCAGCCTGAACTGCCAAGGATAAAAGCAAGGTTGGATCTGGTTCACCCTGTGCATGCACACGTTGTGCCTGAAGTTAATCAGGCTAAGGAAGGTGTAATCAAGGGCCACAGTAAATAGTGAATTTGCAAATCAACTACCATACCCATTTCTCTTGGTTTTAGGGATCACCCAGATTTGGAAAATTGACACAATATCACTGCACAAATGCACAAGGGGAGATAAGGAACAAGGGATGGTTGATTGAAAGATGGCAGCTCTGAATATCCAGATTCATCAACCAGCCCCATGGGATGCAGAAGCCCCAACAATTACTGCAAACCTGAAGCTCTCCATAAGCCCACCCAACCTATTCATGCCCATAGGCTGTTTATTTGCTCCATGCATTCCCTGGCATGAAGATTTAACCTGTAATACGTTTGTTCTGTTTTGTGACCAGGTATGGTCCTCTTTCCTCCACTCAAATTCTAAGCAACAGCTCAGGTCAAGTTTGCATTTTGCATCCAACTTTTAAAAACCACATGAAACATAAGTAGCCTCCTTGGTAGAGCTCTTAAAAGCATCTCATCTTGTAGTTTGTTAACAAAAGAGCAGGCAAATTATCTGCGTTTTTGTCTTTGCTGCTAAATAAAGAGACAGCTCTGTCTAGGAGGCAGTATATTTTTGAGTGGTACAGAAAGGATCTTTTAATGGTCTCAAGTGTTTGTTATTTGCTTCTGAAATCTCCGCCCAGTAAACTGTTTAAAATTGACAGCAGTTGGAAGTTCAATGCGGAGTGCAATCAAACAAGCTGAAGCTAATGGGAACATTGGGATTTTTAGATCTCTTGAAATGCAACTAACAGGGCCGGTCCTTAAAAGTAAAGTAATGAATGTGGCCTGATTCCCCCTTGCCTTGCATCTTGTGTAGGCATTGAGGATGTTTTCACGGCACTGTAAGCTCAGGCTCAAGCCCAAACCCCACTTCCATCTACATACTAATCTGTCCGACTCAGGCTTGGGCTGCAGGGATGAAGAAGTTGAGCTGGGGTCCAACAGGGGTTTGGACCCAAATTCCATCATTTTGCAGTCTGGAGGAAGCTCAGAAGTGGGCCCCCCAAACTTGGGCCCTGAGAGTCTGCCAATGCTATCCCACAATCCCTCAGGACAGTGTTCTTTGCCTTCCCTATTGGAGGAATTCCCAATTGACTCCCAAGAAATGGAAACAACCCTCCTTTTTCAAGCACAGCTGCTCAGTGTCTAACCCTTCCATTTGGTTCTGACTGGTGAGCTGCAGACACATTGAAACTTCTCTTATGTTTGCAATGGCATTGATCCGAAAAAAATCTGACGCCAAACGTGCTGTTTGGTGGTCACAGGAGCACAGCCAGATTTTGGTGAATCTCTGGGGTGAGGCAAGGAAAAAGTTCTATTTTAGCAAGAGTTACAGGAATGACCACAGATACCAGGAAATAGCAAAGAAGCTGGCAGCACTGGGAATAACCAGACCAGCAACCGGAGCAAGGAGAGGATTAAGTGGCTCCAGACTGACTGTTGGAAAACCGAGGCTGAGAAGCACACTCAATACATATATGTATAACAAAACATAAATGTAAATGGACAGCTCCCCTTTCCTAAACAGTCATCTCATCCACAATAAAAATGCATAATAATCAACACCCCAATTCAGTGCGTCTAGTGACAGTTCCCCATTTCGTAGCTTAATGCGACAGCCCATGCAAGTCCATAATGTGGAAACACAGAGCATCCCTGAGTTCTGTTGCAGGAGAGAAGAGTGTAATGTCTTTTGCCCAAGGGCTCTTAATTAAGCCTCAAAACAACCCTGGGAGGTATCACAGATGTGATTTTATTTATTGATGGAGAGACATATTGGTAATGAGACTTTCTTAAGGTCACACACTATGTCAATGAACAAGGAACAGTACCAATAAACCGAGCTGCCAGTTCCCTGCCCTAATCTCTAGGCCTAATACTTTGAGCTAGACTATAATAAAACAGCACCACTTCCACATCCATTCTGTACTTCAACGACATCCCCGATATACATAGCAGCAAAGTCAGCACTACAAATATTGTACTTCATATGCAAAATTAATCCATCCAAGAACCATAGGCCATTTGGGGGACAATTGGAAGGGGACAGAATATCACTATGAATTGTAATGGATTCTCCATGACTGGAAATTTCTAAATAAAGATTGGATGGTTTTCTAAAATGTATGCTCTAATTCAAACCGGAATTAATTCAGGGAAGTCCTATGGCCTTATGTTATACAGGAGGTCAGGCTCAATCACCACAATGGTTCCTTCTGACCTTTTAATCTAGTCTTTCTGGGGTTAAGATAATCAACGATGGGTTGATACTAGGTTACACTTCCTGCATTGACAGGGGTTACCATTGATTGACTATACAGTCTTCCCTTGCCCCTTAACTTTTCTGTTAATCTCTTTTTTAAATGACAGCATGTGGGGTAGATTTTTAACAATCTATTTTCTTTTTAACAAAGAAAAATCTGGTTAGTCAGTCAATTTCTTAATTGCAAAATTAAGATCTTATTTGATTAAGAAATGTGTTCCACTCAAAAGCCATTTGTCAGAGCAGCTTTAAAAAAACTGGCTGAAAAAATCATGCAAGGCCTGGTTTTTAATCACTAAATATAAAGCCAGACAGTGTTTGCATTCTAATCACGACAATAGGTTTATTATTATGTGGTCATGAAAATTCAATCTGGGCTCAAAATCTCGGGATGCAAAATTTTAGCTGGAATCCCATTTGTATCATCAAATCTGCAAAACAATCATTTTAAAGTATGGGGATGTCGGGCACAGCAAGATGAAACAGAGGTGTCTGGTTATGACCTCTTACTTATGCCAATAGTGCAGGATATTCATCTGACCACTGACTGATTGAGTCAGGTTTATGGGCCAATATCTTATGCTTTGGAGGAAAGTGGTGGTTGTGGGGGGAAATGAAGCGTTGCTTAAAGCTGTCATGTCTTTGCACTCTAACTGCTGCTTTGGCATGGTTCTCATGGCTTCATCAGTAGTCGACAGGGAGGACACTCAACCTATTTAAAGAGATACTACCCTATTCCTGTACACACCACCATCTACATTTACATTTGGACATGAGGCTGTAAACCTTAATTTAATTTGATTTTATCAGCGTCACCACTAAGATTATTAGATAATTCAATTGGTGTCTTTGGAAGCTGACATTTAATTAAGAAAGATATCCAGAAATAAAGCCCAAGGGAGACCACACTCATATGACAATGAAGTAGTTCACTTCAATTTAACATTATGGAGCCTGATTTATATGAGGACCGCATCAAAGTCCCGGAAGTGCATAGGGACTTAAAGTGGGCATACAGGAAGCTAACCACTTAGGGACCCTTGATGCCGCCAAAGTGTATAAGAGAGAGAGAACCGTGACTTTCCTCTCCTACTCATTTGCTGGCTGTTGGAACTGACTAAGCATTTGTGGACTATTATAATTTGCTGATAGTACAGGTCAGCAGCAAATTACCACTCTTACGCTGCTCAAGGGGAGGCTTTATGACTAAGACCGGTCTACACTTAAGAATTTAACGGGCAAAGCTGCATCACCTAGGAATATGATTTTTCTCCAACACAGCTTTGCCAATAAAATCCCTAGCATAGACGCAGATATACCAGTATAACTGAATTTATGCAGTTACAGCTTACGCCAGTCGGGGGAACCAGCATAAATTGTACCAGTATAAGCACTTCCATACCTACATAACTGTGTCCACAATAGAGGGTTTTATGGTTATAGCTAAAATGGTAAACTATAACTGTACAATCCCCCTAGTGTAGACAAGGCCTCAAGAAGGGTGTCTCTGAGGCACACTACCTCCCAGGGCTATTCCTGGGATGGTGCATCTTAGTGAAACTGGTCAAAACTCAGAATTTCTGTTCTGCAGGAAATTCTGATTTTTTGAATTTTCTTCATTTCTTCCTTTCAATAATCAAAATTTTGAAAATTTCTGACAAAAACTAAGTTTCTGAAAAATATCAGGTCAAATAAAATATTCTGTTTTGATAAAACCTGCATTTTGATTTAGTTTTACATATTTTAGTTGTATATGTATTGTGAAAGACTCAGGCCAGTTGGGTACAGCAGAATAGCAGAAAGCAGATATACTGGCCACTGGATTAACAGTTTTCTGTTCCCTGACTGACCAGAGCAGGGGCTGCTCCAGGCTAATGAGAACACCTGACTCTAATTAACCTGCAAAGAGTCAGGTGAAGCCATTCAGTTAATGTGACCACCTGACTCTAATTAAGGCCCTGCTGATACTATAAAAAGGGCTCACTCCAGTCAGACAGGGGAGAGCCAGGGAGCCAGAGGAGAGGAAGTGCGGCTGAAGGGCTGGTTACTGAGGACATTCTCAAACCATCGTTAAAGGAGCCCTAAGGTAAGGGTGAAGAAGTGAGAAGCAGGAGAGCTGTGGGGAAGTGGCCCAGGAAAATGTAGCAACTCTGGCAGTGAAAGGTTGGCTGCCAACAACTGCTGCTATTAGGGTCCCTGGGCCGGAACCCGGAGTAGAGGGTGGGCCCGGGTTCCCCCCAACCCACCACTACAAGAACATCTCCTGGGAGGGGAAGTCAGGCCTCTGTCAGGACAGGAGGCTAAACAGAGACTGTGAGAGTTCTCTCACCAACCTTCTTGCAGGCCTATGATGAAAAGGGCTCAGTAGACTGTAACCCTGGCCCTAGAGAGAGAAGGGCTACGTGGAGGGTCACAGTGAGCCACTAAGGCTAGCATAAACCACCTAGAAGCGCAGGACCCACAGGGGCAAGGTCAGAGCTCTGCCACAGTATACATAGTTATACTTATAGTTAATATTTATTGTATTTTAAAACTGATTAATAATTTTAGCATTGTGATATAATATAAATACAAAACCCAAAATAAAAATGTACTAAAATAAATAACTATTTTTGAAACAGTTCAGAAACAAAAAACCCTCTAAAAATCCTTCCAATAAGGTCAAAACAGAACATTTTGACCTTTGCAAGATGCTCTCATTTTTTTTTTTTTTTTTCAAATTGAATTTTTGTTGAAACTGATATGTTCTCGTGGAACACTGATGTCAGCTAAGGATTTCAGTGTCCCATCAGAAAATTTTCAGCCAGTTTTACGCAACATGCCTTGCTCAGGGCTGTGCCTGGAATCAAAATCTACACCTATGTTATTAATACATTTATTAAAACACTACATAAATGACTAACGTCAATCATGGATTTCAGCAAAGCTTCCAAAGACACCAGTTGAATTATCTAATAATCTTAGTGGTGACACTGATAAAATCAAATTAAATTAAGGTTTACAGCCTCATGTCCAAATGTAAATGTAGACGGTGGTGGTGACCAAAACAAAGGGAGGGCCAAATGTGTGTAATAGATTAGGCTCCATTAGGAATGGTAACTTTTCTCGGGAGCTTTCTTAAGCAACCACTTGAAGCAACTGTTTTTGATTCTTAATGGAAGTATTCTTGTAATAAAGGATTAAAAAAAATTACTCATTGCTTCTACTTATACGTCAGAGTGGTCACTTAAAACAGCATGTTGCCTAGTAAAGGTGGGCCCTTGGACACGATATTTCACATTGAATTAATGAGAGAAAAATAAAAGCGTACTCAAAATCAAACCGAGATGGAAAATACAAAGAATGAATCCTCACAGGGTAATTTCACTAACCTGAACACATCTCTCTAATTTATCACATTGAAACTCTGTTCAGAAAGATAAAATTGGCTCACACTGTTCAAACTCATTTCACATGTGACCTTTTCCATCTTCCTAGTCAGATTTATTTTTGGACACTTTTAGATCACATCTGGATTTTCAGGCATTAGAGGGTAAAGGATTAGAATAAATGCTGATTATGGAGAAGCAAAGGCCCATACTTCTAATATAAAGAAAGAGAGCAAATATCAATTCCATAATGGGCAGATTTAAAAAGAAACCTAAAACAATTAAAACGAAGTTATAGCCTTCTTACTATTTAACTTGCAGTTCAATTAGAGATACTAAAACATGGATAAAGTATTTTTGGTTTTAAGAAGCTACTGAAGTTTGACATTTAAAAAAAAATCTTATTCAATTATTTAAAATAGTTCAACAGAAACTAATAATGTACCTGACATTACCAGTGAGTCTTGCCCTTGCTAGAAACACCATTTATTTTTTTGTAGCGCAAGAACTAGCTGCCGCTAATGAAACCCCACTCATTTAATGGGCTGATACCAGGGAACCAGTGCAATCGAGTGGTTAGACTATAAAACTAAGGGCACGTCATAATTGCCCTTTAGTCCAAACTACAGGACAGTGTAGACATACCTAAGATTCTGGATTCCTGGTAGATTTTCTCACACCTATTTGAGGGAACATATTCTAATGGTCGGAGCAGGGATCTGGGACTCAGAATACTTGGATTATACTCCTGGCTCTGGGAGAGAATGTGGTCTGATAGCTACAACAGGAGGAGAAGTTAGGATTACTCGGTTCTATTCCTAGCTAGCTATTCCATTCAGATTCTTACACCATAACCAACACTGGGATATATGAATGCTTAACTGTTCCACTGACTTGGCATGAGCAAGTCACTTGAACTCTGTATGCTTTCATTTACCCATTGTCGTAGGGTTTGCCTGCCTTGTAGCACTCTCTGCTGAACTAGTCTGATACTGCAGGCACTCACTGCCTCAGTTTCCCTTCTCTCGGGGCCCTGTAGGAACTCTACTCAGTCCAAGTATGAATAAGGAAAAATTCCCCTGCTTTATTACTTTATTAAATCCAACTTGAACTAGAGTCTCTCCTCTTTGGATCAGTGGCTATGCAGCTCTCCTCCTCAGACCCGTGGTTCTCAATTCCGAGAGCGCCTGTCCTTTAGGAAAGCCTGTGTGTCTCTGTGAGCACCTCCCTGTGACTGAGCCCTGTTGGTCTTTTGTCAGGCCCAAGCACTCATTATCCAATTAACTGCCTAGATGGGCACTGTAAATTTGCTCCTCACAGGTAGTCTAGGCCCAAGCCTCCTCTAACAGGCATATCTACTCAGCCAGTGGCAGCAAATAGCTGTGTAGGGACAGTGCTTTGAAGTTGCTGCTCAGGTCTGAACTTAAATTCGGTGGTCCCCATCCGCCAGGCTTCAGCCCAAGCTGCAACTCCAAAGTGTTGTTTATACAGCTACTTTTAAAGTGCTAGCTTGAGCTCCGCTAGTCCTAGTGTGTTCACCATCACCATAGGCTGTGTAGACAAACCCAAAGGAGCCAGCAATCTTGTGGCATTCAGCCATAACGGGAGTGTAATAATTGTTGCCTATTTAACTGGGGTACTATAGGGCTCAATTATCTGTGTGAAATGCTTTGCAATCCTCAGATGAAAGCTGCTGACAAAGTGAAAAGCTTCATTTTTTTTTAAGTATTTTTTACTGATGTGTACTTATTCACAGGGTATGGCCTGAAGAATAGCATCTCTCATATACAAATGAATATCTTGTACTCTAAGTCCTATTTACATTTCCCGTTACAAGCAGCCAATGTCCCCAACATTTCTAACAAGAAATACACCAATGCATGAGAAGGCATGATACAGTCCACAGGCTAGAAGAACTGGCTAGAAAACTGAATTTTTGTTCTGTGGGGAATTCTGATATTTCAAAGTTTGTTTTTGTTCTGAATTGGAATGAAAGTTCAAAATCTAAACAATTTTGCCTTGGAAACATCTAATTGTTTCATTTCAATAATGTCAAAACATAATATTAAATATATTATATATAAATATAATATCCTATTTTAGATATATCAAAACAAAACAAGAAAATCATAGTGCAATGTTTTTAACTTAATGTTCTTTAAGACAAGGTTTATGAGATTAAATGGATTAGCTAATAGCACTGAAAACAATAGCACATTCCAGTTGAGTGGAAAGATGGTGTCATGATGAAAGCACTAGACTACAAGTAAGGAGATCAAGTTCATTTTCCGGTTCTGCCCCTGTCCTCCTATGTGACCTAGCACAAGTCAATCTCTCTGTGTCAAAGTTTTCCATTTGTATTCCTTCCACTCTGCACTGTGTATTGAGACTGAGAGCTTTTCAGGGCAGGGACTGACTCTTACTATGTTTATGAACTAGTATTTTATCTAGGTTGGGTCCTGTAGTGCTAATACAATACAAATACACTTAATAAAACAATAATAATAATGTGTCAATGCCCACACTCCCAAACTAAGTGTGAACATTATTTCGGATCTTTCCTCCAACTGATTTACCTTGAGCAGAAGAAGGCACCCAAGTACCATAGTGATGGTCAGAGTATAAAAATCTGAACAGAAGGATAAATAAGTCCCCTAGCCAAAAACTGGGCTTATTTAGTCTGCAGAAGAGAAGAGTGAGGGGGGATTTGATAGCAGCCTTCAACTACTTGATGGGGGTTCCAAGAGGATGGAGCTCGGCTATTCTCAATGGTGGCAGATGACAGAACAAGGAACAATGATCTCAAGTTGCAGTGGGGGAAGTCTAGGTTGGATATTAGGGAAAACTATTTCACTAGGAGGGCGATGAAGTGCTGGAATGGGTTACCTAGGGAGGTGGTGGACTCTCTATCCTTAGAGGTTTTAAGGCCTGGCTTGACAAAGCCCTGGCCAGGATGATTTAGTTGGTGTTGGTCCTGCTTTGAGCAGGGGATTGGACTAGATGACCTCCTGAGATTTCTTCTGACCCTAATCTTCTATGATTCTAAGTAGCCATTATTTATTGAACACAGTTGTATGGTTTATTACTGTGAAAAACAAGGGGGGGGGCAGTTAAGAACGGGGGATACAAAATACATACATTTATACACAAAATGTGATACAAACTATGCTGTGACCATAACCCACTAAATCCGTGCTTCATCAAAGATTGGGAATAAAATTTGGCAGGAAATGGTTGTCCTGTCCTACATTGGGATGAAAAGTGAAAATATAAAAACATCTTGTGAACTGGTAATCCAGGAAAAAAGAGCCCTCTGATCAAGTCAGTCAACATGTTTTATTTCAATTTTTGACGTTCTAAACCTCTTTTTAAGTATAAATCAACCAAACTTTCAAAAAGAAAATTCATTTTGAACCAAAACACAGAACTTCTCATTTAAAAAAGTCAAAGTCAGCTGTTTAGACAATTTCATTCCCCCTATCCCCAAATATTTTTCCAATAAGGACATTCACTGAAACTTTCCCACAAAAGGGTTTACATTTTACCAAACAGGCATTTTTCCAACAAAAGAAGTTGTGTCAGAAAATTCAGAAGCGGCAATTTTTGGAGGTAACTGGATAAGGGATTTTGTAGGGCTTATTATAGAGGGGAGGGATAGCTCAGTAGTTTGAGCACTGGTTTGCTAAACCCAGGGTTGTGAGTTCAGTCCTTGAGGGGGTGCCCTAGGGATCTGGGGCAAAATCAGTATTTGGTCCTGCTAGTGAAGGCAGGGAGCTGGACTTGACGACCTTTTAAGGTCCCTTCCAGTTCTAGGAGATGGAGATGGAGATATCTCCATTAATTTAATTTAGAATAGTGGTTGAAAATCAATTCTATGCATAGGCCAGTCTTCAAAATAAGTGTAATTTAATAAAGAAATCCTGGGAATTAGAAAACTTCAGTTTTGTTTTTAGCATCACCTACCTCCAGGTTGTGAACTTAGATGCAACTTTCCAGACCGGAGTGAAATCTTATATCTGAGTTACAACTCCGTGGAAAATGAGGCTGTTACACATATATAGTTTAGAGAGCCATAATATTAGAAGACTTTTCATGATGCTATATGAGGGACTGTTTGTGAAGACTTCTTCCTGAATTTAGATTGCCCTTCTACAGAAGGTCTATAGAGCAGTTCTACCAAAGTCACAAGGTCTGTAATCTCATTAGTAAAGTTAAAAAAACCCTAGTTCCCAGCCAGAGTAGCTTCATTAGAACTTCTGATAAAAAAAAAATCCCCAATTTCACACACAGCATGATATTTAATAATATGCCTCACATTTATATACCTCTATTTTATGAGCCATTATATGGACACAAATACACAATTATTGCTCTGGGGCCGGGATTCTTCCATTAATAGTGGTGACTCAAGGTATGAATCTCTCTCACTCTCCCTCTCCCACCACCATGTTTTGTGTAATTATCTGAGGGCTAATATTAAACAAACAAAGTTTTAGGAATAAAGGAAAGTACTAGTCTAGGATGACAAGTAAGATGACAACATGGGAAAATCCATACATAAAACCAATGTCAAAGATGCATTTTCTGAGCATTATTAGATGATTGTTAAGTTTTTATTTAATTTGGAGAAACAATTCGTATAATCATGCAGCCTTTAAGACTGAGGACAAAGAATGCTAGTGGAATTTTCAACAGCATTTACGTTTCTTAGACCATTTCTACACTAGAGAGTTGTACTCACAATTGGTATAGTTAAAATGGTACAGACCTTAGTATGGATGTGTCATACATTTTTCCCAGATCTGGACCTTAGCGTCCAAAATATGGGTGTTAGCATGAAAACCTCCAAGCTTAGTTACCAGCTTCGACCTGGTAAAGCTGCCACCAGCCAGTAATCTATACAGTGCCTGGTGCACTGTGGTCTCCCCAAAACCTTCCCTGGGGGACCCCCAGACTCAGATTCCTTGAGTCTCACAACAAAGGGGGAATAAACCATTTCCCCTCCCCCCTCCGGGTGTTCCCTCCCTGGGTTCCTGGAGAAATATACAGAAGCAAGCTCCGTGAATCTAAACAGAGGGACTCCACCCTCCCTATTTCCAGTCCTGGAAAATACAAGTACGGAGAGAGAGCTAATCTCTCCTCTTCCTCCCTCACTCAGAGAGTATGCAAAGTCAGGTTAGTAAATCTAACACAAAGAGATTTTCCCCCCTGACTTCTTCCTCCCACCAATTCCCTGGTGAGCTGCAGACTCAATTCCCTGGAGTCCCCACTAAAGAAAAAACTCCAACAAGTCTTAAAAAGAAGGCTTTATATAAAAAAGAAAGAAAAGGACATAAAAATGGTCTCTCTGTATTAAGGTGACAAATACAGGGTCATTTGCTTAAAAGAAAAAAATGAACAAACAGCCTTATTCAAAAAGAATACAATTCAAAACATTCCAGCAACTACACACATGTAAATACAAAAAGAAAACAATATAAACCTTATCGTCTTACTATCTTGTACTTACAACTTGGAAACAGAAGATTAGAAAGCTGGAGATAGAAAAATCACTCTCATAGCCGAGAGGGCACAGACACAACACAAAGAACAAAGAACTCACACACAAACTTTTCTCCACCCAGATTTGAAAAAGTCTTGTTTCCTGACTGGTCCTCTGGTCAGGTGTTTCAGGTTACTGGTGTTACCCCTTTACAGGTAAAAGAACATTAACCCTTAGCTATCTGTTTATGACAGGAGGCAATTATACTAGTATACCTATTTCCTGGAAAGGAAAATAAGCTATATTGGTATATAACACCTTTTATATAGGTATAACTCCACTCACTCTAGAAGTTACTGGTGTAACTTGAATCAGTAAAAAATGACATCCATAATCAGTGTTATATTGGCAACAAACTGTGGGTAAATCAGGTCTTAGGAGTCCAAGTGCCACTGAAAGTCAATGGCACTTGTGCTCCTAAGTCATCTGGACCCTTTTCAAAATTACTCAACATATTTACTGGGCCAGTTTCTACTTCCATTTGCAATCCTTGGGCAATGTTCCATTTAAGTGCAGCCTTATTATATAGAGTATGCTCAGATTTAGCCTAGTAACCACTAAAGACAATCCTAAAGGGGTTACCCAGTTGTATTCAAGCAAAGGAGCAAAGTTCTGCTCTCAGTTACACTAGTACAAATCCAAAGGAGTTACTATATATTTCGGGTCTGAGCCAAAGCGCATAGACTCCCCTGACTTCAGCACTGCACACTCCCTTCCTAAAACTTCATGCGGTAAATAGCCACCGAGTTTAATAGTGGTGGAGCCAGTAGCATTCTATAGACATTAGGGGTGGGTTTTTCAAAATTGCCTATGGGAATTAAGCACCCAAATTCTATTGAAATTCAGTGGGAGCTGAGTGCTTAATTCCCTTAAGCTCCTTTGAAAATCTGAGCCAAAATAAGATACTATAGTAATTACCCATCACCTGCAGAACTGAATAGGGAATGAAATCTTTTCTATAGGTTTTTTCAACTGTTGCATAGGATTGTATAGGAGAGGTATAATCTATTACATTCTATAGGATAATTTCAAAGAAAAGTTTTTCATTTTCTAAGTCTCTTCCATAAGGGACCAGCTTCAGGGTCCCACATCCTGCCCTGTGATGCCAGGAGGATTCAGACTATTTTCTAACCTCTCATCTCCCTTGTGTAGGTATTAATGAGAGAGCAGAATTTGCCTCTATTCAACAGGAATATCCCCACAGGAGCGATTCTCTCGGGCAACCCAATGTTTGTATTTTGCTGTCAGGTTATTATTGTAATTTTCAATACTTTTAAACAAAATTCATTAATTTGGAATGCAGAGAGATGGAATAAAATGGAACAACAGTTCTGCTGCTGCAAACACAATATTACTGAGTAAATGCTGCTCTGTATGCCTCGAGATTGCTCATATATTAAGGCATTTTGCCTGGAGGTTACAGATGGAACAGATCTAGTACTGAAGACATATCTACCCTGGGACCCATTGATTTTCATATTAAGACTAGTTTAACATTCACAAGGACTATCAAGTGCATACAGATGCACACATATATAAAAATGCTCCTCCTGGGAGCAGCACTGATTGCTGAAAGGGTGATAATACAGAAGCAGAAATTCCTTGCCTTTCTGGATATTGCCCACAGGAATACAAAGAGTCATCAAGCAAGATCATTGTTCAAATACACATGGAACCCAATGGACTGCATTTGAGGTGATCTACTGTCTTTGAGATATACAAGTTCCTGGAGGATAGGTCCATCAATGGCTATTAGCCAAGATGGTCAGGGACCATGCTCGGGGTTGTCCCTAAGATTCTGACTGCCAGATGCTGAGACTGGATGACAGGGGATGGATCACTCAATAATTCCCCTGTTCAGATCACTCCCTCTGAAGCACCTGGCATTGGACACTGTCAGAAAACAGGATACTGGGCTAGACGGATCTTTGGTCTGGCCCAGTATGACTATTTAAGTTTTTATGATATAAATATGCACTACTCCAGTACAGTTTTGTTCAGAAAAAAAATGACAAGTTCTCTAGCTAATTCTCTAACTCACACAGTAAAACTTCACAATTTCTAGAACTGAACTTGAATCAAAATTAGGGGGAAAAATATTTCCAGTTTCTGCTTGTGATCAAATAAATAAAAAAAATAAAGAAGAGAAGTGTGGGACAACAGTTGCTATTCCTATCCATAAGCAGAAGTGGCAGCTAACTCACTGTTGTCAGCACAAAAATCTCATCCTTAATGTTTGCATACTGAATAGATTAAAGCCAGTTTCCATTGTGCAGTGGAACACAATCCAGTGTGTGATATACAGGCTGTTTAGAATACTCTTGCTGCCCTTATGTTTGATGGTAAGAGTAATGGAGAGGGGACAAGTAAAAAGGTCTGACTTATTTTTTCATACCCTGGAGAAAAGAAGATCAACTATAATTGGGCTTTAGGGTCCCAAATTTGGCTATCACTAACACACACCTATATGCAGACCCATTAGCTTCTTTTAAAGTCTTCCCAATTTACAGCAATGCAACTAAGAGAAAAAAATGGTCTCATCAGAAATTTTGTAACATTATAAATCTCCTTGCAACAGCTTGGGGAGAATTTATAATGCAGAGCTGCAATACTAGGGGAGAAATTATAAGCCAGCATTAGGCCACACTGGTGTTTTAAATTTTATTATGGTAGCACATAGAAGCCAATTCCAACTGAGATCAGGGCCCCATTGTGCTAAGCACTGTACAAGTATATAGTAAGAGACAATCCCTGCCCTAGAGAGCTTACAGTCTAAATAGACAAGTGGCAGGAGGTGAAACAGAAGCACAGAGAAGTTATTTGTCCAAAGTCACACAGCAGGTCAGTGACAGAGTCAGGAATGGAATTCTGGTGTTCTGAGTTTGAGTTCAGCATTTTGTTCACATCTCAGTGTTAAGCGCTGAGATGCGTTAATCACTGTTGCTGACCCAAACAGCTTGCATTCTAACAGAAAGAAGCCTCAGGTGCAGATTACCTCTGAAGAAATATAGATAGTTCTCTTTAAATATCCTTTTCATAGTTTAACAACAATAGAAGAAAACATGAAAAATAGGGGCTTGATCAGCAAAATTTCACCTAGATAAACACACAGGCTTCCTCCTACTCCTCCCCAATCTTTCTAAAGAAGCACAAGAACTGCTTTAATGCTCCTCATGTTATCATGAAATTATTGTTCGATTTAGTTGTGACCATCTGGAAAAACAGTTGTGTGTGACTCAATATGGTAATAATAATAATGTGAAATAAATATTAAAGATACACATTTGGTAAAACAACAGCTTACAAGGTTATGAGTTACTAGGTTGATGGAGAAAAATTGGTTGGTAACAGCTAGGGATGGGTGAAATGGTTTAAATAAAAAACTGTGTCCTCCATGATCCTGTGCCCAACTTGGGCTATGTCTCCACTACAGCCACAGGGCATAAGAGCAGCTCACGTAGACGTGCCAGCACTAGCTTTAATCTCGCTCGCTCAGGTGCTGGAGTAGCAGAGCTGCAGCAGCACAGGCTCCAGCACGTGCTATCCAAGTCTGCCTGGGACATTACTCAGGATGCTAGCAATCCCTGTAACTGTGGTGTAGACAGACACTAATACGAAACCAAACCTTTCTTTTTGACATTTGAAGCTGATGAGATATATTCCTCCCTCCCTTCTTTTTGCATTCACATCTTGGTTTTGGTGTATTTTTAACCAAGAGCTGGGAAAGACAGAGAACTCAAGATTTAGGGCCCAATTTTGTATGCTCAAGCAGCTTCAGTGGTTGGAAGAGGTTCAAATATGCATCTGAACTTTTGGAGCTGAAATGAACTAGCTGCTATAGCTAAAAATGGGGTTGAATCAAAACAGTAGATTTGAAACAACCTGAATTTTGGGATGTTCAAAATCGAGATCTGGATCTAAATTATGTCACTTGAACTTATTTTTGCCTATATCTCTATCCTTTAACATTCACCCATCACATGCTTGTCATTTTGTGATACATCCACTGAAAGCAGTGGCACTTTGGTTCCATGTAATTTGTCCTGCTTCAACTATTTTCTTTACAGCACGGTCAATAACTCTTGGCTGTTGGCACTAATATACAATGTTCTTTCACTATTAATGCAGCAGCTCCCTCACTCTCAGAGAAAAGCAATTGTATCTCTCATTCATTTGAAGTATTGAGAATTGATTTAATTTCTAATTCCTTTTGCTGTTACAAAATTTGTTCCTATGGTCATTCCCTATCTTCATTCCTCCCGTACTGCTTTACAGAGGCTGACCCATCTTAACCTACATAGCATTGTCAGAGAGGAGAAATACTGCTTCTCATTTTATCATAAAAAAGCCTGTGCTTCTCAGATTTATCCGTGGTATTCAACCTCTCTTTGTTTTAATTAGTGCTGCCATGATTCATGACAATAGCAGCAGCTCCAGGTATTTTTTTTAATTATTCTTCAGAGAATTTTTGTCAGAAATGCAATGCTTTATAGAAGATCTATGCCCTTCAAAAGGAAAGGCACCTCACTATACCAGCTTTCCACCAGTGCTTTTCTAGCACAAAACCTACAGATGTAAGTTTCAGGCTCAGTTTCTATGGGCCCCTAGTCAGTAAAATATGTACGCACAAGTTAAGTCTTCTCCCCCACATCACTCTGAAGCACATATTTCACTATAACCGCTTGATTACGTGCTTTGCTGAATTACGATGGACTTCTGAGTCAGAACCATGAATATCATTCTTTGACAGGAAGGATATTCTTGTGATTAAGAAACAGGAATAGGGCTCAGGAGAGCTTAATTCAGTTCCTGGCTGTGGAGTGATCTTAGACAAATCACTTAAGCTCATTTCACATGTGGAAAATAGGGATAATAGTTCTCTCTCTCTCACTCTCACACACACACACACAAACACACACACACACTCATTTAGTCTACCATAGATTGTAAACTCCTCAAGACAGAGACTCTCTCTCACTTGGTGTTTGTATTGTGCGGATAGCAACAACATGTCCCAGACCTTGGCTGGGAGCTATCAAAAATAATAAGAAAGCTAACTGGGAGTGTGAATCAATCTTCCAATCTGAAGGTCGAAAAATATATGTGACTGTGTGATAATTTCTCAGGTAATGTTACACTTCTCTATCCAACATTTTAAAGATGTTTAGCCCATACTTTCTGAATGTCTTGTCCATGCAGTTTCTAGTGTCATTTGTTCTGCTAATGGGCAAAATGCTGTAAGGCATCCAACAGTCAGCCTGCAAGATCAACCCATAAATTTAGAATAGTTTTCATTGAATTACTGCTGGTAATTGTTCCATTTGAAATATGGATGAAAAGGTTAATGGTTCGCAACAGATGACCATCACTGGTTTCAGCGGAGGGGAAAAAAAAGTATTTAAACATATAATAGCCACCAAGTGTTTCTTGTGAACACAACTTTAGGACTCTTTTTTAACCTGTCTTCTGCACTTGGTCACATGTTTACTGAAAATATGAAAGGAAGTTTGTGCTGATCAGAAGGTAGAGAAAATTTGGCTTCTTATTTTTGGGTTATAAATATGTACAGGGAGGAGAGTATAGTGGGGGGGTGGGCGGGGGACAGGGTAGGGACACACTATTTTCCCATAGCTGTAGATTTCTTTAATAATCTCCATCCTCAGCTGAGACCCTAGAGTTCTGTAATACCCGCCTTTGTCTTTAAACTTTGCCTGGTAGCCTGCTTGATGTATCACTGCTGAGGCAAGTTCTGTAAGAATTTTAGTTAAGACTCTAATGCATGGTGTGCATCATTACACGCTACTTCAAGTTACCTCCACAACATACTCTTCTCAGGGACTGAGATACCCAGGCCCCTGCGAGCAACCCCCCTCAATAGTGCTCCTAACTTTTTATGGAATCTTCCCCTGCTGGCAACCAGTCCCTGGCAGAAAGGAAAAAAAGAGCAGCAGAATCACTTTATAAACAACACCAGACCTTTACTGATCTAATACTGCACAACCAACTCATCATATCTGAAAAATGGATTGAAGACAGAAATTGTCCTATACTTGGTTTCAGAAGAGTTAACTGGATAAACTTCTCCTCTTGGTCTGATAGCAGGATTACCAACTGCCTAATCAAACAAACCCAAACATATCTGCCTTGCCCCACCCCTTCTCCCAGGCCCCGCCCCACTCACTCCATTCCCCCTCCCTCCATCGCTCGCTCTCCCACACCCTCACTCACTTCCACTGGGCAGGGGGTTGGGGTACGGGGTCTGGGATGGAGTTTGAGGTGCAGGAGGGTTCTCAGGGTTGGCGTGCAGGAGGGGGTGACAGGTGCGGGCTCTGGCCAGGCAGCGCTTACCTCCCTGCCTACCCTGACCCTGCGCCACTCCCAGAAGCAGCCAGCATGTCTCTGCGGCCCCTGAGAGGGGCAAAGGTCTCTGTGCACTCCCCGCACCCAGAGCACTAACTTCACAGCTCCCATTGGCTGGGAACTGTGGCCAATGGGAGCTCCGGAGGCAGAATCTGCCTTAGCCCCACAGTGCCACTGACCAGGAGCCACCCGAGTTAAGAGGGGCCAAGGGGCTCCAAGCGCTGCTCCCAGAAGAGGCCAGCAAGTCCCTGTGGGGGCAGGGGACTCCACGCTCCTGCTTGCAGGCACCACTCTTGCAGCTCCCATTGGCTGCAGTTCCCAGACAAGAGGAGCTGTGGAGTCACCACTTGGGGCATGGGCAGCACGCGAAGACCCCTGCCCCCTACCCCCGTGGCCCGCAGGGCCATAACAATTATATCTGGGAGTGGCACGGAGCCAGGGCAGGCTTAGCCTCACTGCGCCAAGGGACTTTTAGTGGCCTAAAAATCTTCCAGTTCATCTTCAGTAGCCTCCAGGAGATAGAACCCGATTTGGGGAATTTCCAACGAAACCAGGAGGGTTGGCAACCCTATCTGACACAGCTTGAAGATTTAATGTTAGTCAGTCAATTCACAATGACAATTTTCATTTCAACTAAAAATGTTGACAAATTTCATGTCAGCATTTTTTGATGCAACACTTCTTGGCTTTTTTTTGTTCTGCCAAATGTTTTAATATTTTGACTTTTCATTCCAATTTGGATATTGCAATGTTGAAATTTCCTATGGGATAAAAATTCCATTTTCCAAATAATAAGAAATAACAACATCTAGTTCTTATACAGAACTTTTCATCTATAGATTTCAAACACTTTATAAAGGAAGTCAGTATCATTATCCCTATTTTAAAAAAAGAAAAACTGAGGCACAGGGAGGGAATGTGATTTATCCAATGTCACGCAGCAAATATATATCAGATCCGGAAATAGAATTTAAATTCTTCTAAGATCCTGTCATGTGCCATATCCACTAGTCCACACTGTCTCAAACAAGTCTGCTTTTCTATACCAGAGCCTAAGGCTTCACTAGCTTCTGACTACCAGTGTTTTTACATTTCACTCCAAATTCTCAACAGTAAAAATTATTGTGCCAAATACATTCCTAGAATGATTGTTGTTATCAACAGAGTTACATTGGGAATGCATGTGTCTCAAAGACTGTACAAAAGAAATTCTTCTTTTAACATAATTGCATGTCTGTACTTTTTACATATATCTAGAATGATACTTTATTCTAAAAGCATTCGGAGGCGAGATTAGATGGTAATCTGTTTTACTGTGTACTTCTGTTCTGAAATTCTAAATATGAGCCCCAGTAATAGTGACCTCAGGAGGACATCATGTCAAAAATACTTATACAACTGTGCAATCAAAGGTTTATAAAACCTCTGATTAAAAAGGAATCTTCCAGTAGAAGCAAAGAGTAAATCTGTGTTTGTTCAGCGTACCCTGTTTCTTAAATGGGACATATTCCAGCACCACAGAGGCACTATCCCTTTAAAGGAAGCAGAGCTGAGAAAACAATGTAAAAAGCACTGTGAATTTTGCTTTGCATTCAACAGAGAATTCTTATTTGACTGTTTTTTCAACCCTTTCGCTTGTGTTATCTATCAACATTCAAGCACTGAAGTTTGATTAGCATGAATACTCACAGAGGGTGAAATAAGGCCTACCACGAAGGCAGTCTAAGAGTTGCTTTGATGCCATCACTGAGACATAGAGCATTGCAATCTGTGTTGCAACGCATTGGGTGTGCTGAAGTCACCACAGCAAGGCAAATTCATTTAAGCTATCTTAACGATATATAACAACAGCCTCCCGTGTGTCTTCAGCAGCAGTTGAACCTGGAAACCTCCAATGCTGCTTCTCATTTACACAATGGCCACGTTACATGACCTTGGCAATTAAATCAGGAGAAAATTATATTTACACCCACCCTGGGCCCTTTTACACTGCTAGGACAGTGAAGAATCAAGACCACTCACTCTACCACTTAAGCTAAAGGAGTAACTCCATTAGCTAGAAGGCATGATTTTTATCCTTTCTGGAGCACGTCAGTCAGCAATACAAACAACACACAAAACAAGAGGAGTACACATGCACCACTTAACTCTCACTTAAACCCTGCTTTAAGGACATAAATGGTGCATACGCTTTCTGTTGGCTCGCTGTATAGGGGTGAATTTCACCCCATAAATCAAACTTTTAGCTCAGATGTTTGAACATGGCATTGAGAATGAAATTCAGACTGTATATTTCACTGTGAAATTTGCTGTTAACAATTCTCACTGATTTGTCTAGTTACTTCAGTAACAAAAAAAAAAAAAAAAAGTTAAATTGTTGGATATCTTACACAATGGCTGTAACAATGACTCTGCACTTTGAGACTCCAGTATGCAGCTACCGCTCTGACAAACTGGGAAGTGATCATGCACAGTTAGACCAGAAACAGGATATACATACTGTAAATATCACACTTATGAATTATTCTGGGGTAAACCATAGTCTCTGCTTTCCCTTAAATGCACTTATGCACATCCATCGTAGTGTATACTTTAGAGAAGACTGAGTTCATGAATATCCTCTAGCAGATGGTTCATATGGTAGGCTCCAATTTGACAAGGTACTTATGTACATGGCTAATTTAAAGAATGCAAGTAGCCCCATTGAAGTCAAGGCCTTACTCACTAAATAAATTTGACTAGGACCATTCAGATGCTTAAAGTTAGGCATGTGCTTAAGTAACAAGGCTGAATCAGGGGTTTAATGGTTTTGGTAACAAATCACTTTACATATTCTTTGCAGTTATGTTGTAGCCATGTGGGTCTCTCAAGAAGTTGGGTCCACCCTGTCTCCCTAATCCCTTTCCATGGCATCTGACTCAATAGAAAAAAACCACCAAACCAGCAATGATAACATTTGGCTTATCGGTCACCTTTCATTCAGAAACACTGAATTTCAGTATATATAGATATAGATCAATCATGTAGGGTTTTATAGAAATCAGAATTGTTTCAACTATTACAGTAATTTAAATGCAGCTACCTCCATCATGGAATTGACAGCACAGGGAGGTTGCCAGAAACTATTTTTACACATCAACATTTGTTGCAGAACGTCTGAGCTAATGCACCTTCACTTTCGAAAATTGGCATGGGAACTCATGCGTGGCCATTGTAAAAAGTCCTCTCACCACATGTGCTTAGGTCCTCAAGTTTCATGTTTTGCTCCAAGGAGGGGAGTAGAGAAACAATGGTGAATTTCTACCCATTTTTACAGTTAAGTTGCATTTTAAGCTGGTCACCTATGGGCTGTTTCTTTTAGATCAATAAAAGCCCTGGTATTGATTTTTTAACATTTTGACATGTGTGTTTTAAAATTCCATATCCATCGCACTGTAAATTCACAAGCATTTCCATTGTGACTGTCATTCTTAAATATTCATCAAATGGTGACTGCCTGCCTGAGAATGATTGATCTAGTCATGGCAACTTCTCCTTTTTCAAAACATACCAGTTTACATAAAGCAGACAAAATAACCTGCAAGACTCATATTTATTTTCTTTTCCAAAGTAAGTACCTGGATCTTAAATGGCCCCATTTTATTTGACTTTTCTGCCCTGCATTGAAATCTAGTTTAGCACAAAAATGGAAGAAAATCAAACTGCAGCCGCCACTGGAAACTTAACATTTGCTCACTGTGGTATTTGTGTTCCATGTTCCCATGCCCTAGAAAAAGAAAACATAGATCTCATATCTTGTAGGCAAATGTTGACTTTTTAGTGGCAACTACACTTAGTGGAAACTGAAGTGGGGAATTATGTTAGGCAGAATGAAGTTTCTTAAATAGGAATTTGGCTGTAACAGCAGGCTAACCTCCCTTCTTTTCAAAAAAAGTGCCTCTGGATCTTGTTCACTTCAAAAGAGTGGACTTCTCATATATATAGATCATCCTGTGATATATGTGCCACTTAGAATTGAAATCTCACGAGATTCAGGTGCCATCAAAACCAAACCTTGACACTGGTTCATTTTCAAATCCAGACTCCAAAGCTCAGCCTAACCAAAACAAGACATGGATCCAAACCTCCTCATCTCTAGTCTCGACTACCTAAATAACTAATCCTTCACCAACACCAGGAATTTTATCCAAATCACATATTCACAAGATCAAACTATTATTCTACTTTATAACCCCCACACATTTTTGATAAACTTGAAAAAAATAACACAAACTCTTCACAGTCATCTTTTATATGGAAACTGTAATGAGCTGACCAGAGTATGTATGTAGCATTACTCTCTACAGGATATAATCAGCCCTGCTCAGTTGTGTGTCTTAAGCCTCATATTGCTGCCCACCAATGGATAGTCTCTTTTAGCTGAATAGGTGGGTTTTGGACAAAAGTATACAAGTTTTAGCCCCCTTTCTTTTCCCCTTTTAAGATTCCAAGTAGCCTAGATAGTGCAATAGTGACACAACTTTGAAGATCAAAATGTGAGAGTTCTTGGGGTACCCAAGACTGAGAATCACCTTGTTCTCCTCCTGACTCCAGTGAGAGATATATGTCTGTGCTTAACTCCAGCCTGTTAGCCAACCAAACCCTCTCCTCTGGGCTATGTCAGACCTTCCTTTGCCCTGCAGGTTAAAAATAGGTGCGCTCCCCCTCCCCAGGCTCCTTTGAAGCATTTCCTATAGCGTCCAGTCCCTTATCCACTGAACACTCACAGTAATACCAGGTCTGCTGTTCCCAAGACAATAGTAAACACAATAGTTTGAATGATTCAACTCAGGGTCAGCTTCTAGTATAATCCCGCAGAACAGAGATATATTTCTAGCGAAAACAACAATAAGTTTATTACCAAATGTTCAAGATTTAAGGAACCGTGAGAAAGGATAATGGAAACAAAAGGGTTACATATAAAACAAAATCTTAACATGATTTTTAGAGATTAAACTTAATAGGCTAACCTTCAGCCTAAAGAAGTCTATCTCACCCAAATGTCCCTTGCAGCTTCTCAGCCAAGGTTGGTTGTGATCATGTTTTCATGAATATAATGCACTGCCCAATTACTTCCTAGATGAAGGATAAAGGGGAGTCTTTCTTGCCTTCTACTGATATTCGCCAAAGTTCATTGTCTGTACCTGGGTCAGGATGACCTATGGCTTATTCTCCTGTGTGCTGCCTCCCTGTTGATTCCACTTCCCCCGTTGGCTTTGTACGTAAATGACTCTCCTTTGTGCTAATGTACAGGGTCTAATTTACATGCCAGAGAGACAGGTGATTAAAAATCTTTTGCCTGACAGAAAACCTTTTTGTCAGCTCTGCCTTGATAGAGACTTTAGGAACATATTTGCAGTATACATACATAACTCCTAACATCATATCTGTACATATATTTTACAATGATATTAATGACCAGTGTGAACTTGCTTTTATTTAAGACTTCATGTGATAATCTCTATTGAACCAGAAAGCAGATACTGAGGATCAGGGTATTTTTGTGATCCTCTTGCCAGCTGGCACTGAGGGGCTCTTAGGGTCACATTAAGGGGCCACACATGTGTTACAATGCAATGATATGCTACTGACTAAGTGCAAACAGTACAGAGTTCTGTATACCGCTCAAGACAAGCACCATTAATTTGTATTTTTGGACATACTGTAATGAAATAAATTTGGTAACTATTGCAACTATCCATGATGAGAATGTTGTTTGAATCAGTATTCATTCTATGTTTTATTATTATTTTTTTGCCATACTTGAAGTTACTTGGGTTAATTGTATGCTAATAGATGCCAAATAAATTAGATGGGAGCTAACTCATGAAAGATTTATAAAGAGACTGAAAGAGGGTTTTTCTAAAAGAAACTTCGGTTTTGAAATTTATCACTAAAATCTGCCCAAAATCACATCCTGGAATATGTTTCACTTAAGTTTGTAAAACGTTGTCAACTAGCGATTCAGGGGACTTCGCTTTTGCATGTAAGGCAAAAATTGTGTCTTTACAAATACAAACACGCAGAAATTAAGAGACCTAGTTCTGGAACTCTTACTTGGCCGAATACACCTTTACTTATATGAGTAGTCCCACTGAAATCAGGGGCTCCAACTAGATTCTGATCTCTTTACTCAGATTGACTAGCACCTAACTCCACACACAGTCCCAATGAAATCAGTAGAACTAATTACAGAGTCAGCTGCTAACTGGAATGAGAGATGGGATAGGAATCTGGCCTCATGAAAGAAAGGACTACTTGTATGAAGGTCAAGTGTTCTGACAGATGGCTGCAACCCCTGTTTTCAGTGGGAGTGACATTTGTGTAACCAAGGACCGAGTTGGCTCAATGATTTCAAAGTGGTTGCTTACGATGACTTCCATGTGGTGGCACAGGTGTACCTAAGGATAGGATTTTACCCCTGGAGAGCATATGCTGTAGATTTAACCTGTGATACCCTTCCAGATTTAGTGAAAACTGTGCAGCTACATATTTCTCATAGACTCCCTCTTTACTGAATAAATGCAAAAATCCATTTTTCCTAAGCATTTTAAAAAATATTAGCCATCACTAACAGGGAACTCCATGGCTGAGAATTTCATTGTCATTCATCTGCAGGTCAAACCCAGCCCATATTAACCAGAAGTTCTTGTCTACCTAATGGTTTTTCAGTAGCCCATATAAAAAAAGGAGGTGGTGGTCTTTCCAGTCTCCAGTAGACAGTTTTCCAGGTCTCAAAAAGCCACCATCACAAAAAGGCACCCTCCATATATATATGAAGAGCTTTTATGGCCAGAAGGGGCCATTATCATCATCTGGTCTGCATAACCTCCTTATCGAAGATTAGGACCACATTATGGACTGAGAATGATCTATCCTCTTACCCTGGAAGTGGTCCCTTAAAGTAAGGGGGAGAATACTTTGGCAGGAAAAGTTGCATCATCACTTCCCATGCTGTATATAGAGGACTTGTGTGGGTAAAGAACTTCAGTCCTCCGTGGCAATCTAGCATCTTTCCCTAAGTCCTATTAAGAATATGAACTATGAAGGAGCATGCTAGGTTTTCTTTAATTATAGTAACATACACTTGTAATGGTGTTACTATAAAATGGTACATTTTAATTCCATTGCCATTTGATTCGTATTCTTTAATTACGTAATAAAGTTTTCAGAAGTCTCTGTGATACTGTTTTCCATTTCCTAGGTGTTGTGCCATAAAGGTTTATTAAAATGTTGGCATTTGCACTTGCATTTTTAGCTAAAGCTGTCATAAAAAAATTATTCATATTATAGCATGAAATTCTAAATCACAAGGTACTGTAATAGGAAGGGTAATGTCTCCCTTTCCTACTTTATTTAAGGATTTCAAAGGGAAAGCAGCAAACCTACCAATTCTGAAACTGCAAATGATATTGGTAATGAATGAGTTTTAATTACAGCTGTGGGGATATTTCTAAAATGTCCTGTGCCAAATTCAGCCCTGGCATGAATGCATGCAACTTCCACTGGCTTCAACAGTGTCAGAGACTTAGGCACACCATTAATACCCAATAGCCTCAGTTAACATAGGCACTCTGAGCTAATTATGCAGATATTTAAGCACCTAAAGATGTAGATACTCACTCAGTGAGATTTCCAAAGGCACTTAAGTAGGTTAGGTACCAGAGACTCCTGGGATTTAAGCATCTAACTTGTTAGGTATTCCAAAAATCTATTAGGCACCTTCTGCATCTTTAAGTGCTTTAATACCTTTGATATTTGGTCCCTAGAACCTGCCATCTAAGAACCTAGACAGACAGGTTACTTTGCATCCAGTCCCCTCCTGAAGACCCACTCCTGCCATGTTGCCTAAAGGAAATGAGCTGACTAGTAAGGAAAAATCTGAGGAGTAATTAGGACTAATTTATATAACCTATTAAAATAAATACCATCACTGAGTCATATCAGCAACAGGTACCACTCATAACACAATTAGAAGTGGCCACGTGCTAGGTAGATTTGGTATTTTGTACATCTATAGGTGGGTAACAGGGATTTTCAGAGAGAGAGAGAGGTTCTCCCTCAACGTGGTTTCCTCACAAAGCAACTGGAATCTTGCTACAGCTGGCCAGCAAAAAAATCGTCCCATCTCCCTACACACACAATAGGGAAGTAAAGTAATCTTCTGTGAAGCTGGCATAGCTAACTCTACTTTCCAGGCCCAGTGTAGGGAGCAAGAGTGGTGGGAAGGGGGCATGGCCCGATCACTGTTGATTCCACAATAGGATGGTCTAACATAAATGCTGAGGCTGGGGCTGGAGCTGCACAGGGGTGAAAATTGGGGTTCTGCAGCTGGCTCTCTAATGTGCCCCCATATTCTTCTGATGAAACAGATCTTGGCACAGGAGAGGCTCTGGCTCAGAATTATGTATAACATTAAACCTTCTAAAGCACCATTTGTGATTTAAAGTATGGAATTACAAAGCCTCCTGGGACAGAGCCATCCACACAGCTAAGTCTCACAATTTATTCAGGCCTTTCTTTCAGACCGTAGTGAGTTTTTAAACATTATCTGATCAACATAATAGTATTAAACTGTTTTTCATTACCCATAAAAATGAAGGCGAGGAATAAAGCTGGTACTGTCTAGGCCTATTTCAAAGGAATCAATAACCAGAATCTCTTAGTATATCCTGTTGTGGTTTTTTTGTTTGTTTTTTTGTTTTTAAAAGGGCTACATCCCAGAGAGGGACAAGACAAATACAGTTTACACCCTCCTCAATATATACACCAGAAATGGGCCTGAAACAAGCCCCAGGTGCAAATCTGAATTTTGCAGCTGATGCCTTTCATGATTGTTTTTCCAGGTCATGACTCAAGAAGATGCTCCACAGTGATATACTGCAGAACAGGATGTGTTAAGTGAGAGCTAGAGTGAGAGCTAGAGAAAACAACAGGAACCTGTCTGTATGTAAAGGCCTAATAGATAACCCACAATGTTCATTTACATCAAGTTCTACCTAGTCTCTGCACATCAGAGACACACCAGCAATGCTATGCTCGTGGGTGGGTCATTGACAGGTTGAGATTCAGAAGTCCAAAGTCAATCCCCACTGCCACCTATTCATGGGGCTTGGTTGGAGGATTTTGCTCCAGATACAATGAAGAATGGAGAGGTCTATGTATTTAAGTTTATAAATGCTTTATAACTGGTCGCTGTACCATCTGTTAGGTCTTCAGACTTATTAACACACCTCTTTGCATGTTGGAACATATCTCATAACAACATACTGAATAATTAATAATCTTTTTAAATAAAGAATTTGTACATATTACTTTAAGGCATTACAAGTCTAAAACCTCCAACTTAGAAAGGAAAGGCTTGATCTTCATCTGGAGTAAACCAGCACAGCTCCTTTGAAGTCAATGGAGCTATGTCCATTTATACTTGTTAAGGATCTGTCCTGAAAGCTTCCAAGGCTTAATTAAATCTGTGTAGCTTTCTTAACACATTATTTTCTCAGATGAATTACTGTTTAAACTATTTTCACCTGTGAGTTGGAGAGTGTGCATTACTCTAAGGGATGTGTGAACAGGAAGTTATTCTTGTGCTGCCCTTCCACCTAATGGATGAATTTCACTTTTCATGAACAGCAACACGGATTTTAATGATGCTTCCTGTCACTAATCTAGAGTTCGGTCCAGAAGGATAATAGAACAATGAATGAACAATGAACAATCCGCACAAAACAAAACTGGTTGTAACATTATTTTCTTCCTTCTATGAAAATTTTTGACAAAAACAATTTAAAATTTCCATCTACATTTTTTATGCTTTCATCAAAAACATGGGGAAAAGAAAATAGATTTTGGCAACCAAACACTCCCAAAACCAAAAACTGTCTATGGATTTTGAATTTTATCCAAATAAAGCATGTGGGAAATCATAATTTTGTCATGATTTTCCCCTTGCCTCAATCCCCTATTCATCCAAAAATTCTAATTATTCATTTATACATCTTCCATCCGAACATCATAGAAATTCCACAGATTTTGATTTGGAAACTCCTGAAAGATGCACACAGTAGAGAGGGAAGAGGGCCTGAAACATAAGCCCATGTATCAGAGGCCTGGTGTGATGCCTGAGCTAAAGTTAAAACCTTTCTGATATAAAGCGAAGTTAAGCTGTGAGCAATAGGCAGGTCCTGCTCACAGAATTTGGCAAGCATAGGGCTGATATTGCAAAAAACACATACCCCTAAGAGGTGCTAGGCACAAAACACTCACACAAGCACATTCCAGAAGGGTGGTACCAGAACACCCCAATAAACACATTTCCCAAAGATAACAGGAACATGCTGACCCAAGTTAAGGATAGGGTCAGGATGACAGCATGATGAATAGAGATGTTTTGATCGAACCTACAGGTACAAGGCAATGGGTGGTGCCCTAACACATCAGAGGGTGATGCCCTAATATGTCAAGGGTGATACGTAACCTGTTTTTATTGGTGTATATAGAGGTATGTCAGAGGTAGTGCCTTTGTCCAGTAGACGGGGCAGTGGAAAGTCTTGCCACAGACTGAGCTGCTAGTATAACTGTAGACATTGTTCAGGGGAGCTAGGACTGTGCTTTGCTAATAATAAACCTAACAAAGCACCTTCGCACCTTAATGGATTTTGTGGTTCACCGGATCAGGTGGTTCGCCTGAGATCTGCTGTGCCAGCTGTCTGCGCAGAGCTGGAACACACACAGGGAGAAAACACACACACACACACACACACACAGCCGAACATCTGATGACACATACTATCTTTGCAAATTACTGTCATATTGAAAGTCAAATCAAGCTATTCAAGATAGCAAGGATGAAGTCTTGGTCTCACTGAGGTAAATGGCAAAAATTCCATGGAGAGAAAATCCTATCCACACTGAAACTTCTACTTACACAATGTGGAAGAATTTTACTAGCTTGGGATGGAGTCTAATGTCACTTCCCCTGATTTTACAGCAGAGTAACTCTACTGACTTCAGATGAGCACAGCTCTGAATCAGATCCTTCATTTGGTTCTAACATTCCAAAAGGACACTCAGAGGACCGAAGCTGCTGTGCATGGAGCTCTTTAAATAACCTTTTCTCTCTCTCTTTTTTTAAAAAGGAGTTTAGAAGAGTTTAATTCCCAATCTCTTGTTTTGCTTAGTAGCATTGGGTTTAGTTCCCCCCATTATCATCACATACCCAAGGAACTAATGCAGGCTGACAGCATTGAGTTTCAACACTGACACTGTAACCGGCCTGACACACACCACACACATTTAAATTCAGACACTATTTTCCAATTATATCCTCTTGCATTTAGCTGAAGAATCCCTTTTAGGAAGTTGTCTTCCATTTCTCATAAAAGGGCATACACAGGAATAAAAACTTGGCTCCTCTGGGAGGGGCACTTTCCATGCCCCCCTGTCGCGGGAGGAGCTGGCTCCCTCCGCCCACTGTGGCTAGAGGACTTAGTTCTCCCTTGAGGCCCATGGAGCTGGCTCTCCCCTGACCTCAGCTGGTGGAGCTCACTCTTCTCCAGCAGCTGGAGGAGGCAGAGCTCCCCTGGCAGCCCCAGGGCCGGAGGAGCTGTCATTTCCTGCCTGAACCCAGAGAAGTTCTGTGCCCCCACTGACTGGGGAGGCTATGCCCCTGCTTGTCCCCCCTTGCACATGCCCCTGCTCATATACATTCCCAGGGCAAGATTCTCCATATCCATTCTCCACCACTGCTGGTGGCATGACTACATAAAGGAATTATATACAGAACTCTGTCCAATCTCTTCACGCATTCTTTTCTTGTGATCTCCCTACTGTCTGTCTCTACCAGTTTTTTAATGTCTTATACTTAGATTGTTCTGTTTGTACTGCACCTAGCACAAATAGATAGAATAATAATAATAATAATAATAATAATAATAATGATAATAGCATACTAAGAATTATGGGCATCTTTTGCAATTTACCCATTCATTAATAAGTACCTACCAGGACTAATGACATATCCTGTAGAGTGCCCACCAGACTAGCTAGAAAGTTTTGTACAATCAATAGCTTTGCTATTGTTATGACTGTTTAATTGTTTAGCTATATGAAGCTCCATATAATATAGCTGAGCTCAAGCTTTTTGGTCAAGGGTGGCCTTATCCACAACATATGTATTCTTTGCACTCCTTCTAGTCTCTTAAATCTGACTGTTTCTCACAACCACATAACAATCTGTATTTAAGAAGCTATTTCTCCTATTGCAATTTCATTCTAAACTGTGAACATCCAGAGACATTGAAATGAAAGTTTTAAACCATTATTTGCTGAACATCTGAAATGTAAGGTATTCCAGTTGTTCGACCACCATAAATGCAAATATAAAAGAAGAATAATCTTTTATGACCTCCCCACCCTTATAACTTCAATTGTTTATAGTCTTCAAAGGCAGTAACATGAAAGTGTCTAATCAATGTTCAATAGAGGGGGAAAAGGTCCTCCCTAGGAAATTTGTAACAATTCTTGAATGTTATTGGCATAGACACTTCTGAGCATCAGTCCCCTGCTTAACATTAAATTTGTTTCCTCGCTACGGAAAAATTTGCAGCCTTCACTCCACTAAATAACCAAGCATCTCAAAGTTATCATCCTGATCCTGCAAAAGAGTTGATTTCCTTCCATTCTCATTTACTTCCGTTAGCTGATGAAGTGAACTCAGCATTTTGAAGAATTTAGTTCCCAAGTCATTCCCTTCTCATCCTATGCCAATGGAACCAATGTCTGTAGACAGACCATTAAGATTGCTTAATCAGAGGTAAAATGGTACACTCTGTAGTACCTCATCCTGCAGTTCTTGTTTATGTAAACCTCCCAGGGCTGCTGGCTGGGCATTCCCTGAAGGGCCCCATGGTATCCTAACTTGATCCAAAGTGAGGAAGGCTGATCTAGCAGATAAGGCTGCAGAATCAGACTGAGACTGAAGAACTAGGTTCAATGCTTGGCTTACTCATGAGTGATGAGTAATATTAAATTGTGCTGCTGGATTTTGGCATTCTTTGTGATATATTTTAAGATTTGCCAAGGGCGCCTAGATTATGTGGACAGGTGGCCTTTTTATTATTTTTAATCACTGTAAATAGGGAGTTTTACCCGCATTAAGGCTGCAGAATCAGACCAGTACTGAGCCTATGGGTGATAGCAGAAGCAACCCTAGCCATCCCAACAAGCAAGATTCTCTCATCTTGCAAATGTTCATCACCGAAGACATAAGAAATGAGCAAGACCTATTAGAACATCAAACATTCCTCATCCATATAGGATGGTCTGGGTAGCATACATTGCTTTGTCTAATCCAGCCCCAAATGACACAACAGAAAAACTTCTCTGCTCATGCGTGAGTGATGATACATTGGAGTTTATGACTTTAGGAACTTCCTAAGTCAGTCTTGGTCCACTATTCCTGGCCAGAGTATGTGCTTCGAATGTAGAGTCACTGGTAGCAGGAGAATGGTGAGCGGTCAGACCTTATGAACCCAGTCCATTTGGATTTTGACTGTAACGTATTAAGTGCACATACCCAGAGTAACTTCTGACATTCAGGTGACTAAACACTAATGTATGAATCTCAAAAGGTTTTGAGTACAAGTTTGTTTCAGATGTTGTTCCATACCTAATTTGACCCTCTTGAATCTCTATAATTGGACTGAATATCTCCGGAGTGGCACTGGGAAAGCCTACCTTGCAGTCTTTTTGGCATTTCTGCTTCCAGTACTGAGTATGAACAAAAACAATTTTATCTGTAGAGTGCAGAACCGGTGAAAACAGGAGGAGGTGCAAGAGAGAGGTTTTTTTTTTCCTTAAGAAGTTCACTCAATTACAGGACAGTGAACATTAATGTGGAAATTATTTTTCAGCTGTACTATTGCTTTATCTCCTCTCTGTACGACACTGGTCAAAATTATTCTAATTGGTTTTCACATCCTGTTGCTGAGCCCTAATATTCTATCACACCTGAAATTTACATTACAATAAAATGTAACATGCAGCAGAGATGCTGTGCTATTTTTGGGCTGTGCTTTAGTACTTCAGCTTTGCTGAATAGATGTTGTAAATAAGATTTCCAAATCCCTCATGTGGCATTATGACAGTGAATATGATTGAGTCTTTTATACATTTCCTGTTGGGTATAGGATGCCTTTAACTTAAGTCAGTTGCAGAAGTCATCAGTGGACATTACCTTAGGGAACATTTCATCGTACGCTGAAGGAGGCGTCAGCATAAAGATACCACAGTTGTTCTAAAGCGGTAACAATTGTTTAACCTGAATACAGTTTATCTGCAGGTTGTGGGCTCTCAGCAATTAAAATGACAGTTAGTCCTCTTTAAAAACCAAAGCCTAATGCATTTCATTTCTAAAAAGACAGTACTACTCTGTAGAATGACTCCCTGGAAATGGGGTGTGTGTGTGTGGATTATATATATAAATACATATTGTAGGATTATATATATAGTTAGTATATTAACAGAATATATAAGGTATGTAATATACATGTAAACACACATACACAAACACACAGAGAATAGGGTTCCATATAGAGTAGCATATGTAAAATAACATTACAGAGTTCCTTATATAGCATGTTTCTACAATTTCTCTCCTGAATGCATACAATTTTACATAGGTAAAGAGATCTTTCCAGCATGTCAACCCTATAAACTCAACAGGGGCTATAATAGTCCAACCATGGGTTCCTTCTATCACACACATTATCACCAGTAACAAATGGTTACAAAAGCAAAATTATGCTCTCAACTACATCTCTGAAATCCCATTGTCTTCATTGGGATTGCATATGTATAACTGAGTTAAAAAGAGAAGGATAGCCCAGTTGTTAGGGCATTGGCCTACTTCAGGGGTAGGCAACCTATGGCAGGCGTGCCAAAGGCGGCACACGAGCTGATTTTCAGTGGCGCTCACACTGCCCAGGTCCTGACCACCAGTCCAGGGGGCTCTGCATTTAATTTTAAATGAAGCTTCTTAAACATTTTAGAAAGCTTATTTACTTTACGTACAACAATAGTTTAGTTATATATTATAGACTTATGGAAAGAGACCTTTTAAAAAAAAATAAAATGTATTTTACTGGCACGCGAAACCTTAAATTAGAGTGCATAAATGAAGACTCGGCACAGCACTTCTGAAAAGTTGCTGACCCCTGGCCTAGGACTTGGAACTGCTCTGTCACAGACTTCCTGGGTGAATTTGGGCAAGTTATATAACATTTCTATGACTTACCTTCCTTGTTTTTAAAATAGGGATAATAGCACTTCCGTACCTCACAGGGCCGTTGTGGGGATAAATACATTACAGATTGCAAGGAGCTCAGATGTTACTGTAATGGAGCCCATAGAAATAGTTAAGACAGATAGAATCCTGTTTATGATGCACAAGATGGAAAAGAATCCACCTCTCTCCTAGGTGTGTAGACTCTTAAGGTTTAACTAAAGTGAAATGAATTAAAAACATTTTTCTTGTAACAGAAAGCAGATAAGATTCTGAATAGACATAAGGCACTGCATCCTCACGTGGAACATATGAGAATAGCTACACTGAATCAATAGACCTAGGCTGTCTTACAGCAGCTGAGGATCTGACCTACTGAGCAGATCTGTTGAGTAAGAAGGTACCATTTTTACAGTCATTTTTCAGAATAGAATGACACTTTAAGTTACTAAATATAATTCAGCACTGGTAGATGCAGTTTAAATCATTCCTGTGCACAGTACGTCATTGCAGCCAAGTGACTATTGACTGTAGGTGCCTCAAGTTTTGAGTGTGCACTTTGGCATATCTTAAAAGGGGAGTGATTTTCAGAGGGAGAGTTCAGCGCCATCACTGCAACCAGATGAGCCCTGCACCGCTGATCCCTCTGGGTCTGAATAAGCACATGCTCTCTAGGTCCCAGACCTCAAGCAGTTACTTGTCTCTCAGAGTGGAATCATGTGAGACTTCTGCTCTCAGATGAGGCTTTGGGTTGCATTCCTTGGTGCGTGAACCGTGTTTTACCTCAAGCCCCTGAAAATTCTGTTCCTTCTTGGACAATGACAATGGAAACCAGTGACCAAAAAGACTCCTTAAAGCAAAGTATTATTTATTTAGAGCCAAAGAACTCGAAAAGAAAACAGATTTTATAAACAATAGAATACACTGGACTCAAAGCTTACTTTTCCCCTCAAGATTATCATTTCCTGCATCTGGGAAGGAGCTACTGCTTAGACTCCCTGTGTGTCTGTCTCTCTCAGCAGCTGCTGAGAAGTGACTTCCTTCTCTCCCGCAGAAAGGCTTTTAAATTCTTTAGTGTCCTTATTCTGTGGCTATCTTGTTTGCTCTTCCCACAGCCTCCTTTTAAGTTAGATGAATGTATCCATACAGGACATTCTAATAAGCCTTCATAATTATACAGCAATTTTACCTTACTGACCAATCACTTAAAATATTAATTCAATTATTACATACTATAAAAAAAAAAAAAAAATAAATAATTGGTGATATACCTATTTCCTAGAACTGGAAGGGACCTTGAAACGTCATTGAGTCCAGCCACCTGCCTTCACTAGCAGGACCAAGTACTGATTTTTATCACAGATCCTTAAGTGGCCCCCTCAAGGATTGAACTCACAACCCTGGGTTTAGCAGGTCAATGCTCAAACCACTGAGCTATCCCTCCCACCTACTGATTAATATATAGCAGCTGCATGACTGTCACAAGCACCGGCCATTATGTAACTGCTCAATCCTTGAAGTTGTATCAGGGACATAATTATCTGAATAGTCCTGAGTCTCCTCTGTATCTTGTGAAGCCATCTACATCCATCCAAAATTGTTGTAAGGTGCTACCAAAACCAGAAGGGTGCCATTTTATATTCATTTTGGACTGGTTTAAGTGATGGCAACATACAGGGCAATGGAAAAGTCACACTCACAATATTTGCAAAGATTTATCCACTGATCTGCTAAGGTCAAAAACAAAACTTCGAACCTGTATCCCGAGCATTAAGAAATTTAAATTCTAAAAAATATCTAAGTGGCTTGCCCAACATCACACAGCAGATCAGTGGCACAGCTGAGAATACAACCTGTGTCTTCTAATTCCCAAATCAGTGCTTTATCTACTGGATCACATGGACTTTCTTTTGACCATGTTGCTTCTGTGGTAGTCTGCAATATAACATTCTTGAGAGAGGGGCGCCAAATCCAGGAAGTTCAGATCAGAAGCAGAACTTGCTCAGAAATCAGGGTGGGTTGGATCCATCAATCCACTCCAGCACATCTCTACATTTTGAAAAAAAGGTTTTGTTTTTTTCCTCTTTCAGGTACTGAGAGCTTAGATGTGTCATTTCTCTCCCCAGAGCATGTACTGGAAAAATTTAAAAAAGGAAGAGACCTTGAAAGGAACATTACCACCTTCCAACCACAGAAGAACTGAAAGAGGAATTTATTTTTTCATTACCATTTTCTTTCAAGATTGAATAATTATAGAACTTAAGGGAAAGTCAGAAGATAATGAGATAAACAATGAGGAAGGGCACAGGACATGTCTCTTCATTACTAGATCGGTGAAAAACTTAGCGGGCTCTGCTTTGTGGGGGTTTACACATCTCTGAGTTTTACTTTAAGCACTTATGCATCAGATGAGCTATGCTTATAAAAACCTTCCCAGGCTAACTAGAGCAACACTCTCATTATGAAGTTTCTTTTTTGTACTTAATAATGTTACCAGTCTATTAGCCACAATCGTGGCTTCTGACAGTCTCATGGTAAAGTAGCAGGTAGAATAAAAATGTGAACAAAAAATAAAGCCAGCTTATGGAGAAGATGTGCTGTGGAGATATGACTGCTTGTGTCCATTAAAAATCCATTGGACTTTTTGTTCAGGGTATTAGCCTGGATCTCTAGGCCAAATATTGGTAGATATATCCTGCTTGCTTAAAATTCTTCTTGTAGTTTCAACTGGATAGACAATTCTTACATACAATTCTTCTCTGCTTCCAGTCTCAAACTAATGTGTATCACTTTGCTCCATTAAACAAAGTCTGTTGTGTTCTACCCCAGAACTACGATATTCAAAGGTAACTAAGTGATTTTCAATGCTTCACTTTTTTGGGGTGCTCAAACTTGGACACCCAAATATGGGCACACCCCAAAATCTTTCGTTGCTTTTGAAAAACCTCAGCCCTTGCAAATCTGTTGATAATTTTTTTAATAAGCACATTGGCATCCTTCTGGATAAGTGGCACTAATGGAAACGTATGGGCATTGGGGGAGATTTTCAAAAGCATAAGGGCACATCACTCTTATTGTTAATCTTTGAGAATTAGACACCTAACTGCCATTTGTACCTTTGGAAATATACCCAATAATCATTATTGGTATCAATATCTTGTTCTGATTCCCATTGGTTTGAGTCCTCAAAATACCCTCTCATAGATTTTAATGTAGCATGGGATCCTGAACCACAATCTAACCACAAAGATAAATGTGTGTGTGTGTTCGTCTAATGTAATGTAATATATGAGCATAGTATACATTCATCAGAAAAATAGTGATAAATAGAACCGCACTGGAATGAATTTATCTATGACCTACTACTCCTGATAAAGGGAAAGATTTAGCTAAGCAAGAACTTGACTTACAGTTGCCTTTCTGGGGCCATTCTGCTTAGCATACATCAAGAAAATGATGAAGACCTAGAGCAAGCCCTGGCAGATTTTGACCTATCCACTGATTGATTCACTCCTATTACTGTATCCATTTCAGCCACACATATTACCTATAGTTTGTGTAATAGCTCATATGTTATTCTTGCTTTACAAGATGGTTTAATGTGGAGTTTGACACTTGAAGTATTTTATGCACATCTACACAAAATAAAAGTGATTTAGTTTCATTAAAAATAAAGGAAATTGTAGGCAAATATAATTTAGGGCCAGAATTGGACACACTGATTTACGTTAAGTAGATTACCCTGAGACATTCCACTGAAATCAAATCATGACATCTCATGACTTGAAAAGTGTTTCTCAGCAAAAGTCAGGGTTGTAGAATCAAGCTTTTAGTTTGTTTTTTTTCTTTTTTGGGGGGGAGGGGTACTCAAAAGGGAGAAGGAAATAATTTCTGGAGGACTCATTCATAAATGAAATGTTACATCTGCCCAGATGTGGAGGGAAAAATAGAAAAAGCATCTGTATAGCAGCTGTGGATACATCTTGAGAAAAGAAATTTGGGCAATTGAGTGTTTGGGATGTTTCGTCTGTGAAGGCCTTGTGACTAGGCTTTTGGGCTTCTGATCAGTCCAAAAGAACAGGAGTACTTGAAGCACCTTAGAGACTAACAAATTTATTTGAGCATAAGCTTTCGTGGGCTACAGTCCACTTCATCGGATGCATGCAGTGGGAAATACAGTAGGAAGATATATATATAAACACACACCGAGAACATGAAACAATGGGTGTTACCATACACACTCTACAGAGAGTTACCAGCAAGATAGGAAAAAAAAACTTTTTGTAGTGGTAATCAAAACGGTCCATTTGCAGCAGTTGACAAGAAGGTGTGAGGAACAGTGTGTGTGTGTGGGTGGGGGGGATAAACACTGGGAAATAGTTTTACTTTGTGTAATGACCCATCCACTCCGAGTCTTTATTCAAACCTAATTGAATGGTGTCCATTTTGCAAATTAATTCCATTTCAGCAGTCTCTCTTCTGAGACACCACAACCTATCTCCAAGGTCATTAGCTTTGTATGTGCCAGACCATAAAATCATATCCCTGCCTATTAACTTCTATACGAAAACGTAGGACTTAAAGTGAAACTAGATTAAAACACCCCCAGCTTCCAGTTTTGATATGAAAGATAGGCCTGCACCAAACCCTTGGATTGGAACAACTCTGCACATGTTGTGGAAGGAGGCTGCACATCTGAACTTGTATTTGATTTGATGGTTGCAGGGGGTCAGGAAGAAATTTTCTACACAACCCATAGTAGGAGACAATGTGGGTCTTTGCCCTGTCTGGTGACATAGCAACATAAGATGATACCAGCCTGTTGTTACTACTTGTCAATTCTTTAGCTCAGCTAATGTTTCGGCCCTGAGTTCAAATATCACCGCTAGACCATATGGAATCAGTTTCACCTGCACACTCATTTGCTTTATTGTACCAACTTAGGGGCAGCCAGAATTTAGCCCGTAGATTGGACATTGTGCAAGAAAAAGCTTCCTACATCTGGATGGGAACTGGGTATAACCATCATTATGTACTTGGTTGTACTTCAATACTCAGAACCCTGAAGCATGGAGATGGGATAGTGGAAAGAACACATTTATTTTGAACTTAAAACAAAAAGAAAACAACAACAACAAAAACAACTATATGGTTTGCATTCAGATTTCAAGTGAAAATTTATGTTTTTCATTCAAATCCCTTTGTGCATCTTTAAATCATAACTTCCATCTCACCCTGTGCTAAAATATTCTGAACACATATTTTCTAAGTATGTTCTTAATAAGAAATAAAATAGTTTTAAAAGGCTTTTTTTTGTTTTTGTTGAATTCTCCTGCTTTGTTTTGCTATTGGAACTCCATAAATAAAATCACATCAGCAGATAAGTGAGAAATCACTCACAGCGTATTTGTGGCTCTCAGACTTAGGGGGAGAGGAAGAAAAAAGTCTCTTTTCTCTGCTAATCCAGAGTTTCTTAAAAAAAAAGGTCTTTTAAGACCTCCATCTCTTTTTGGCAGCAGATTGAATCCATTAATAGGGTGACTTGGGATTTTTCAGACTCTGTTATTCATTTTGCTCCTTCATTTCCCCTCGCCCCCATATTTGCCTACTGTACTTTTCTACAACTAATTTAATCAACTTCCAACCACATCTACAGTATTTAGCATAAGCCTATCTGCTTTATGCTAAAATGACTTAGAGACGTAAAACCATGGCATTACATTGATCAGAAATAAAGCTTATTTAAGCCAAAATACTTATGAACTGATTTAAATACTAATGAGACTGATTGTAAGAGAGTGACAGAATGAGAGCAAGAGTCCAACATATAGAAGTATCCTTGCTGAATTGTGACCTTTCTGTTAGTTACCCTAGGAGGCAGTTAAGAATGGACTCCTTACTAATGAGCTGTCAATTTTATTTAGAGATAGCACAAATTGAGACCCACCTCTCCCCTCAGATCCAAACATCTTCAAGCTCTGAAGGGTCTGAGATATAAATTCAGATCCATAATTTGCAAATGGCACATGTCTTTATACAATGGGCTGAAATAAAATCAGACCTTTGTGGTATTTGAAATCAAAACTCAATTTTGTAGGTGGAGTCCATTTTTTATTTTCTTGCTTCCAACGATTCTCAATAGACAGAGAAATATTCTTGCTCTCCTCATCCATATTAATGGGAAGTATTCTTCATATGTAATACACTGGCTGAGTATCTATTTTCATGTCTCCTCAAACTCTGGTCAGCATAGATGATAAAACAGTGTTACTATGTCATAGCAGAACCAGATGTCCTTTAGCTTAAGTGGTAGAGGCTTATGGTTTTGATCTTAAAGGTCCCAGGATAACTCTCTACTTACGACTGTGTGTGTGTGTGTGTGTGTGTGTGTGTAGTTCCTTTTACACTCTGTCTCTCTCTCTTTCTCTCCCTCTCTCTCTCACACACACACACACACACACACCCCTCTTCCCGAGAGCCACTCCCATCTCCTTTCTGTCAGGTTAGCATAATGAATCACCTCTGAGTCAGAAGAACCCAGCTATCCCGTTCTCATCAGGATCAAAACCTATTAGCAAAAGATTGGTGTCAGATGCACACTGCCAATCTGTTGCAATATTAAAATCAAGACAAATTTCATTCCCAGGTGTACATCCACTCCCAATCCCCCACTACTTTGAGGGGGAAATATATACTTAAACACATACCTACACCTTCCCCTCAATCTACCAAACTGAGCTGGTAATTTTTCATCTACTGAATCCGGTGATCAAGTTGCATATTTCATTGATTTGATGACACACTCCTCAAGTAAGTCTAGTGGCATAATCGGTGGATATCATTGCACAGTTACACAGATGCTTGATTTACTCACCTTGTCTTAGCATATAGCTTTAATTAAGATGTACTCTTGGCTGATCTAGTTTCATTGTTTTTTATTTATTTATTTCCCTCTCTTCTTTCCCAGACTCAGTGCCATCACCTGCTGATTCAGTTTAATCATTTCCACTGTAGAAGGGATTTTACATTCTTTACTAATCAAGCAAAATATTCCAGTTGTTGAGCATTCATTAGAGTTGTGAATATTTGCAAAATTATGTCTGGGATGAATATTTTTATGTTTTCTTTTACTGCCCCTGACTCACTAGTTATCATACAATTGTACCCTGCCAGGTTTAGAATCAATATTAAAACAGACTTCTCTTGCATTATTATTATTTATTTGTATTGTGGTGGTGCATAGAGGCCCCAGTCAGGGATGGGAGACCCATTGATCTAGACACCATACACACACACAATGAAAATGAAGTCCACGCCCCAAAGCACTTACAACCTAGGTGTAAGATGAAACGTGCATATAACAAAAAGGGAGAATGGAACACAGGGTACCAGGAGAATGGTCAATTTTTTTCCAGTGAAAAATATTTTTTGGTCCAAAATAGAAATTTTTGCAAAATATGTTTAACTAAATCTTTCATGTTTTGAAAAAAAACAACAAATGTCAGAAGAACAATTTTTTCCATGCATTTTGACATTATATTTGTGTTTCTAAACTGTGGGAAACTGCTCACCTTCTCATTTTTTAATACGTCCCTGTCAGCACTTCTTGTAAAGAGAAAGCAGAAAGGGGGAAACTCACTTTTCAACTCTCTTTTTATATATGAGACACAAATTTACACTGTCCGAGACCAATACAGGTTCAAGTTTTTGATTGACTGAGGAAAATCAAAACGTGACAGATTGAAAGTTCAAAACCAAGTGGCCGTTTATTGATGGGGAAGGAGTTGCAACTTGGGCTGGGGAGGAGCACTTTCACTAACTAACAATACTATTAGAACAAGAATATTTACACAACTTGAAACAATCTATTTACAACCAACAGGAAACCAAATGATCTGTGATTAACTGCTCATCAGAAATTAGAGCAGATACACCAAACTGAGTAAACTATATACATTAACCAAATATTGTAAAGTACAACAATTAACCACATTAGCAATTAATACAACAATTTAACTCTCATATACTATATACACCGCTTGATACCAAGTAACAACAATATATACAGTTCTGTATCAAATAAAGGAGGGACTAAGAAGAGGCTAAGCAAATAAAATATTACAGAAATTAGAATACAAATACCGCACTCCAGGTGCAGCTGACCAGCAGTACAGACACTGAGAGCATAACGAATTGATGAGAATTAATCCCACCTGTCCCGAGCCGGCTAAATCCGCAGGAGACCCTTCTAGCTGGAAGGAAGATCCAAGTCTTCCAGCTAACATGCGGATACTCCTGCACATCTCGGCGTGAGACATGGTTTTATTCGAAAGCTCTCTTACTCGTGTCAGCATCTGATTGGTCCCTAGCTCCTTTGCCTTCCAGGTTCCGAGCTGGAGCCCTCCACGTAAACAGGATCTGCACACGGCACACTACCCTTATGCACACAGCACGCGGGTATTTTTGCACAAGGCACTAGCCTGACCCCTAGGTGACCAGGCAGAAAGAGCGGGAAAATGCACATGGCACTATAATGTTGCACACCGCACTACGGTGTTGCACACAGTACCAATGTGACCTTTTGATCGACAATTGGCCATACAGACACCATGTTTGAGCATATGCTTAGGGCTGCGACATACACAATATAAGAAACTTTTTTTTTTTTGCCAGTTTTCAGAATATTTAAGACATGAGAGAAGGTGTTTTTTCACCCCTCATTTTGAAATTTTCTCCAAAAAACACTCAAATATATTTGAATGGAAATTGTTTGTTTTTTCTCATGGGAAGAAAAAATAAAGACCGGTTTCAACCGTGTCTATGTAACAGTGAATTATGGTTAGGGAAATAATACATAGGTCTTAAGTAGTGCTTTTCATTAGTAGATCACAAAGCTCTTTACAATGGATTTACAAAGTATACTGATGGAGAAATTCAGACACAAGGAAGTGCAGTGACTTGTCCAAGGTCATCCAGCAGCCAAATGGCAGAGCTGGCAATTGAACCCACAATTCCTAAGTGCCAGTCCAGTGCTCGGTCACACTGCTTCCCTGCAGTGGTCACTGATTTATGTCAGAACAGAGAGAACTTCAGTGTTTACCTTCAGCAAGTCAGTTAGCCTCTCTAGAGATCAGATTCCAATCTGTAAAACTGGGGTGATAATACTTAGTATGGTGAAGAAAATAATTGACAGCTGGCAGTGTATTCATTAAGTCTCTTTTTCTGATTATAAACATATCATTATCATTGTTGTTTGTATTATGGCAGTACTTGGACCCTTTTGAAAATGGGGCTCCGTTGTACTAGGCAAAGCAAAAAACACAAAAAACATTCATGAACCCAAGGAGCTTACCATTATTACTGGCAAAAAAATTTTGAATCATCATACAAGTTTGAAAGAAAAGCCATGATTTGTTTTTTTTTTCAGGCAGCGTATCAAGTCACCAAAATTGTTTTGAAACATTGTTTAGTCAGTTTGACTGACCATCAAATTAAATGTTACCATTTCCTCACAGTGACTCAGTCAAATATATATTTATGTATTTGTTTTACTCTATATTGTGGGTTTATCAGGAGTATTCTGCAACCAAGCTGTGTTGCTCAGTCTTAATGACTCATATGTCACTGGCTTGGTTCCCTAATTGGATGGTAGCACAAGCCCTTCTGAACACTTTTCTAGACTGGCTTTCTGAGGACACTTGTTTCTGTGAACCGCATCACTCAATGTGCACAGCAAGCAAACTAAAAGTGTGCATAAAAGGACCAAAGTCAATTAATTTTAAAATGTGAAAAACTTGCAGGCTCGCATTTTCAAAAGGCTCCTAAAGGGAGCTAAGGCAATATTGAAAACCCCAGCCCTTTGTGCCTCAGTGACTCAGAACTCCATGGGAATTGGGTGTCTAACTCATTTAGATTCATTTGAAAATCTCAGCCTCAATGATCAGGTGTCAGATGACTTTCAGTTACCAAATCTGATAACCTAGAGGGATCCGGCTCCCAAACCTCTCTCTGATTTCCAAGAGAGGAATAGTCCTCCTGCTATTGCCATTCTAGATACAGAGAAGGCAGTAGAATTTCTAATCCGCATCATGTTTATTTTGTACGCTGAGCTGAGCGTCCAAGCTAGCAAAAGCTGATAAAACCTGAGCTGCCATGTGTAACTGGATCCTACGTGCAGCATGTGTTTGGATTTGGAAAGTTGATGTGTTTTGGCTAAAGAGAGCATAGTGGGCAGTAGAGATTAGACTTATTTTTCTAATTATGATTATTTAAAATTAAGAGCTTTGTCACCTTCATCTTCACACTGACTTTCCTCTTCAGCTTTCCAAAGCACATATACATTCACTCACCCCTGCACAGCTCATTTAATGCTGTTATTAAACATTTATCTTACAGGTGAGCCCGAAGGCCCCAGTCAGAAGTAGAGCCCCACAATACTAGCCACTGTGAAACCACAAAGACAGCTCCTGACCAGAAGAGCTTGCAGTCTAAGAAATAGTAATGCTAATTTGGCACAGCAAATGAACAAACTAAAAATCACTCTGCTGTGTCTAACAATGGAGGTTGTTTAAGTACAACAAGCAACAACCCAAACTACACTAAGTCAGTGGCCTGAGCCAGGAAGAGAACCCATGTCTGTGCATGCTGTATTCAGAGGATCATAGTTACAACAGTTCTGTATAACTTTTTAGCCTCTGTTCTGCAGTTGCATTTGCCAACTATTTAGTCCAGTCAGTCAAGTTTGATGTTTAGCTGACAACAAACACACACAGTCTACCAAGGACTGTTGTGCCAGCTGGACTGACCATGGTTGCTAGCATTGCACCAGGCACTGTGTGGCCAAGTTCCCAGCTCTGGCTCAATCCTGTGAATCTACAAGTCCCCCAGGTGGCACTGGTTAAGCTCAGGGCATGCACGGCTTTCTGCACCAATGAAGAGTTTGAGAGCATTTTGTGCTGGGGCGTTTTTGTCCATGCTGGTGACATGGTTGAAAAGCATGCAATGCCACTTTTGAATATAATGAGCAATTGAAGGAAGGCCAGTTCTCTGTGAAATTATGACATTTTGCACAAAGTCAAACCACATTATGCTCAGGAAGTGGCTTTGACGGGCATATAGTACGCCTCCAGCTGCTCCATCTCTGCCTGTAGAAAGGTCCAAGTTTCTGACCCATATAGCAATACAGGTAGCACACACATTTGATAGATCCTGAACTTTGTCACAGCGCAAATATGTTTTTGCATCCATAATAGAGGCATGGATGGTTTAATTGACAATGCATCAAAATTAATCTATTATAGTAATCCTGACAGACCTTTAGAATATGAGATTGAGTCAAAATAAACATAGGTCTTTTGGCACATGTAACATCTCAGAGTAAATTGTATATGTCATTCAATAATATGTACTGTAATTGTTGGTTAGTAGAATACTGTAATGCAGTTTGATCAGTAAAAGCCTAATGTATAAAGTCAGATGCAATTGCATCTGAAAATTGTGCAGCTTAACTAAATGTAAAAGCATTGAGACATTAAAAGTCAGCAGTGTGGTCAGCAAAATATGTAGGGGCTCAACTATGTCTGCATTAGTGCAACCAGAACAATTTACTACATGTGTTAAGTATGCGCCCAGCAATCAGCATGGCTTACGTCTTTAATGGTATCTCATAGAGCAGCATAGAGTGAAAACTGCCTTGTCAGCCTGCAAGCATTTAATGTAATTAATTTCATTGTCCTGGTCAATTCAGCGCATCTCCCTCCTAGGCTTCTCAATTGTGTTCTAGTGATAGTTGAACGTCATAAGCAGAAATGGGTTAAGGAGATGGTGGTTCCATTCTTGATGCTGTATTTAGGTTTTAGCTCAGGCATGGAATACAGGTTTCAAAGCCAAAGCAAGGCTAATATTTAGAATTCAATGGCTCTGAAAAAACAAACTGTTCTCCACATGATCCCCCATCTTCTATCCTACGTTCTGACCATTCTCATTTTCTAGCTCTTTTTGGCTCTTCCCTCCACTTATGTCTTTTTTCACACCACTGCACAACACTTGGAAGACCTTCTCTCTTTCAGGGACTGATCTGGCTCCCATTAAAGTTACTAGAAAGTCTCCCATTGATTTCCATGTAGAATCTGACCCCCATCCATTCACACACCCTCACTTTTACTCCCTAAATGCACTTTTTTGCCAACTATATGGCATATACTCCCACCCCCACTCACAGTTCTACCTCAGTCTCAGTTTGTTAATAAAACCAACAACTTGCATACTCCATATTCAACATAATACAATTCACATCAGCTGGGGTTTTAAAATCTCAGCCACTGGCTTTGTCTTAATCCTCATTCTTCCTTTCCCTTTCCATCCATTCAGCATAATCCTTTCCTACATTGGTCCCATTTAAATTGTAAATGTCTTTAAAAAAATTCTGTAAAGGGCCGCACAAACGTTTGTATTTCATGCCATTTAAATCCCATGTATTCAAAGACCGCAAAGCCAGAAGGAACCCCTGAAATCTTCTAGTTTGACCTTCTGTATAGGATGGACATAAAACACCCCAGAAGTAATTCCTGTTTAAACTAGAGCAGATCTTTTTTTAAAAAAAAATCTAGTCGTGATTTAAAAATTTCTAACGATGGAGAATTCATCACAGCCCTTGGTAAGTTGTTCCAGCATTTAATTACCCTGACTGTTAAAAATTTGTATCTTTTTTCCAGTTTGAATTTCTCAAGCTTCAGTTTGCATCTATTAACCTTATTATACCTTTATCTGCTAAACCGATGAGCCCGTCACTACCATTTCATATACTTACAGTGTTTGAAGCAAAGTCTTATACAAATGGCTGTGTTCGTGAGAACTCTGCCACATTATGGCAAGTACACATCAGATTTATCAACAGAGGACTTCTGTGGTTTCTGATTCAACCTGCGACCACATTGAAAGTGGTGAGAAAAGATTCAGAGATTCCAATCTGAACCCCATGAACTTTAGACATGGTGGTGGTGGAAGAGGTAAATTGAGATTGCAGTTTCTCTCTACTGAAAAAGATTTGGGACTTATGTTTGACTCAGATATGCACTCATTGATGTTTGGACCTTTATACTGTTAGAAAAAACAAGAAAAAACTAACTTTCCCTCAAAAATATGGTTATTAAAAGGTGCTTTTCATAACACTAGAGCTGTTAATTCCACTGCCCTGACCAAATCCACGTTTGGTCAATTCAATTCATTGACAATTTATGTGGCCACGTTCCACACCAGAGCCAAGTGCATTTAGTGATAGGATAAAGTTTTTCCAGAAGGAACTTGGAGATCCTTTCGCATGAAAAGCAGCCTATATATATAAGATATTTTACTGTTAGTAAATAATTATAATGATAAATGAAAAGACACCTGCCAACTGTCAGCAGGAACACTGAGGTTAGAAGAACAGCTGGAATTGGATACTTGGTTCAGTGTGTGTGTGTGTGTGTATCAATTAGAACCTGACATTTAATTGCCTGGTGCCAGTGTCAAGTGACTATCCTTCTCAATGCTGTGTTCTGATGATTGGGTGGTATTTATTTCATCTCAAGGTTATATTCTGTTTATACCTTTTTATTAGTTCTGCAACACAACATCATAATTGAACCTTTTATGTTCAAACAGATTCTTATGGTTATTTTTATGGCGACAATTGGTGGGCACCTGCCTCTAGGGTGCCATCAAATTATTATTTTTTCCTTCCCTTTTCCTTTGCGTCTCATTAATTCAAGGCTGTTTTTAAAAGGTCAAGGCAGAATGGTGCAGAATAATGGTGTTTTCAGATCAGAGCTATTTCCCAGGAAACTTCACAGTAGGAGAACTTTTTTTCTAGCCTACAAAATACCTTGCCATGGCTATCAAGTCTCATTCACTTCCCAGTTGTATCATTGCAATTCATTATCTGGACCAGATCCTCAGCTGATGTAAATCAGCATAGTTGTATAGGCTTCAGTGGAGCTATGTTGATCTGGTCCTATGTGAAGCTATCTTTCATACTCCACCCAGTAGAGAATGTGTTGTCCTACCTACTTAGTGATGCCTCTTGAGTAGAGTGTGTTGCACTGTTCTCCACGGAGGAGACTGACTTCCAATGAAATGTGCTGGTTTGGGATCAAGATTCAGGACATTTGAACATGAAAATTCTGTGCTAGATGGGGGTGATATGGCTCTGTGGAACAAAAATGGGGCAGAGATGGCAGCTGACGCACCCTCCTCCTCTTTAGCCCAAGCAGAAAAACACAAATTCATACTCATATCCCTGTGTGGCAGCATCAGACTGCTACTAGGACTATCAATTGGCCTTTTTTTTGGAGAAGGAGAAAGAGAAATGCAACCCTGAGCTGTAGTAGCTTCAATTCAAGAGTAAGTATGCCAGCTAAATGAGTCTCTCCATTCCATAGCTGTGCTGATCAGTGCACGGATCATCCTGCAGAAGTAACATTTCTTGTATGATAATCCTTCAATCTTGTGTGAGTTGTCCATTCACAGTGTGTTTCCATCACATCTTCCCTCCACTCCACTAAGGTTCTGGCTATGCTAAAATAATGACACTTCGATTAGCAGGAGCACTATCCGCTCACAGCAAACATCATGACATGTTTTAAAGTGTTGGAGAAGCTGTTCCCTTCTTCATCAACAAATGGACTTGATGGAAAGTCTCCAGGAAGATTTTGTTTATAGTGCTGGTAAACTGGGGAACTAAAGGTAACATGAAAACAGTGCCTAGACTTCAGATACTGACAACAGAGATCTTTGAATGAAATGCTGCAGACAGGGATTGCACATCATACATAGGAATGATACATCATACATTTTCAGAAGCACTGGGCAGTTGCAGCTCATAGTGAATTCCCGGGTGCTCAGCACCTCTGAAAATCAGTCCAGAGGAGTACAGCATCCCGATACCTAGTGAATGAACTGAAAAGAGATGAAGGAGGATATTTTCTAGAGAAATGGTTGAAAAATGAAAATGTTTTTTGCAGGAAGTTTAGGAAAAAAACATTTGTTTTTGTAGGAATTTAAAACAAAACAAAACAAACCCCAAGTTCTGGATTGAAAACAGAAACTGGTTTGTTTGATTATTTTTGAAAATCATTTTTGGTAAATCTTTCCAGTTTCTAAAAGTTTTCATCAACAAATGAAAATATAAACCAAACCCTCAAAACATTTACTTCAGGTCTTCTTTAAAAAAAAAATAAATAAACCACAAACTGTCAAGTTTTTTTAAAAAAAGCTATTTTCACATTAAAAAAATGTTTCAATGAAAAAAATAATGACCAGCTCTTATTGTCTTGCCTTTTGTGCAGCTCTATTATCTCTCTTTGGTTTCTGTTAAACCATCACACCAAGAGTCCATTATCTCTAGCTCAGAAACACTTCTGGAGATCAAGGACTTGGACCTGCATTGTTCTCCAAACTACTATTGACCTCTGATGCTTCACAGTAGCAGAACATTTGCCACAAAGAAAACATGCAAATAAAAGTTGGCCTTCGGAAGGTACCAAATCATATCATATGCCAAGTATACTACATAAAATTCATGGGCTAGGCTATGTTATACGCCACTAGAGAATCTTATCTGCTTCCCATCTTTCTCTCTCTCTCTCACACACACTTTTTCTGCATGACTATTTGCATTGAAAATTCACTGTAAGCATGCAGTGATTGACACAAAAGCTCTGGGCATACATTGCAAAGAGAAAGACACTTACAGTGAAATAAAATCACCAGCATGTCTGTCACACACTGACTCTGAAAGGCTGAACGGTATCTAAACACATATATGGGGAGGCAGGGTAACCTAGTGGATAGAACTGTGAACTGACTCAGGAGACTTGGTGTCTGTTCCTCCCACTGCCACTGGCCTAGGGACACACGTGCTAGAATTAGGGGTGTGGCAGCCCCTCTGGCTTGAAGTGTTTCCATCATATGCAGGGTTTACAGTCTGGTTCCATGGCTTTCAGCACCCCCACTACACAAATTGTTTCAACACCACGGCCTAGGGGGTGACTGTGGGCAAGACATTTCCTCTCTTAAGCCATTCTTGACATAGAAACACAAGTACGGTGATATGTAGCTTCTGTTTAACAGCAACACTCAACCACCTTTAGGGAACCTGATTCCGTGAGTTGCCAAGCACCTTCATTTTTCAACAGTAACAACAAGCAGAACATCAGATGGTATAAAACTGGTGCAGCTTCACTGAAGGCATGATAAGAAAGATAAACCAGAAGCGTTCAAGAGACAAGGTGGGTGAGGTGATATCTTTTATTGGACCAACTTCTAACAGATATGACTGCAGCCACCTTGTGTCTCTAATCATCTGGGACTGATACAGTTACAACACTGCATGCAGAATTATTCTGTAATGTAACTCAGGCCTCATTTTCATGAAAAATTTGCAGCTGTTCAACTTCAACCAGATTTTAAACAGATTTGATTAAAGTGGTGTAAACTCATACAGATAGATACTCTTCCTTCATTTTAGGAGGAAATTATTTCAGCTTAGTTTAACTGAGGTCATGTCTACACTATGGGGACTACAGCGGCAAAGCTACAGAGCAATAATTATGCCAGTATAACCCCATAATGTAGACGTAGCCCATGCTGATGGAAAGAATTTTTCCATAACTGTAGGAACACCATCTCCTGAGCAACAGTAGTTAGAGTGACACAAAATATTCTTCTATCGACCCAGCTGTGTCTACACCGGGAGGCAGGTCAGCAAATCTACGAAGCTCAGGAGTGTAGTTATTTCACAACCCAGTGTAGCTATGTTGATCTAAATTTTAAATGTAGCCCAGGCCTGATTCGCAGCTGATTTAAATGAAACCAAAATAAGTCACTCATACATTGAAATCAGAGCATCTAGACAGTGGTTTGCACCAATTTTACTAATGGGGTTGAATTCACACTTTGAGTCTAACTGGTGCAGCTAGATAAAACTTGTGCTAGACAATTAATTGATACACGTATACAACAGCTGTTTGTAGGAATCGAATCCTGGTTTTCTTACTCTTGCTCATTTCCACTGGCTTCAATGGCATTTTATTGGAGTAAAGACTGATCAACCACAGAGTAAGGCCGTCAGGATGCAGGCCTGTGGTGGTGAGCTGTAATTCAGCTATGGAAGAGTAATGCAATTTAGAATATGGGTGACACAGAGTGTTCCACATACACAGGCAACCACATATTTCAATTGTGTAAGACAGACAAGTCTGAGGAGGATATTTTCATTCAAGATCCCTGATCCTTCTTTTCGAGCAACAGAAAGGAGAAAGGCACTCATACTACAACGAGAAGGAATTTGAGCATGTGAAGTGTTATGCACTCCTTATAAAAGAACAGAGGAAAAAACAAAAAGCTCTATTAGCTAGTACTGCTGATCCACATTTTGATGAAGGCTTAAAATGTAAATGAAAAGAAAGAATAGGGATGAAGCAACTTTAAACTTGCAACATATCATTTTATATTGATAGAGTCCTGGGCTTAAATCCAAGCACAGCTATTGCTTTAATGCAGACTGATTTCAGGAGACTTAAAAATTGCCAAGATACTATGGTGATTGGCAGGTGTTGTAGAGAAAGCTGCCAAAGTCAAATTGATTCTCTCTCTTTTGAAGGACTCTGGATAATTTAAACAAGGCTACAAATTAAAGTACATATGTATGAGTTGCTGATGATTTAAACAAAAAAAAAAAACAAACAGGAGGGTACCTATTTCCCTCTTCCCCCCAAAGGGAAACACCAAGGAAATTGCATGTGGACTGACCTTGACAAGACTGCAACACTGGAATGCGTCCAAATAATTGATTTTCTGCAATCTAGCATTGCACACTATCATAACCATCTACTGTGTGCATGTTTCTAACAAGGGTGAACTCCGGGGCTTCTACAAATGGCAATTCCTACTATTATGTTCTATCAACACATGGGGCCATCTCTGGATTTCACCAGGCAGAAAACTCAATTGCTCCCTCCTCAGTACAGCTGGAGTGTAACAGTGACCAGAGATCACACAAGCTGCATCAGTGCATGAAGGCCGGAAGCAAATATGGACCCAAATATGGATAATCTAGCTAAGGTCCAGAGGTGGCTGACGGTGTAAATTTTTGCATATTGAAATGTTCAGCATGTGCAGAAAGACCAGGGATGCAAAAGCCGAAAGGAGTTGGCTGTGCGGGAGTGGAAGGGGAAGGAGAGGAGGAATGTGTTTTCTAATCCATTGAGAGTGCTCTGCCTGCTAACAAATTTCACACATCTGTCTGAGGCTCTTGAGATATTGCTTCCAACAGCGATATAAATGAATTCAAATACACATTATGGGTCTGATTAATTTTCAGCTGGTGACATTTTTTAAAATAAAATGTGTGTCAAGTAATCTCCCTGTGGTGTGGCATACGACAGGTCTCTGAGCGCTTGTACCTTCCATATGTGTGAGGCTTGCTGATATTAGTAAAACTGAAGCCTTGGAATGTCACTGACTTAATATTTCAGAGATAGGGTTGTTTGTTTATTCCCTTATTTATTTATTAGCAGTTGTTGCTTTGGCAGTACTGGCAATGAAAATGAACATCAATTCATTAAGTTTTTAAGAGTTATTATTGATATTAGAGTAGTTTTCAGAGTACTCAATGTGTTAGGTGCTGTACAGACTAACTATGGCACCTGTTACCACAGCATCTGAGTACCTCACACTTTTTCACATATTCATAATTACATCACCTTTGTGAGGTAGGGCAGTGCTAGGGTGACCAGACAGCAAGTGTGAAAAATTGAGACGGGGTTGGGGGGTAATCGGAGCCTATGTAAGAAAAAGACCCAAAAATCGGGACTGTCCCTATAAAATTGGGACATCTGGTCACCCTAGGCAGTGCTAGTTTCCCACTTATAAAAATGGGGCTAATGAGGCAGAGAGTGAGGCTAGGTGACTTGCCCTGAGTCACATAGGTGGTCTATGGCAGAACAGGGATTTGAACCCAGATCTCCAATATCCTAGGGCAATGGTCTAACAGTAAGTCTCTACAAAGAGAAGGATAGACAAAAGAGTGAGCAACTTATTAACCCCATCTCACAGATGAGAGACTGAAGCACAGAGAATTGAACATGCTCCCAAAGTCTGTGGCAAAACTGGGATTTAAACCCACATCTCCAGCCCTCTAATGCTAGTGCTTTAACCACTAGCCACTTTGACAATCCCTTCTGTCCCACAGCAAGGATGATAAAAGCTATATGTAGGCTAAGATAGTTTAGTAATTGATCCATCTTTTATGTGGGACATATAACCTACAGTTCTAAAGGATGGATTCACTCTTCTAATGCATCTTTACCATCTCTGCCTACTATAAGCCTACTTAGACTGTGCCTGCGGACAAACCTTCCCAAAATAGGAAAGTCCACCCAACAGCTCAAGAAACTCAGAAGCCAAGATTGCAACTATAATGATCCTACATAAACTAAATAGAGCTGTATCTGCTTTGTGTAGGCTGTGGGCAAAACGTAGCGCTGAATCCACAACTCTACTGAGATTAATAGCGTGTATATCAGCACAGAATTTGGCCTTGTTTAGACTAAGTTTGTCTGGGCAAGGACATGCTGTCCATGTAGCACTGTTCACTGTCCTTACAGTGCTTTGTACACTCATGATGAACAAATCAGAAGCAACATTTCATTATGCACGAACATACATATTGCTTCCAACTGCACGTCTTTGCAAAATGTTTCACCGTAACTAAAATTCCCAGCTTGGAATATCCCAGACTGGACAAGGACTTTGACTCAGGCCCAGATTTTGCACTGGAATTCCTTGTCTGAAATGGGGTCTCTGGGCTCAGGGCCAGAACTTCCATACAGGCAAGCCATGAGGATGTCACAAAGTTTGTACTCTGGGGGCTTGATACAACTGGATTCATTTCAAGTGCTGGGTACTTATTCCCCTATGCCTGGGTTTCCCCAGACTGTCAGATGGCAAACAGCCAACGTGTCTCTTGTTGGGTATTTTAGTGCTCCTATTACACATCTTTAATGAGCGGGGAGGGAAATGCTGGATCCCTATTATAAAATTCTCCTACGCTAAATACATTCTTGGTGCAATCACTAAGTAGGAACCCTATTTAAAGGTCAGCTTTTGCTCATTCCTCTAAGACGATTAAAACATAAGCATGCATTACATGTCCTGCCTAGCCTATTAGAAAGGTCAAATGTTATAAGAAAGCCTACCTTCAGTTATAAACTTAATTACACTTCCTGGAAATCACATTGCTTGCATTCTTTTTGAAAACATAATGAGATTTTCATACAGAGGCAGCACAGCAAAACTGGTATATTCTTTGTCCGGTATGTGGAAAAAAAGATCTCTGTCAGTTCAAATACTGGGTGAAAATGACTATGCTCCACAGAAGTGCATCTTTAATGCTTCCAGCCTGAGCCGCTATAGCATATCAGGAATGGGTTTGCGGCACATTGTAGCAGCATTATAATTAAGGTCAAGTTAGATTTTTCCCCCCATTATCAGTGTTAATTTTCAGGATTTAGTAGGTCAGCCGCAGCCATTTCAATGCCACCCTAAACTGAAAATTAGGGGCCAATCCTACTCCTCTTAAAACCCATAGGAGTTTTATTACTTGCTTGTACCATGGTAGTACCTAGAAACCTCAGACAAAGATCAAGAACCCATTGTGCTAGGCACTGTACAGACATAAAGATGACCTAGAGAGCCTACAGATCTGGTTGTAGACAGGACGTAATAGGTGGATGCAATAGACAAAGAGGGGTAGGTAAAGATGAGATAAACTGAACAAGCATTAGCAGGAAATCAGAAGCCTCAGCTCACCATATTATGCCATTAGTTTCATTATACTTAGGATCCAACCTTTAATACAAAAATCATCAACCCGTTTCTTCATTTATTCATTTCTTCATTTATTGTTTTTAAACCACTTCAGTGGTGTCAAGGGGCATTGAATTGCCAGAGCTCAGTAAAGTCACCTAAGTGTAAATGATAATCTGGGAAACCAAGGAGCAAATTACACCATCAATATTTATGGAACTACTCATAAAGAAAGGAACTCTTAATTACGCCTGAACACCTCTGCAATAGGGAAACTCAAGGGACATTAATGCATGGGGCTTTTTATTTCCCACTTTTCTCGTTTTCAATCTTAAAATGATTGACAGAATCACCTCCTCCATTTATGGCATTTCAGCATAGTAAGTATGCAATTACGTTATGCAGTTACAAGAGTATTTAGCTTATTTTCTCCCCTCTTACAGAGTCTGTTTGATCATATATAGTCCCTGCCTTCCCCACCGCAGTAAAACAGTAAGATCTTTCTCTACAATGGATCAGTTTAGACAATTGCACATCAAATGCACAGTTCTCAGAAAGAGGGCTGTGTGTATTTCTGGTTTGCTGGGGTAGGGGTGGGGGGAGGGGAGGGAAAAGGCAGCTCACTATTAACACCCCATTGAGTAAATGCAATTCTCTGACAAAAATTGCATTTGCTGTCGAACAGTTATAGACAGCGGATAGAAGAACATTGCAAAATGGAACAACTGTTACAGATGGAGATTCTCTTAGACCCTTTATTACAATTTAAAGGAACATATTGATTATGTTATTTCAGTGCTTAAGAAAAAGATCTTGTCTTGCTTTTATTTTAATGACACTTTTCAATTTAGGAATCAGGAAAAAGACTCTGAGAAGATTATTTTCCTTGACAGAGTTATTAGAGACTCTTACTTAGCCATTTTACCAACCTAACTTGCATTAACTTGACATACATGATAATTTAGGGTGTTTAGTTCCTTCTCTTATTTTCATATTCATCTTTATACTTAGTGGAGACTGCTTGACCTTTTCTCTGTGCAGCACAGAGGACTATTGTATTAATATACAGTATCAGGGATGAAATGGATTCCAGCATTCAGCTAGTTTAGTTAAATGATTCCAGTTATAATTCTACATCTCATGTATACCTCATGCTCACTGGACATTACTCATTGACAATCAACCATAAGGATTTAAAGCTACACAGAACAGACTGGATAGAAACACTGATTGCTCAGCTGAGAAACAGAACGCTCACATGTAAACTAAACCTTGGTGTAAAGGAAATACAATTCAAACTGGTTTCAACCGGAGTTGCATCAGGGTTAAATTTGATCTCACACATGCCTTCTTATATGGTGCAAGGAAACTTATGTCAATCAATAGAGCCTCTGCAGGTCTCCTTGTGTCCCACAATAGAGCCCATTCAGCTACATGATAACCTCTACTTAAATTTTGCATATCAGGCCAACAGCTCTAAAGACCAGTAGGGTCTCTAAACGTTGTGCCATGTAGAACAAAGACCTCTAACACATCTGAATAGTTCGCACAAGTAGAACAAAGACATGTGATTTGCATGAGCTGACATGGTCTTTGTTTGAACAAATCACATCCGCACCTAAACACTAATGCTCGCTCCCATAACTTTCTACCCACAACTTACAGCATCCACCACATTGCAGTTGCAAAACTAGAGGCCATTGTGGCCGCATTCATGATAGCATCCAAGCTGTTCATATGAAGGCTGGGATAAAGCCTACTGAATTCAATGAAAAGACTACTCTTGATATCAGTGGACATTGGATCAGGTCCAACATTTACAGTTACAGGGCCAAATTCATAGCTGGTTAAAGTATGTGCAGTTTCACCCCCTTAGGCCAATTCTGAAGTGAGCCTATTGCCAGTATGTCTTATCTTTCAAAATTAAATTCTGCTTTACAAGTGGTCCAGTAATTTACTCTTCTTCTAAGGGAATTTTAACCAATACAACAATCAAAGAAGCTCTGCATTTTCAAGGGTTTTCAAGATCTGTTCATGAACAAAATTCACCTCCCCACCTTCAACAGGAATTAACTTGGTAGCATATTCCTTTCTGATGCCAAGGGTTTGGTCCTACTAGAGCCTACAACAACGCAACAGCAGAAAGTTTAGCTTTGATTTCAAGGGGGCATATAGGCCAAACCCTTCATGCCTTTCTCAGGCAAAGCTCCTAATTGATGATAGATTGAGATGTTCAGCTAGACTTATCAACACTTCAAGGACATGAAGGACAACCGGTATGAAAGATACAGAACAATTCTTACTCTTAAAAGGGACACAAACCCAATTTTTTTTTACCACAGCGCAAAGCCATACATTTGTATCTCGGTGTCTGATCCCTGCCACAATTCTCACTTGAAAACATACTATCTGGACAATATTTCCAGATTGAGACCAGATTTTCAATATAGCCAACTACAAGCATTCAAAACTCATGAGTCAAGCCTAAAAAAAAATCCATGAGATTGGGTTAAAACTCGTAAAATTAAACCAAAAAAGAATCCAAAACCTATTTTATTAGTTACCTTCTGGCTTTTGAACTCTCACAAGATTGTGAGGTACTCAGATACTGTTGTAATATATTTTTGTAAGTACCTTAATGAAACAGAAGCAACTCTGAGGTCAGTGGTGCTATTCCAGATTTACTGCACTGGGTTCACTTTATAAATGCTTTAAGAGGAGTTAATAAGAGATCAATAGATGTTACAGCCATAAGTTGCATGTGTTATAGATGGTTATAATCACAGCAGTAGAAGGTGCTATAGATGGTTATAAGCCATGGCTATAATCAATTTATTGACCTTTCAACTTTAACAATCTACAACAGCAGATTAACCATTTAATAATTTATTTATAGAGGTTTTAATAACACCTTATAAATGGAACCTTAATATAAAGTGTGACTGATTTATGCAAATGGACAACACATGCAGTACTGACCAACTCAGGAAGTGTGTCTACACGTTTCACTGCACATGAAAACCAATCACAAGTTGGATTTGTGGCATAGCAGAAAAAAGAGTGCCTAGCCTCGATTCTGCCACTTCACATCCTTTTCACACTGCTGCTACATCCTTGGGATCTCTTGATAATCCAAAAGCAAAAAATCCATGTGGGCACCAAAGGGAAGAACCGTCCAAGGGATTATCACATTTGTGCTGGCACTGAAGTTACAAAACAGAGTTCAACAACAACTGAAATAATATTGATTTACAAGATCTTGTGTTCCATCCATTGGATGGGGCAACAACAAAGGAATGGGGAAGGATTTCCGAGTGGTTAGAGAGCTAGATTGGGACCTTGGTAGACCTAAGTTCAATTCCCAGTTCCACCACAGATTTCCAGGAGGGCTTGCAGAACCTGAAGGTCCTGTCTGTAAAAGATGAACAACAATTCCTTTGTCTCTGTTCTGTAAACAGACGGTCAGATATCTGGAACAGAGACTACCCCCACCATGAAGACAAGCCCTTAATGCACTGTACAGAGATGTAATTTCTAACCATCACTAACATCTTGCACATTAACTGGTCCATGTGGACACTGCTGGTGCACTGTTTCAAAGAGCACTATGTTACAACACACCAGCAGGATTTGCATGGACCAATTAATGTGCAACACATTAGTGCACTTTAGAAATCCCCCTCGCAAAGCTCATTATCCACCAAGTAGACAAGCTATTAACTCTTTCTATGCTTTTGTACAGCACCTAGTACAATGGGGCTTCTAGGCATTAACTAAAATTATTAAAGGAAATAAGGGAAGTTTTCTTTTATCATAGACATGCAGGACTGGAAAGGGTCATGTAGTCCAGTTCCCTACACTGAGACAGGACTGAGTATTATCTAGACCAGCCCTGAGAGGTGTTTCTCTAGCCAGTTGTTAAAAACCTCCAGTGACAAAGATTCCACAACCTCCCCTGGTAATTTGTTCTAGTGGTTAGCTATCCTGACAGATAAAATGGTTTTCCCAGTGTCTAACCCAAATCTCCTTTGCTGCAACTTTAATCCCATTACTTCTTGTCCTGTCCTCAGTGGATAAAGAGAACAATTCATCACCCTGCTCTTTATAACAATATTTTACGTACTTGCAGACTGTTATGTCCCTTCTCAGTCTTCTCTAAGAGAAGCAAAATAATATTTCTTCCATTCATGTAAGGATATGGCACCATCAACATACTAGCTGAACACTTGTGGTGCACTATTGCAGTTTAGTGCCATCAATATTCCTGGTGTTTTACAAAATACAAAGAAAAAGAAAATCTACCTGCCCTGAAATACATATATTCTAGGACCTGAGTGCTGAAGAGACTCTCACACATGATTAACTTCAAGTATGTGCATATTCTTATTAAACTCAATAGTATATTTACCACTGCTGCCTGCCCTAAACTAAGGGTGTGTCTACACTACCCGCCGGATCGACGGGCTGCGATTTATTGCATCTAGTCTAGACATGATAAATCGATCCCCGAGCCCTCTCCATTTGACTCCTGTACTCCAGCGCTGAGAGAGGCACAAGCGGAGTCAACCGGGGAGCGGCAGCAGTCGACTCCCTGTGATGAAGACACCATGGTAAGTCAATCTAAGTATGTTGACTTCAGCTACATTATTCACGTAGCTGAAGTTGCGCAACATAGATCAATCCCGCCCCCCCCCCACTGTAGACCAGGGCTAAGTGAAACTACTGACACACCCAAAGTTGAGCATGTGTATGAATCTTTTCAGGACAGGGACTGAAAAACAGAGCTGGATTAAAAAAATATAAAAGTTTAAAAAATTGACAGGAAGTCACTCATTTTCCAAAATTTTGAAATTCAGAAAAGTGTCTAAATTTTTCAGCTGCAAAATTTCAACTAGTTCTATAGTTGGTCAAAAAAACCAAAACCCAACAACCCTGAAAACTCCTAACATAAATCTGTCAGTACTTTTGGATGGCAGTTTTGTTGAAAACTGCATTTTTGATCAAAGCTTTCCTCAAAAATTCCACGTTTGGAGATTTTTTTTTTACCTACTTTACTGAAGAGGTAGCACCACATTTGCATTTTTAAAAACACTAGCACACACTAGTTTGTTGTAGAAGGAGTATTCACAAAATACAGGGCCGAAGGTACTGAAATATTGACCTTAAAAGCAGCAAAGAATCCTGCGGCACCTTATAGACTAACAGAAGTTTTGGAGCATGAGCTTTCATGGGTGAATACCCACTTCGTCAGATGACATGCGTCTGATGAAGTGGGTATTCACCCACGAAAACTCATGCTGCAAAAGTCTGTTAGTCTATAAGGTGCCGCAGACTTCTGCTGCTTTTACAGATCCAGACTAACACGGCCACCCCTCTGATAATTGACCTTACAGAAAAATTATTCTAAAGAATGATCTGTGTTTTCCAAGATACGTATACCCCCCTTCCCTCCCCCAGAGTCATTTAGACACCTACACTGGGTACTTGATCCAAGCTCATGAACTTGGGACTCTGTCTCTAAAATGTATGAAACAATGTGTAGGCTTGTATTGTCAAATGAGTCTTAGGGCATTAGCTGCTGAAATCCTAAGGAATTCTGACAGGAATTTGTGCACCTAACTCCCTTTAGCTTGGTGAATATTTTCCACTCGCTCCAAAGCACAATGCAGCTGTGACATTCTTGTAAAGTATCTGCTGTGTCCCTCTTCAGAGGTTAAACCACACAAGAATAACAACTGAGTATTGCTGCCAGCCAATGGGGTTTTTCCTTATGTGACTGAGGTGTGTGCTTTAAGGTTCAAGGTCTGGGACTCAAATCCTGTATGAACAGCATTTGGGATTGTTAATGCAGTCACTGCTACCCATTTAAATGTCGTAATGGAAGAGGAAATGTGGTCCTTAGGAGCTAAAGTTTGCAACATTCCTCTATTAAAAGTTTTTATTATTATTATTATTATTTATGTTCTCTCTTAGTTAAATGTCCCCTTATGGAAAGTTACATGGACTTTGCAGAGAAACATCTGTTCCTTTTATCCCTTTTGAAAGATAAAACCCCCAGTACTATGAAAGTAATGCAAAAAATGTGTTTGGGAATAATCAACCACATTTGCATTAAAACAAAATCATGTTTTCCTTGAGAAGTTCATTTTATGTCAGAAACAGCCTAAAATTTGCATTTAAATAGAGACCACTGAAAGAAGATACAGCACTAGATTTCATCAGGTTGATAAGATCACTGGCTAAGATTGCAGTTTATACTTTAAAAGTAACAGAATCTCACAGATCATTTCTCCACCTCTGCCCACCAGGAAAGTATTTATAGATATGATAAATAAAAACTAATCATTTAGTGTGTAAAGGAAATTAGCCATTTGTCTTGATACTATATAGCATTTATACAGTATATAAAATACTATATAGTTTCTAGATACTTATATAAACTATAAGCTTTAACTCTTTTCATCCTATCTTACTCTCTTGATTAGCATTTTCACAGTCCCCAAATTCTTGCAGGGATAGTTTAATTAACTGCTCGCTCAAACCCCACCTGCCACCAGCACCCCACCTGCCCCCTGTGCAAACCCTGCATCTCCTTCATGCAGGACTGGCATTGCCACTCTCCCCACACACCACATGTTCCTCTTCACCGCACCCCCTCTTTTTTTTTTCCCAAAACAAAAGTGGGCATTTGTCCACTTTACTCTTGCCAACCGATCGAGTCGACAAGACCAAACAGAATCGGTTTGTCAAAAAAAGGTGGGACGGCTGGGACAGGGCTTAAAAAAGGATCTGTCTCAGCCAAAATGGGACATATAGTCAGCCTGAATTTTATTCGCTGGTTATGTGTATACGAGTTAACAAATGATGTTACCACGTAGTGTCTGGTCCACGGTGATGATAAAGGACCCACTAATACTAAAGGAGTTCTCCTTACCTCAAGTGGCAGAAAGACCAGTGTTATCTCATCCCACATTCCCATCAGTGTGTGTGATTTAGTTAGTAAGATGTCCATAGGCTGTAGAACATACATTTCTTGCACTGGTAGATCATTCCCAGAGTGCGGTTAAAAGCCATTATGATTGTGTTCTTCACTATTTATAATGCGAGAGGATGTCTTCTCTTTTTCTACCCTGCCCCTACTGTCTCGATAGGTGAATAACTCGGGATGAAACCATAACAGAGTAGTGGATTGGGAATCACAGAATACCAGGGTTGGAAAAGACCTCAGGAGGTCATCAAGCCCAACCCCCTGCTCAGAATAAGACCAACACCAACTAATTCATCCCAGCTAGGGCTTTGTCAAGCTGGGCCTTAAAAACCTCTAGGGACAGAGATTCTACCACCTTCCTAGGTAACCCATTCCAGTGCTTCACCACCCTCCTAGTGAAATAGCATTTCCTAATAATAATGGGCAAACTTTTCCTACTAATTTTTGAGATTTGCAAACCTTTTATAACATTCTGTACATTGACTGTTGCTTCTTTATTTTTCCAGACTTTTCCCTTTATTTATTTCCATGTGCTCCATGCTCTCTTATCCATCCTGCTTTTTTACTGATTTTTTCCCATCACATTCTCTTCTCCATCCCCCAGTCTACAAATAAGCTTCACATTAACATAATACTATTCTAATCACATCCAAGTTAACCCTTAAATATTCAAGATCTCTCATCTCTACGCAGTGTTGTCCAGTGGGTAGGGCACTGGACTGGCACTGAAGTAATGGGTTCTAGTCCTGTCTCTGGCACTGGCCTTCGGCAAATCGTTTCACCTCCCAGTGCCTTAGTGTCTCTTTCTGTAGAATGGTGATGAAGATACTGTTCTCATTAACAAAGCACTTAGAGGTCAATGGATAAAAATTGCTATAGAAGAGCTAGACAGGATTATGAACAGTGGGAAAAGGTATGGTTTCTCCAGAGGCTGCAGCTTCAAAGGTCCTGGCAAAGTTCTAATACACACGAAGTACGCTGACTCTGTGACCTTAGCGTTATTTTTAGATTAATTTGCACAACATGGCATGTCATTTTTAAAGCCAATGCACACAGCATATGCGCTCCAGGAATTGCTGCCTGAGGAAAAATCTGCTCCCTGCTATTTATTACAGGATGTTCTTACAAATTTCTGATTCAAGACAACTGGCCCAATCATGATAGATCAGCCAGACAGTTTACCGTCTGGCTCAAAGACTAATTCCCCCATCTCCTACTGATTACCCATGAGACGCTGCAGTATTCAGGTTAACCATTTCCAACTGTGCACTAACATCCTGACAATTTAGAGCATCTTGTAAGGTACCCGGTGAGGTCTAGTTGGCTAATGCGACTATGGACCTGATCCAAAGTATGCTGAAATCAATGAAAAGACTCCTCCATTGACTCTGATGTTCTTTATATTAAGCCCTAAGTTATCAATGCAGTACTCCCAATAATTTCAATATCACATTTGTCACACACTCATTAACATGCTACTTAATATTAATATTTTAATGCGACACTTTCTTGGTCATGTCTAATGCTTTTGGCATATGTGTACACTAAGTATTTTTAAATGTACCATTCCAGCTGCAGCAGTTTTTATTAAAGGGTTTCGCTACCCATATTCAGATTAAATATTTGCCATATTGGTGTATTAATAACTCAAAACCTGTAGTTATAGATCAATGCCCCATTTATTTAAATCTGACAATATAAATTGCCAACTTTTCCTTTACAAACCCTTATTCTGAATACCTTAAACAGTCCAGTGATACACAACCATGTCATACTCCAAAACAGGATAAATGGTCTCCATTTGAAAGCTATTATGATGATCTATACATTTTTATCAATTTGAAATCTATTATTATGATATATACATTTATATCAACTTGCATTTCAAAATAATGGCAGACTTCGTTTGCTTATGTTTTCGTCCTTTAAAACTAGCTTTGTGTTTTAAAATATTTTGTAGGCCTAGATTCTTTGGGTATTTAGTGTCAAGGTCAAAGAGCCTTGCTGTGACAATTGAACTCGGACCTCCATTCCTCCAAGTGCAGGCTGAAACTTTTCAACACACTTTTTTTCTTTAATTGAAAAGCAGTGGTTTTTTTCAAAAACAAACATTTCACCGAATTACCACCACACTCCAACTCTTCTGTGTTGAAAGGGACATGTAGAAAACGCAAATGTTGAAAGGTTATTAGACTGGGATTTTTATTGATCAAAAAATATTCCAGTACCCATTTTTTTCTAAAATCTGAAATTTGTTTTTGATAACAGAGTTTGAAAAAAGCAGCAACAAAATCACCCAGGGGATGTCTACACTGAGATAAAAAACTGATGGCACAAAGTCTGAGAGACTGGGTCAACTGAGTCGGGCCCAGGGGATAAAAACTTCAGTGGAGGCATTCAGACTTGGGCTGGCTCTGTTACCTTCCCCCATCATCAGGGCTCAGAGCCCAGGCACCAGCCGAAGCCCCACATCTATATTGCAATTATATAGCCCAGCAGCTTAAGCCCAAGTCAGCTGACCCAGGCCAGCCATGGCAGTGCCACAAGTCTTTTATTGCAGTATAGATGTACCTTAAAAGTCTACCGCCAAAATAGATGTTTCAAATACTTAAAAATAAGAACTTCGAATTTTTTTTTATTAAAATAGGTTTTCATTCCTCAGTCTTGTTTTTCCCATGTGCAAAAAAGGCCTAATGATACTTGTCTTCCCTTTGAAAAGCGTTTTGAGATCTGTTATCTTTTGTATTATTGTGCAAGGCACTGTACAAATACAGAACAAAAAGACTGTCCAAATATGAGCGAAACAATCAGTAGATAAGATACATGCAGTGTCATTGTTACTATGTTGGTCCCAGGATATTAGAGAGACAAAATGGCAGAGTAATATCTTTCATTGGAGCAGACTCAGTTGGTAAGAAAGACAAGCTTTCAAATGCACACGGAATGTGTTTCCCAGACCTGAAGAAGAGCTCTGTGTAAGCTATTACCGTATCTCACTCGCCTTGTGTCTCTTATAAAAGATATTATTTTTATTACAAGCCTTTTGAATATAGAGCTCCTTTTGAAGTAATCAGTGAAGACAATTGCAGATATTTTACTGGGTTTACAAAAGGTATTGTTCACTACATATGAAAAGCCTAAATGCTGTGCAAGATCTGACCAATGGTCTAAATTTTAACAGTCTTGAATTCCAATGAGAGAGACACTATGTAGCTTCTGAGGTCCCTAGATGAGTATTTTCATGGTGCTGAAATAAAGCATCAGCACCAATTAGACAAACACAATAGAGCCTTGATTACAGCGTATAAGTATTTACATGAGGAACAAATATTTAATAACAGGCTTTTCAATCTAAGAGAGAAAGGTATAACACCATCCAATGGCTGAAAATTGAAGTTAGCCAAATTCAGACTGGATATAAAGGTGTAAATTTTTAATGGTGAGAGTAATTAATCATTGAAGCACTATGAAGGATGATGGTGGACTCTTCACTGACGATTTTTAAATCAAGACTGGATGTTTTTATAAAAGATATATTCTAGGAATTGTTTTGAGGATGTTGTATGGACTGTGTTATACAGGAAGTCAGACTGGATGATAACAGTGGTCCCTTCTGGTCTTGGAATCGATAAAAAATTACTAAAAATATCACCATTAAATTAACAATTACCCCCAAAGTAGTAGAACATGTCCCTTTGCAACCAACTTTCCCCCTTGCAAATAAATGAAACTGCTTATGAACAGAGGTTATCTTTTTCTGCTACTTTGGCAATGCAGCTTTAGTAGAGAAGGGATAGTCAACACAAATTATAGGATTTCAAAGTAAATTAGGGAGATTGGGAAATGTTTCAATCAAATGACACTTGTCTAAAAAACCTAAACCATACAGGATGAGTATTTGCTGAAGCTACCATCTTCCATTTACCAAATGTGAGCAGAGTTCCAATGGAATAGTCTCTGTTGGGATTTATTTATAGCGGTTTCAGCACCAAGGCTATTTAGTCAAAAGAACTTTAAAATGTAGATGAGAAAAAATAACTAGATGCCAAACTACTTCTCAATAAGCATCGGTGCACGTTCAGGATGCGAGGATATAGTGAACTTCAAATAGTTTGGATTGTTTGCTTGGTTCAAAGAAGCACCTCAAAACTCAGGTGCTTATAAGAATAATCTGAATCTACAGTGTTTGTATGGCAACTACCTCCTTGGAGACCAGGGCCGGCTCCAGGCACCAGTGGAGGAAGCACATGCCTGGGGCACGTCCATTCTTTGGGTGGCACAGTCCAGGCAGGTTTTTTTTTTCCCTTTTGTTTGGGGCAGCAAAATGGTAGAGCCAGCCCTGTTAGTGATGACATGGGATTGAATCAGAGACCTCCAAAGCAGAAAGCATGAGCCTCTACAGCTTGAGCTAAAGGCCTATCTACCATAGCTGGGAGTGGGTTATATTCGCATAACTGGTTCTCAAGATTTTAAGTTACTTTTCATCCATTCATCCAGTCAAAATACCTTGAGAACAGCCGTCTTTACCATGTTTTGACATTTCTGAGTCCATTTTGACCTGTGACTTGAAAGATCAGTTCATGTTTTGACTGAAGATGGTTACAGTCTTATCCAAACTATCTGATTTATCTGTCATAACATTTGAGGTTAAAGATTAATCTAGATTATAGCAGTTCCAAAATGTTAGTGTTTCAAGCACCACCTTCTTCAAAAATGGTTGTGCAGTGAATTGATGAAACATCAAGCACACATACCACAGTTTGGGAACCCCTGAATCTAGAACATTGTTCTGAACTGTCAAATGGTAGACAGGACATTTTGGGCATAGACACCATGATGCCTTGATGAAAGAAGTTAATTTAAAAAAAAAACACATAGTATTGCCGTCTCCAAATGTCCAAAAATCATTTATCAGTCCTGTCCCTCCCACCCAACAAAAAGATTGTCTTAAAAATGATGTATTTTACTAAGTGTTCTTTGTTTCCTGGTATTTGAGCCTTTACTGGTGCAGTTTTCAAGCTATTCTCCACATCTGTGAGGAGCAGAAAGTTACTTTTTCTTTTCTAATTAAAGCTGAGATTTTTGCATAATCATATGATTCCAAGAACTGGAGCTTTCAGAAAACTCTCTGGTATAAACACAAGAGTTGGCAACACTGTAAGGAAACGCCATTTTCTGAAATGTGCAGTTTCTTCTTTCCAGACCTTATTCTCCCCTGCGCGCACACACACACACAAACCCTCCGCTCGCCCCTGAAGTATCCTTACAAATAAGGGTATAAGAAGAGAAAGAGTCCAGATGCATCTCTTTGGTTCAGACTCAAATCCAATTAATTGGAGCCAGGCTCTCCTGGTTTTGCTTTTGTTTCCTTTTATCTATTTGCTGTCATCAGTAACTGCAGATGGTTTATTTTTATGTCCATCTCTCTATGTATGAAGAGACCTGCTATTTGGGCGATTACTTTAATTTGTTTGATCCTCTGGACAAAATTCCATATAAGTCAACTAGTGACCAACGTTGAAGATCGGGCAATTGCAAATAATTCCAAGGTGATCAATGTAGAAAAGTTAAACTCCGTTTTTAAATGTCCCTGCACATGACAGAGGTAGGAGAATGCTTTGAGCAACATACCATGTATGTATGTTGGCAAAAGGGCAACATCGATGTCATTTGGGCCTCAAGCCTGATCCCCCTCAACACCTTGCATGACAATCTCTGGACTGGAGTAATGCACTAGCACTTATTTCTCAACACCTTAAATTCTACTTTGAGGGTTTAAATGCTATCTATGTTATTTATCTGCACCCCCCACCTTAGTGTCCGAATCCCTCAGTCTTTTTCTCAACACTCCAGTGATGTAGGAAAGTGTTACTACCCCCATTTTACAGAAGAGAAACTGAAGCACATAAGGGTTAAGTGACTTGCCCAGGGTCACACAGGAAGTCTGTGGCAGAGCGGGGAATTCAATGTCGATTTTCTGAGTCCTAGATGAGCACTGGACCATTCTTCCTCAGAGAACCAACACAAAACACCGGGCACTATTAAGTACCACTAAAGTGCTCAAATGAGGGCTTAAATGGTACATTGCCCTTGTGTTGTCCCTCTGCACAGGTGTTAGACTAAGCACCATGTGTGGTGAAGTTATAACCCTTCATCAACATTAAATTCATGTGAACAAAGAATGTAGAAGGGAAACAATGAGCCGATTCCAACCCTGAATTTTGGTTCAGTTCAAAGAGAAATGATTCCTTCTCTGATTCTTAAAGGTGTATCCCTCCTCTAGTTTAAGATATTGGCAATGTGTGTGTGGGGGAGTTGCTCTTCTGTGATATGTGATGCACCTCCTCTATGAAATTCATCCCTATCGTACCACACAGTCTTGAATCAGTTTGTCCTTACAACACCCCTGTGAGGTAGGTGAATGCTATTATCCTAATTTTAGTCTCTCTATACCTCTGCTCCCCTTCTGTAAATATCTTGCCCAACGAAGGAAACGAAACTCTGCCTCCCCAAACCTATGCTAGTGCCCTAACCACTCTACACAACCGTTCCTCTCTCTGTCTTGTCTTGCTCCGTCTGTGCAGAACTTCTTTCCAAGCTGAGTGAGTAATTCATAAAAAAATACTTGTCAAATATTTCATTCAGGTCAATTCATCATATCAATTTATACGCAGAATTATATTTGACCAGCTGAAAACTAAACTATATTTATATGCAATAAGTCTTGTGGAATGGTTCCCCTCCTGGAATGGTCACAGTCTCCTGGAATGGTTCCCCCTCCCTTCCTTCCCCTAATTCTGTGCTTTATCTGGTGTCAAGGAATTCGAAAACTGTAAGGATTAAAAAGGTGCATTTCCTCCCCCTGCCCTGAATAAGGCAGATTGCATTTTTCATTTGTGGCTTATATTAGGTCTCAAGAAAGTGACATTTTTAAAGTGAGAAAGGTCAGTCTTGTCAACTTAAAAATAATTAGATTGTGCTGCATTATCTGAATTGCTTGTTACTTTATAGAACCTTTTCCCTTAAAGGTCTCTAGACAAACATGGAAATTATATATATTTTTTCTCCTTTCAGGAATGTATTTTCAAAAGATTAAGAGCATTAGGTAGCTTTCTTTTGCTATATGCCAAGAAAAGCCCTGCTTGGATAAAATGACCCAAGCTGCCTAATCTCTTACAAATATTTCTGATAGACACTATGCACAAGAATGACAGACAGGAGGCAGACTTCAAGGCATACCAGTGGCAAGCGACTCCATTATCATCCATCTAACATCGTAATAATTCTTTAAATGCAGGATTCAATATCACAGCCTATCTTGGAACCATTCCAAAGCCATTTTTGCTCACTAATCCCAGCTGGCAGTTGTAATGCTGCAGTGAGAATGGCAGGAGTGACCTATTCTTACTTATGACAAACTTGTAGTACTTGGTTCTCATCTGGCATAGTTTGTCACCTCCATCTTTAGATTTAGATTTGCTTGAATTTTTCTGCTTAATGCCATGCTAAAACTAATAATACCTCTTGATAAGTACATCTCAGAGAGCTTTGCCAAGGAGCTAAGTATCACAATCCCAATTTTACGAATGGCAAAGATGAGGTACAGCTCAACTTGCCCAGAAGTTCAGTGGCAAAATCCAGAAAACAGAACCCAGATCACCTGAGTCCCAGCCCTCTATGCACTAGGCCACATTGTATATTTATATTTTGATCAGAAATACTCAGCCAACCGCAAGCATTGAAATAAAGTCAAGTCCCACAAAAATAATGAGATTGCTTTCAAAACAGGGATGGACAAACTATGGCCTGTGGGCCAGATCCAGTCCGCCAGCCATTTTAATCCAGCCCTCGAGCTCCCCCTGGGGAGCAGGGTCTGGGGCTTGCCCTGCTCTGGCACTCCAGCCAGAGAGCAGGGTTGGGGGCTGTGCCATGCTGCTGCCAGAAGCAGCAGCATGGGGCCCTCTCTGGCTCCTACGCGTAGGGGCAGTGAGGGGGCTTGGTTCCACATGCTGCCCCCTCCCAAAGCACCATCCCTACAGCTCCTATTGGCTGGGAACCACAGCCAGTGGGAGCTACAGGGGTGGTGCCTGCAGACAGGGCAGCGTGCAGAGTCACCTGGCTGCGCTTCCATGTAGGAGCCGGAGAAGGGACATGCTGCTGCTTTTGGAAGATGCTTGAGGTAATTGCTGCCCGTAGCCTGCACCCCCAAGCCTCTCCCTATGCCCCAGCCCTGATCCCTCTCCTGCACTTTGAACCCCTTGATCCCAGCCCAGAGCATCCTCCCATGCCCCAAAACCCTCATCCCCAACCCCACCCCAGGGCCTGCACCCTCAGCCAGAGCCCTCACCCCCATCCCAATCCCCTGCCCCAGCCCAAAGCCCCCTCCTGCACCCTGAACTCCTCATTTCTGGTGCCACCCTGGAGCCCACAGCCCCAGCCAGAGCCTTCACCCCTCTCACGAGCATTCATGGGCCACCATATAATTTCTATTCCAGATGTGGCCCTCGGGCCAAGAAGTTTGCCCACCCCTGCTTTAAAATAATCCATATTTAAATCCCTTGGTGGACTCCTGAGACCCAGCCATTGTCTTATATGCCAAATCTTGCATCCTAGGAGCATGGTTGTATATAACACTGGAGACCACCCTAAATCCATTTAAGTTAATGGCAGAATGTCTGTTGACTGATGGAAGCAGAATGCAAAATACTGGAAGCAAACAATCCTGTGTTCTTTGTTCACAAAAGGCCTTGGTCCTGATTGCATTAACATCAATGGTGAAAGTCCCATTGTCCTAGTAGTGCAGGATCAGCCCCCAAACAATTTGTATGGCCTCACTGGTGTATTTATTTCAATGGGAGTTCTGAGCACACAGTGAAGGCAGTCTCTGGTTCACTTATACTAGGGTGTTTAAACTTCCAATGTCCTCCAGATTGATGGATAGGAGGAAGTGCTTTTGAGGGATAGCTCAGTGGTTTGAGCATTGGCCTGCAAAAACCCAGGGTTGTGAGTTCAATCCCTGAGGGGGCTATTTAGGGATCTGGGGCAAAAATCTGTCTGGGGATTAGTGCTGCTTTGAACAGGGGCGTTGGACTAGATGACCTCCTGAGGTCCCTTCCAATCCTGATATTCTATGAATTTAATCCAAGGTCAGTATTTAATAATCTACATAATGCTAAAGTATCAAAGTTGGAGTCCAATTTAACTACATTTTAATTCCTATTCAACTGCAAGTTAACAAGTATAATCCTTGTAAATAAATAAACCTCAGCATGAGCAAGCTTCTTTTATCCTTAAGAATGGGGCTAAACAAGCAACCTGAAACATCTGAAGTCTAATATAATCATTGAAATGCTGCTTCTGTGCTGGCAGCTAACAATAGCTTCAATTGTGTCTGCGAAATTGTCTTTATTCTTGAGTCCTTTAATAAAATACATGATATTATTTGAACACTGAGGAACAAGGGGGAGATTTCAAGCTTTATTCTGTTTAAGGTCTTAAGTCTTCATTACCCCTTCTTCACCACGAAGTATTCTACAACCCTGTCTTAAGCCACAGTGCTTTTCTAGGTGATTGGTCCTGCTTTGAGAAGGGGGTGGGACTAGATGACCTCCTGAGGTCCCTTCCAACCCTGAGATTCTATGGTGAGTTAGTACACAGCAAGCTGGGGTGTAAATGTACAGCACGCTAGCATACTACATGCTAACTGGGAGTAGATCAAAGCATGCTGGAGAAATTTTAATGTGTGGCAGCAGGGTTCACATGGTCTGTTAGTGTGCGGCATGGAAGGGTGAGATAGATTTACACCTCAGCTTTTACATGTACTAACTCATCATCTAGACGAGGGGTCCCCAACGCAGTGCCCGCAGGTGCCATGGCACCCACAGGGACATCTAAATGCGCCTGTGCCCTGGCTGGCAGTGGAGCATCCACCGAAATGCCGCTAGATTTCTGTGACGTTTTGGCAGCGACGCCTCTCGATGATGTCACTTGGCGGCAAGTGACATCGAGAGGCGCTGACGCCAAAACTCTGCAGAAATTCAACGGTGACGCCTCTCGATGACGTCACTTGTCAGCGGCAAGTGACATCGAGCGGCATTGCCACCAAAATGCCGCAGAAATTCAGCAGAAGCTCCACCACTGCCACGGTCCTTTGTCTGGTGCCCACCAGACGAAAAGGTTGGGGACCATTGATCTAGACAAACCCTTAGACACGTTCTCTATTGTTTTAAAATTGGGAGGCAGCATGGTCTAATGGATAAGACACTGGACAAGGATTCAGCAAAGCTTTCTCTTCCCCCAACCTGCCATTTGACCTTGGCAGGTCACTTCACCTCTCTCCACATGTGTAAAACGGGGATAACAATACTTACCTTCATTTGTAAAATATTTTGAGATCTATTGATGGGGGAAAAAAAAGGACTAGGTATCACTGAAATCAGCTCTCATTTGGATTGAATAGGATATATGCTATGCAGGGATGATGAACCCAGGGGTGGTCAAATTTCAGAGACAGTGTAAGTGGTAATTTTGTGGAGGGCTAGATCTCAGGGATGCCTCTCAGGAGCTACTGTCCCACATGCTACTTGCTTATGCCTGGATCATAACCCCCACTCCTCCTCCAGAGGGAAAGGATTCAGGGGACTAAACTGGAACAGCATCTGAATTCATTCCCACAGGCACTTCCCAACAAATATACCCCATAGAGTAGCTCTTTCCCATCAACCTCCATCCCATCCAGCCTCGTTTCCACAACCATAGGCCCCCATTTGCTCTGAGATGGTAGAGTGAGGGATGGAGGGGAAAAAGGCATGCTGCCTCATTGCTACCATGTCATCTTCTGTCTAATGGCTTTTTGACCCATACGCTACATATACAGGTAACAAGAGACAGCCACCGTCTTGAAGTGCTTACAGTCTAAATAAGTAATACATCCCCATTTTACTGATGGCCAACTGGAGCACTGAATTGAAGTGACTTGGTCAATGCTGCAAAGGGAGTTTATGCCCCAGTCAAGAAATGAACCTCTCTCCCCTGAACTCCAGTCCGGTACTTTAACAAAATTGGACAGGCTTTGCATTTCATTCCCTCAGTGGAGCAAGTTGAAAGGTGTGATCTCTCAGATACTGGTAGAGATTTGCAGATCCATCAAGAACATTTAGACAAATCTACCATTCATTTCAGTGTCTCTAAATCGAGACAGCTGTGAAAATCTCAGTCAAAATGGCTAAAAATGCAGCTTGTGCTCTGTCCAGAATCTAATGGCTTAACCTGAGAGGTGCCATTTACATTTCTCAAGAGCTCCAAGTGTCTTTGAGTTATCAACTTCAAACCTCTGGCTAAGAAGACTCAGCTCATGAGTAAAGCTAGGCACAGTTTTTCACTAAAAGTGCAGATTTGGATTGACTGAAACACTTAATGAATTCGTGTTGAATTCACCAAATTGCCCTGGTGGGGGGCGGAGGGGGAATTCACAAATAGCAAAACATTTCATTTGACATTTTAAAAATGAAACATTTTCTGTTTGAAATTACTTCTAGTTTCAAAATGTATTTCAATTTTATTTTAGTCAAATAATGTTTTAATAGCTCAAAATGAAAAAAAAAAAGGCTTATTTTTTCACCAAAAACTTGCGGGTTGAGTCAACCTAAAACAATTTTTTGATTAGTCAGTGAACTAAAAAAATCAGTTATCTGCAGAGCCCTTCTCTAGAGGATCCTTCACTAACTTTTGTCCATTTTTGTGCCCAGTTGTTGCTAGACATTCAAGCTCACAGAGGTGGAAAGGAGCCCAAGAGCTTCTGCCTTAAGACATTTCACAGTTTAGATCGAAGGCGCTAATGATTAATGTTAATTTCATCCTCATGTTGGTTGACTACATACTGTACGAGGGAAAGAGGAGAAAATTATCTGGAAAGAAATATTGCTGTTTGATGACTGCAATGGCTATTGGAAAGGAGCTGTGGGCAAGGGGGAGAATTCTTGTTTGGTCAACTAACTTAGCAAAAATGAAGAGAGAGCGCAATGGAATGATTTTGACATGCCATAACTACACACTCTTAGGGAGCTTCCTCTCTGCTCATGACCCTCTGCCACACCAGCAGCACCTGAGCTGAAGCCACATCCCTCACCGCTACATTTTAATACTCTTACAGTCAGAGATCAACCCTGAACAAACGGGCCCTTCTAGCTTTTGATACACAGGGACACATTCACAGTATGGAATGCACCCCAGAGGGGTTTAAATTGTAGAATGCTCCAACTTCCCCTAGGTAGACCCTGCTAACATACTCTATAGGGTACGTAGTGCATATTGATGTAGTGCCTTTTGAAACAGGACTGTGTTAACACGCACAAGGAACTTTTTAGATTGTGTCAGCAGAATATACACAGGGCAGAGTATAAAACCTGAAAGTGCTCTGCAATTCATGCTCCTCTGCTATACATTGCCACACCAGGTAGCCAGCTCTAAATAGAGCTGGTAAAAAACAATTTCAATGAGAGAGGGAGGGAGGGAGGGAGGAAGCAAGACATATTTTTCACAAAAAGTGTTTTCATTTTTCAACCAGCTCTAAGTCTAAGGAAGTCTAAACTGGTTTGATTTAAAACCTCATTCAAGCCTACTCTATGTGCGCATACCACCAGTTTACATGCCCTTAGAGTCATTAATGTCTAACTTTCATTCCGCTGCCCATCTCCTCTGAACTTGTTATTCAGTATCTACAGCACAAAGACTGAGATTTTTCAAAGGAGCCAAAGGAAGTTAGACTCCTACCCTGACTTACTTCCAAAGGGATTTAGGCACCAACAGCCCAATTGACAGGCAGGCACCTAACCTCCTTAGGCAGTTTTGGAAAACCCACTAAGAACCTATGTGCATCTTTAGGTACCTAGGACTCATTTCCTTAAATTCATTTGAAATTTTTTACCTGAATCTTTAGTTCCCCTTTCCCTCCCTCCCCGCAGCACATTTCTTATTGCCTGCTATGTGTCAGATTCGGCTTATGAAAACTTTTAGGAGCAGCACTTTATTCCCGATATGCATCACAGCACATGTACTATGGGATGAACAGAAGATAAATAATACACCTCAATTTACATGCAGATCTTCATTGCCATCATCCTATTTAAACTTTTTTTAAAAATCACTTTGAATTCAAATTCAGCGAGCCGAGACCATAAAACAATAGTTCTAAAATGAATTTCAATTAACCCAACACATTTATGGCTTGCTCTCTTCTGTTTTGGGTCAGCATTATCATCAGGTTACAATTTACGAGCAATGCAGGGAAACCCAATTAATTGACTGTTAAAAGATCAAGACAGTTGCATTAAGTTTGCACATCCAACACAAATACAACATTAGAGCCCTAACAAAAAATTATATTAAGGTTCTAATTCTTGTGCACAGATCTCACTGAAATTAATTCTGAAATGCAGCTATTCAGCATTTTGCTTCACAAGATAGGCTAACACAATCTGCAAACATATATGCATCTGCTTAACTTTGTTCATATAACAAATCTCCCTGAAACTTGCTGTATTGGAGTCCACTACAGCTTCCTCAGACAACTCTTCACCCAGCATACCCTAATCCTTTAACATCCTAAAACTTAAAGGGATTTGGATTGCAGTTTATGGGATTGGTCCAGCTATGGCACGATACAAACACACTCAAATGCCAGACAATTAAACCCCCAGAGTCATGATGATCCCAAGTTCTCTCTAGTGTCTTATGGTCTAGACAATATTTGGTCCTGCCATGAGGGCAGGGGACTGGACTCGAAGACCTCTCGAGGTCCCTTCCAGTCCTGGAGTCTATGAGTCTTTTTAATTTTTGCAACCAGTTGCTATATTCAAGTCACTATGTACGCTTTTCGACTAAAAAATGGAGTAGTCAGAAATAGACAAGCAAGTGGAAATGTAACCTTAGCCCTCCAATCCAACCATTAGTCTTTTTAATGATTCTGACACAACCACCCTGAGGTAACATCTCATTCTTCCTTTGCTTGAGCCATGGAATCTCAGAAGAATCCTGATTTCTTTGGCCTATTATTAAACTGAGGCCTAGATGGACGCAAGTGCTAAAGGACAAGGTTTATAGGGGTTTATTCAGTGCTGTCAGAGAAAGAAAATCCCTGTCTCTCTGCCAGATGCATTAAACTACTGATCTCACAATTGCATAAAATTATCACTGACATTAAATCTATGCTAATTCAACACAGTGTGAGGAAAAATGATTTAACCTCAAACCCTTTCCCCAATGTCATTCAACAGCTCTAATTAGGTAGAGAGGTGTTCCTGTTCTCCACTCACTCTGTATTATTATAGATATTATTAAAATGTATTATTAATATTCATTTAGTGGAAGCAGAATAACTAGGGAGTATTTATGATATAGTTAAAGAGTCCTGTTTATACATTTCTGGTCACAGTTTCTTTTCTACTTACAGAAACATTAAGCTTATGTATACAGGTTCATATTTATCATGATTAATGGGAAAAGCTAAAGAGCTAATTGGGTGTTCTAATTTGAAGGGTAGCTGCTAAATATACAATTTCACCCCAAAATTGAAAAGAAAAACCTTTTTCCTTCTTCCCTAAGCTTTTTGAGAAGTACCAGATAACTTCCACTAACAAGGACATTGTTTTTTCACACTATGCACAATTAGCCTGTGGAACTCATTTCCACATGGCATCAACAAGAACTTAGCAAGATTCCCCCAAAAAACTGGACATGTATATAGATAGTGAGAATATCTAGCATTACAACACTAAGGATTAGTTAAAAAAAAAATCTTCCACCACCTCCTTGACCTTATATAGTATTTTTCATGTATAGGTCTCAAAACATTTTACAAAAAGAGGTCAGGCTCCTTAACTGCATTTTACATATAAAGAAACTGAGGCACAGAAAGATGAAGTGACTTGCCCCAGGTTCCTCAGCAGATCAGTGGCAGGGCCAGAACCCAGATTTCCAGAGTTCTAATCCACTGGGCCATAGTGAGTGGGGGGTGAGGGGAGAGAAGGGCAGGGGTCTGAAGAGGAGAAATAGGCAGACATCCACATTTTTTTTGGAAGAGATATGAAGTCTCATGCTTCAGGACATAGACCCATCTCTAACTAATGGGTATTAGGAGAAAATGTTGTCAATGAGCAGATTTTTCCATAACTGCCTACTGCTGCATTTCTTACATTTTCCTCCTAAGTGTCTAGGACTGGTCTCTGTTACAGACAGAAAGACCACTGGTATGATGGAGAATGGGAATTCCTATATTTTTAGTAGGGGGAATAAAAAGAGCACACATTTAAAATAATTTGACTGTATAAGATGTACACGTTCTGTGAGAACACACTCTAGGGAAAGATCTAGATGGCCCTAAAAAATAAAATAAAAACATAAAAATTACAATAAACTCATTTTTCCCTACCTGTGTTGCAATATGATTTTATGCGCAACATTAAAGTCACAACATGAGTTATCATTTATCTCCTTACTTTGAAAGTGCTACATGACTAGATGTGGGCAACTGAAATATACATATCCTTGCGGACGAAGTGGGTTTATATCCATTCTAATTATATTCATAATGCACTCAGTTGATATAGCATAGGGATTATTTAGCTGTATTTTACACATTCTGTCTAAAATAAATTGAAATAAAAATATAATACAGGGCTGAAAAATATACTCTATACAAAGTACTGTATCTCACTGACAAGTACTTAAAAAAAGGCTAAAAGTAATAAAAATTACTGCTAGAAAAATCGAAATGTTCCATTCCCAGATTTTATGAGGGCAATAAAAAATGAAAAAGCAGCTCTAGTTAAGCTAGACTGATGAAGTGATATACTGCCAGAAAGGCATTCAAGGTTGTGTTGAAACAGATTTAAAAGTTGATATATATCAAATACAATAATTCTGGTGCATATTTAAGGGAACCTGGATGGAATGCTAGCACACACATCCACCAGATGCTTGTAATCAAAAAGGTTTGATTCAGGCAACCTTTGTTTTGCCAAAGAGCTTGGATGAAATTGTTAACAGTAGTTTTCACCCACCAAACATGATTCATTTAGGCAACTTAGAAACTTTGTTTCCTTTATTTTATCTGTAGGCGTTCAGAAATGACCTATCGTGGGTCTTCTTTTCCCATTTATGCTCTTTGTTTTCTTGAATCGTGATGTACGGGAATGTTTTGGGCTCAGAAATGATGGTATAGCAAAGGAAAAAACATCATTTGCTATGCCTGAGGCAGCAGGTAGGATCAAGAATAAGACATAGGTTCTATTCCCGGTTTTCCCATTAATCCGCTATATATCCTGTCCAAGTCATTTCCCCTCTGACCCTTAATCTATTTAAATTGTGAGTTCTGTGGGGCAGGGACTGTCTCTTACTGTGAGTTTGGACAGTGCCTTGCACCATGAGGCCTTGGCCTCAGCTGGAGATTCTAAGTACCACTGTAATATAAATAAAATATGTATGTATTGGGGGGCAGATCCTGGAACTCAGGGGAAGCTGTGGCAGGGACAGCAGGACTGTAGAGATGTTTTGCTATCAGAATGCTGCCTAAGGGACTGTTGTAGCTGATGCAAGTAAAAGAAGCCAGTGATTTACTCTTTCTCTGACCCTTGGGGTTGAATAGGTAAGAGTAATGTGACCACCTTTGCCTCCCTTCCATTCAGCTACATGAAGCATGACCTCAGCGCTATTACAAATGTGCTGCAGAGCTATTGATAGATAGATAGATAGACAGATCATTAATGAATTAGGTGCCAGCAGATGGCACTCAACAATACATAGCATAATTCCTGGGTTTTGTTGGACCAAAAAAACTTATCATTGCATGTTACAAATGGCTTCCTCTGGCAATTACTTATAGCTCCAGCTGAGGATTGAGTCATAGGGCAGTTAGAGAAGGTTATTTTTGGTATCAGCCTTCAAAAGAGAGCTTACTCAGGACTTAAGTTGTGCACAGGTATTGTGCTGGCCTTCTGCCCAGGGTGAATTTCACCCTCTGTAACCCTAAGTCAAATTTGGGTAATTGAAGTTGGGCACCTCAAATTCGAGCCCCTATTATTTAGCCGATCAACTTAAGCCATCCAAATTGAAAATCTTTGGATTTCACCCGCTATACCTCAATTTACCATCTCTGTCAGTTGCCAGACAGGAGAGAGACATACCATCTCTAACAGGAGGATGATAAATACTGAAGTGTTGAAAACCTCTTATAAGGCACTGCAAGAGCTGCAGAAGTCTGGCATCCTATTTCAAATCTATACAAACTCAACCAAATTGTATGTTAGAAGAACATGGCCAGGATATAGGTAGTCATGAGAAATCATGTTTGTACAATACAGGAACAAAGTTTTTATCTGACCTCTGTTTCATTTCACACTAAAAATGAAATGCAATTAAGCTTCAACTCTGGATCAAAATTCATGTTTAAGTGAGAGTTCAGTGCTACACCAGGCCTTGTATTGGCCCTCCACGAAGGGAAGAATTTCATCCACCTCTGATATGTAAGTACCACGGATAAAAGTCCTGTGGTTCAGTGACTAAATAAAGCCCCCTTCCAAGAATGAATGTCCCCTGTTTAGTTCCATTTAACAATGTACAAAAACAGTGCCATTATTTGTTTACATACTAGCACTATAAATTGATTTGTGACCAACAACCTCCCATCTATATCACACAGAATGAGTTGAGTCAACTTGGAAACACAGCAGCAAAGCTTATACCTATCTTCCAGCACAAGATACAAGAGCATCCTATACCTGCAAAATTGCCCAATCCATCCCGATCAAGACATGTGACTGATTTGTTAACAGAAACAGAAAAACACTGTCAAAGATAAAGGAGGCTGGTATTCAACAGACTAAGCACACCATACCAATTATCCCAAAGAAATTGTAACCACACTGTCAGCTTATTACGGGGAACTTGTATACTCTGACAATGACAAAGCAGGAGTCTGCTTTTGAAATGTTCCCATTTATAAATGCTCACTGGCATAAGCCATTCTGCACAACACATTGCTTTGTCAGTTCAGAATGAAAAGCATCCAGGCCTCATATACACCTCAGCGTTAAAAAGGAGGAATGATCTAGACTAGGAGAGACTGAATTATTGTGGACAGGATGCTATGGGCATATTTTCTTGGGCACTGATCTCAAAGAGACAACACACCATTCTTTTTCTTTCTAGGACTGTTGTGTTTAGATATGCTTGTAATTATTAGAACTGGGAGCACTGGCTGTTGGGAGTCTGAAAGGACAGGAAACAGGAAGGAGAGGGGAGAAGTTGAGGAGGCTGATTGAGAGTTACAGAGGGTGCAGCAGCAGCTTGATACAGAGATTTCCACCATAAAAATAAAGTCCTGTTGAAGTTGTTAGTAACTTGCCTTGTTGATACAACAAGAACACAACCCAGTTTCCACTAGAAGTCAGAGAGAGAGAGAATGTATAGTTGTGATAGGCTCAAGCAAGATCTCCCCTCAATTTAAAAGAGAGGAGGATAGCAGAAGAGAATTCCCTAAGAGTGACTTCAGCTCTGAAACAAACCACCCATGGATTTTGTACTTTCAGGGGTCACTGATTCACTGCCCTCTGTGTGAGCTGCTGCAGAATCTGATCCATGGCGGGGAGAAGAGCTGTGTATGCTGATGGTTTGAGTTTATTGTCCTTTTTTCATTCACAGCAGCAGCATTTAAAGCATTAGAAAGGTGTCCCTTTTCTCTGTTACATACTAATCCACTGTTAACAACTCTTATGATTTTATCAGTAGACTCACAATTTGGGGTTTTTTAATGAAGCCCTGACTCCTGGAGTCATGAGAATAGGTATCTCAGCTTTATTTTTGTTTTTGTTTAAGGTAAGTCTCCCTCCTGGTAGCAAAGAAAAACTGAAGAACATGAACCTGAAAGATTCAAAAACCAGAAGGCAAATGCAAAAACCCCAAAATTATTATTTTGATGTCTCAGCATTTTTAAGACAATCCCATGATTTTGGGGGAATGGACTGATTTTTGAATACATGATGTTGGCTATATACCAAATCCAAAAGAAAAGAAAAGCAAACCCACTATCATATTTGAGTGACAGTAAGAAAGATAGAAACACTCTCTACTTAACAGGTGCCACCATAAATTAGTCAAAGAGCAACGTGTGTGGGGGGGTGGAGGGCTTTTGTACTGAGGAAAAATATTACAAAGTTTGACTAGATGCTCAATCAACAATGGAAATGAAGAGATGGTCTAAGCCATTCCAATTTAAGTTTTCATGACCCCACTAACATTTACCATTAAAGAACAAAAAACTATATCATTAACGAGTTGGTCCTGGAAAGTGCCGGTGGGCATTCATTTGAATTACGAAAACCATTCACTGCAATTATGTTCATGCCCTTTTATTTGCTATTTTCAGTCATACATGGGAGTTTTTCTTTGCCTGCTTACGGAATGCACGTCCTTTGGTGTTCAAAATTCATCGCTGTACAAGAAGTCAGCATGGGCTGAGGTACCACTTAAGTCCTCAGAATAATTCTTGTGTAACTCTTTGCACAGGGATGTGTAATAACCTGTGGGGAAAGGCCATAGTGTATGCAGGTAAGGGTATTTGTGGGGAACTACACCTTCATCGTACTATTGAGAAAATCATTTAGTTAGGGAGTAAAAGCAATGCCATGTGACTTACGTGCCACATTGTTATTGCTAGTCAAAGCAAAACAAACTCACTGAGTTTAAAGCCAGAGGAACCACCAGCTTAACCTCATGTAGAACAGCGCAACCACCAGAATGAGACCGAAGTATTACAGTGGCTCAGTGTTTACCACAAGAAGAGAACTGATGGGACCAAGGTACATGAATGCCTGAGGCCCTGGCCATGGCAGGGAACAATCTGATACCAACCAATAGTCTGACATTTATGGAGACAGGGTGACACTACTCAAGTCCCATGTCAGCTACAGAACAATGCTTAAGTGATGCACTGAGGTGATACTGGCCCCTCAGCTCAAAGCTAACTTTCACCCATAAACAGAAGATGTGATTCTAAATACTGAATACATTCAAAGAGACCATAGTCCATTCCAGATTGGGTGCAAGCAGGGTGGTGGGGGGGAAAGGGGCTAAAATATTTGGAAATGACATTTGCAAACAATCTGATCAGCTCTAGTAATTGCATAAGAACAATGTTTCTTGGCAAAACGTGAGTTGAAGCAGAGATGTCTTATTCACTGTTACACAAACACGCTTGAGTCACAGACAGTTTGGAATGGGGACCAAGGCGAAGCAATTTAATTAGGAAATTAACCAGTGTTCTCAAGATGCAAGAAATATCCTGAACACTATTTAGAAGTACATGGTATACAACAATCAGAGGGACTTGTTTCCATATACAGCAATATTAGCCTCTTCAGTTTCTTAACTTCGGCCCCAGGTGGGTCCCAATAAGTGACCTTTGGATCTAAATGCATAGCCCTGTACTGGCTCATCCAAGAGACCTCATTCCTTTAGCCAAGACTGTAGCAGGCACTTTATCAACCTTATGTATGTAGAGAGCCATGTAGGGTACAGGACACAGGAGTATCTTTACTCACCTAAGCAGGGCCTCACCAACTACATGGCTATTTAGACCCATGCTAGGTTAGCATGTAATGTATGTACTTTGCATGTCACCCTAAGAAGCATGTGGTGTAGTTAGAAGGGAACACAGCACCTCACTGAGTGTGGGGGGCGGGGGCAGAGAATTACAATTTTATCATTCCATTTTATGTTTTTGATGCATAGTGATGTCATCTTCACTGCACAAACCAGGTTCACTGTTGGTCTAAAACCAGTGCAAATCTTCAGCTGATGTGAAATGATTTATACTAGCCAAGGATGTGATCCATGGACTGCAAGTGAGTTGTTTCAGCTTATGCCAGTGGTGAATATATGCTGTATTTCTGAAATTGAGCGATCAATATAAGTTTGACTTGACCTCAGTGTGTGCCCTTTAAATCCAAGTTAAGTAGACTTGGTTTCAGGTTATATTTTTTTCCTATTTTTTCTTTTCTTTTCACATGTACCCTTTTAAAAGGTGTTCCCTTTTTAACAACGGACACACACACACACACACACACTCTATTACTCTCAGAGCTTGACTTGCGCACAAACATTTATATGTACATTTATACTATCACATTTATAATCCACAGCCACACACGACCACACTGGAGCTCCAGATCATGGATCAGGTCCTCAACTGGTATAAACTGGCATAGCTCCATGGAACTCAGTGGGAGCTTTGGTGATTTACATCTGACCCAGGAAGGCAAAATTCTCTAAGGCATAGACAGCTTGTCCTTAATCACTCTCAGCTGCCTGCACAGAAAGCACTAGTCATTGTTCACAGTACCACTAACAGAGAGAAATATAATGTAGGAGGAATATAATATAATTCCTCTTTATTAGTGTTATTTTTATGTGAGCCTTACCATAATGCAGTCCTCACAGTCACCTTAGCTGATCATGAGCTTCAGAAAGACATAGCAGAATTGTATTCACAATTTTTTAAGTCCTAAACATTATGTATTGATCAACATTAATTGCCATCTGAGATGTGAATTAAAATAGGGCAACTGTTTCTTAATATTGCTTATATTACCATGGATTCACTAGAGTTAGAAAATTAGTACAATTAATAGATATTGGCTCACCCAAACTGGAGTGGTGGGGTGGAATGTCCAGATGATTACATTTGACAACTTGATATTATAAGCGTATTTTCCAATTACAAAGAGAATTATATACGACAAGTATTTCATTGTATTTATTTTTACTGATCAGTGACTTCCTCAGTAGCTAGTCAGATCCAAAAAATGTACTTGGTCAATATCTTGTGTAAATACTCAAAGTCAACTCTTTGGGATGCATATATTTTAACATTATCAAATATTTAAGGCCAGCTGTCACATGCTGTAATAAATTGGCTATTGTGCTTGTGCACCACTGCCATTTACTGGAGGAGAAGAGAATTGACTAACTGTGTATCATAGGCCTGTCATGGTATAACCCCCACTCTGAACCTTAGCGTCCAAAGGATGGGGTACCAGCATGAATCCCCCTAAGTTTAATTACCAGCTCAGATCTTGTAGTGCTGCCACCAACCAGGACCTGCAGTGCCTGGTACACTCTGGTCCCCCAAAACCTTTTCAGAGGACCCCAAGACCCAGACCCCCTGGATCTTACAGAAGGAAAGTAAACCCTTTCCCCCACCGTTGCCTCTCCCAGGCTTTCCCTCCCTGGGTTACCCTGGAAGATCACTGTGATTCAAACTCGTTGAATCTTAAAACAAAGGGAAATGCGTCTTCCCCACTCCTCTTTTCTCTCCCTGTCGAGTACAGACTCAATTCCCTTGAGCCTCAACAAGGGGAAAAAATCAATCGAGTCTTAAAAAAGAAAAGCTGTTAATAAAAGAAAGAAAAAAGTAAAAAGTTGTCTCTGTAATTTAGATGGTAAAGGTTACAGGGTCTTTCAGCTTATAGACACTAGAGAGAAGCCTTCCCCTCAGCACAAATACAAATTAAAATCCTTCCAGCAAAATACACATTTGCAAATAACGAAAACAATCAAAAAGACTAAACTGCCTTCTACTGGTACTTACTATTTGAACAGAAAATTATAGAGCCTGTAGGTACATCTGGTTACTCTCAGAACCCAGAGAGAACAACAGAAACAAACATCACAAAACAAAGACTTCCCTCCACTGAGATTTTAAAGTCTCTTGTCTTCTGATTAGTCCTCTGGTCAGGTGGTCCAGGTTCACTGCTTGTAACCCTTTACAGGTAAAAGAGACGTTAACCCTTAACTATCTGTTTATGACAAGGCCCTGTGCTGCTAAAAGCAGGTTGCTGTGTTTTCAAGCAGGAGGATATAAATTCTGAGTGGCTACTGAATACCGATAATTGGGAAGGTCTAGGTGGCTATGGATTTGATACAGTATTAAGCATACAAGGATAGATTTCCCAGCTGATGTAAGGTGGCATAGCCCCATAGACATCAGTAAAGATATTCCAATTTGCACCCATGGTCCATTTGGCCCATAAAACCAGTTAAGACTTTATCAACCTTTATAATGGATATTTCAGATGAGGGCCAGACAAATCACTTCCTGATCTTTAAGAAAACATTGCTACAATTAGCCAGTTGCTGCGATCATCAAAGTCCAAGCATGGAGATAGAGTCTCCCTCTCACCCCAGGAATGGAGCATATCCATAAGCAAACAAGCAGTGTGGGGAACTGCACTGTCCCTGCTACTCTTGTTCAGTAGATCAAGGGTGATATTCACCCCACACGCAGAGGATCAGCACAAGGATCATGCACCACTTAAACTTTAGTTTGATTAAGTGGTGCATAGCCCTTATGTTGGCCCTCTGCAAGAATGTCATTTTCACCCAATGAGACTATCTAGTTACATCAGATAGGAAATATACATATACATATTTATTTAGAAAGAATATAAACCTTAATATTTCAAGGCATAAGCCAACCTCCAGTTGATGGAGATAGGAAAAAACACAGGCACACAGATCAGAGTAAGGGGCCACTTAGTCCAGTGCCTTGTCTGGCCAGTACCAGATGTTTAAGAGCAGGGCATATCATTGCTCATTACAGGGTTTTCTGCACTCTGCTCTGAAAGATTCTGGTACTAGCCAGACAGGACACTGGACTAAGTGGACCCCTACTCTGGCCTGAGTTTCCCGTGTTCCTCTATTTTTGAGTGATACCTGTCACTGTGGAGTTTGCACGGGAAAAGGCATTAGAAGACCTCACTGAGCACCAAGGCCATATAGTTAACTTACAAAAGCAATGAAGGCTCCTTTCTCTCGTTAGAATACAAAGGAATCTTCTTTTTTAAAAGTGCATCATAAAACATTTATGAATTGGGGCTCTGTGTGGTTTTCCATAAGGCAGTCATCTAGAGGCTTTCCCCCGTCTATAAAGTAGACTGCACGTCATCTTGGAGAAATCCTTCATTTTCCTGTTAAGAATAGGGCTTATGTTTATAGCTTTGCCAGAACAAATACAGTTTGCTATCTTAGGGCTATTGAGAAATATTTCAATTTGTGAGCATCAACCAAAAGCTTTTCAAAGTTGCAGCACCTTTTTTTTTAATTTACACACACACACACGGTTTCAGATGGAGCCTTCTATACTGCAGATGCCACAAAGCACTTTTCACTGTAATGCAAGATACTGGCCATGCTGGGACAGTATAGACAAACAGATCAGTTATTCAGTACTTAGTTCACATTCATTCTTGACTATAAGGAACCAGATTTTACAGTGAGATGGGATATGTTGGCAAAAAGAACCCAGGGTGATAGGTTTCCAACCTGACTGACATTAGACAGAAGGGATCACGGGTTATCACCCTTAAGTCCATTCTGCTGCCTTGGCTTCCAGTCCTTGCAAACATCCATCCTCCAACCATTCATCAAGAGATGGCTACATTGCGTGAGTACAAGAAAACCCTCACTGACCAAAAGCTCTCACTCCCTGACAATCTTGTTCACCTGCACTGTACCTGCCTTAAGTCCTGCTGATTATCCTGGGAGTTGGACAAGCTCTTCTGCCATCCAACTTCAACCCTGACGGCACGTGGCAGACGCAATGGGCAAGCTCTGACCTAACCAAGCACCTCACAGATGATCCCGCCATTGAACTGCCCGATGTCCTGCTCCGCCAAAGACAGGGGATGACCAACAACTGTATTAGGATGTTACATGGAAGATAAGCACCCTTGATGCATGAATGGAGAACCAAGGATTTGCCAGCAAGCATATTGCAAACAAGTGCCCCATCTTTTTTATTTCCAGGAGATCCAGCACAGATACATGCTACAGCTCCTGAAGCCCTCAAATGGATTTCAGACCTCTCTGTTAACTTGAAAATGTTGCTACACAACTGCACAATGGCTGTTCTACTAGTAGAACAACGTGTGCTATAGTGTATAGAGCACTGAGCTAGGACTCACGAGAGTAGGTTTGCATTCCTGATTATACCAATGACTACTTGGATGAGTCGCTTTTCCTTGCTTTGCCTTTGTTTTCCCTCTCACTCTTTATCTATGAAATTGTTTCCCCTTCTTGCCTTGCTTTAGAAGAGGCCTCACTGCTTAACAGAGCCTTGGAAAGAGCTTCATCTCAGGCTGAACTGAAACACCACAGGTAAGCTCCTGGACCTGATTCAGCTGTCTCGTGCAGTCATTTACACACCAGAGCAAATTGGCAGTGAAATAACTAGTAGCTTGCGTACACTCTACACTTGCATAAGCAACTGCGCGGCAATGGAGAATTGGACCCACTGAATTTGTACTTAGCCATCTAGTTTTCTGTGCTGCTCATCCAAGAGTAGCCTTCCCCAATGCTATGGGTATATTTAAATCTCTTGCTTTCTGCATTTCACTTGGGCTCCTAGCTCCACCCGAGGCATAGAGCATATTGCTGCTGTTACAGCCTTCTCCCACACCTGATTCCTCACACTGCACCAGGGAACCGCTATGCTGTGTCTCCACAAACATCCAGTCTCTCCTCTGTCAAGTGTTTTCTTGACACACACCTTTTCGGGCACCTCTACAAATACTTATTCTTACCTTCAAGGAAGCGATTGGTAAATAGATAATAAGAGGCTGGTTAGCTATTTTATTTGGCCTTCATCAACACAAAACATGGAATCAATATGACATGCTTAACACTTCTGCTCTCTCATTTACTTACCACTGCATCCCATACTCAGTCTTCCTCTATCTGCTGTCCCTTCAGGGTCAGGTATTCGTGAGTGCTGAGCACTCAGGGTTCAATGTTCAAAAGGGCTCAGTTTGTATTTAGACATCTAAATAAAGGGCCAGATTTTCACAGGTTCCAGCATCCAGCAGCTCATGTTGTCACACGAAGAGCCAGATTTTCAAAACAGCTCTACACCCAACACTGCCTCACCCAGTTTCATTTAAGTAAGTTTATTTGTCCAAACATAAACTAATAAAACAAACAGCTCATTATTTGTCCCAGGGTTTCACTGCCTCGCCTCCTAGGGGGTCTCTGGTAATCTAGTTTTGTTCAGCTTCCCAGCCCCAGCCATCTCCCTTCTAAGCCAGTCCTTATTTTCAGCCAGCTCTGCTCCTCTTCTGAAACAGCAGCTGCAGGGTAATCTTACTGAACACCTAGGCCCTTGCTCCAGGGACCCAACATGGGAGATGGCTCTACTCCTGTGTAGTTTCTCTCCCCAGGCATATCCCATGCCAATAATTCCTCTTCTTCATGTCCTCTGAGAGGCATTTATACCTCCAGTTGTAGCCCTACCCCTTTTTAATTAGCTCAACTGGGCGCATATCTGATCTATGCACAGGGCCCAGCTATCCTGTGACAATGAAGTAGGACAGAGACAGGAGCACCAGCACAGATGCCTGCAGTACATGAAGATGCCCCATCTAGGTTCTGACTTGGATGGTACTTTTTTTTTAATTGATGAGATTTACCAGATCATAGATGAAGGTGGTACAGCTCTAGGCATAACATAAATATCACAGTTAGAAAAGACCCAGGAAATACAAATGCCAAAAAATTACAGGGGAACGAATTTCTCAAAGAGACTACTGTGTGGATGAGAAATTACCCTTTTGAAGTAAACCAAGGGGATTAAAACAAACTCCAAGAGAAGACAGGTGAATGATAAATGACACACAACTAGAGCCAAGCTAAATCTTTGGTGTCTAAGTGAGATATAGTGGGCTGAAAAGATTATGCAAATTGAAATGAATCTGTCTCAAAGCCTGACCTACAGAGTGAGGGAACGTACAGTATTCTAGAGCTGGAGCAATTAGAAGATTATTTATACTGTAAATAAGACAGATCTTTCTTAACTTCATACCATAAAACTGCACGCCTGAGAATTCTAATACACAGCTACAGCAATGTTCCTCTTAATTAATAGTGTTTTCCACTTCTCTAATGCCTTCCATTCAGAGACCTCCAAGCAGTTCAGCCAACTTTGAAGAGTTGAGTTCTGCAGTCACAGAATTCCTGTGAGACAAGTGCTAATAGGTCTATTTGGAGAGGAAGGATTCACCACGTGTTACAGTACTAACCTAGGTTTTTGGAGATCTAGGTTCAATTCTGTACTCGACCACAGACTTCCTATGTGATCTTGGGCACGTCACTTAATGTCTCTGTGCCTCAGTTCCCCATCTGTAAAAATGAGATAATAGCACTGCCCAGCCTCACAGGGGTATTGTGAGGTATTCAAATACCGTATGTGAAGCTATCCCAGCTGTTCTGTCAGTATCATTTCTTAGGTCCCAATCCTTCAGTGACCCCCATGCTGTTGAAACCCTGTGTGTGCATAAAATCTCACCAAAGTCAACAGGGTTCAATGCAGATAGGGTGACCAGATGTTCCGATTTTATAGGGACAGCCCTGATTTTTGGGTCTTTTTCTTATATAGGCTCCTATTACCTCCTACCTCCTGTCCCGATTTTTCACATTTGCTGTCTGGAAATTTAGGGAAATGCAGGATTGTGTCCTTATTTTCTTACTCATCTCTCAACTATCCTAAGTGGTCAAAAAGTCCTGCAATGATTAGGCATTTCAGTCTATTCCCATCCCCTTCCTCCATTCTCAGAATTAAGTCTATCTGAACAGTTCTTACTTTAATCTGTGCATTTGGTTTCTTTCTCATTTTCAAATAGACCCTTTCACTTGTGGCATGAGTGACCTCCCTGGACAATTGCAGAGATTCAGTGTCACTTTTCTATACCATTTTAACTCCATCATTATTCTATCCCTCGGACGCATTAGACCAAAGCCACAGAAGGTACTTATCAACACTGCTATTGCCTCTACATGCCAGGAGGACTTCAATAGTTACATCTAATACTCCTGTGACGATGACAGACCAGGTACCAGCTCATGCCAAAGTCCCCATCTCAATTGAACACTGGCAAATACACAGCTGGAACCAGTGTGGCTCACCTGTGTGTTAGTATTGTTAAAATAGGTGTTAGAATGATAAGACTATTGAATGCTTGAGAGTTGCTGTAGGCATTAATCTCACTTCTTTATCCCTTGGTGTAAGCTAATATTTGAGCAGTTGTATTGTTAGCCTCTGTGTGTAAGTCGCCATACAGGAGAGAGACATTAACGAGTGTGAAGAGCACATCTTCAACAAAATGGTGTGACACTCTTTCCAAAAGGAGAGGTCCATCATTACCACATTGTTATGGGACATTGCAACTGGAATTTCCATATGTACATCAACAAGAGGATAAAAGACTTCTGTTGATGTTTTGCCTCCTCTCTGTGAAGATGAGTCACGCAAAGGACTCCGGCCATCAGCTGAGCTTTGCAGCCAAAAGCATGTGGGAAGAAGTGAATAAAACCTTTGATAAGAAGGAACTGATTTTTGTTTGATGCTTGGACTCTGAGGGGCAAAGTGTTTCTAGGCAGAAGCCTAAGATCCCCAGTGCTTAGCCTGGGTTAGCCCTAAAGGACATATAGAGCTTGCTGATTATAGAACCTTCTTTTACCTTCTGACACTTAAGATTAATACATGAGTTACGTTTACTTGCATTAACCTTCTAAATAACTCTCTAATTTAATTTTCCTATTTAATAAATATTTACATAGTTAGTGTTAAGATTGGCGACAAGCGTTGCCTTTAGTAGGAGATCTAAGATGCAGCTAACCTTGGGAAAGTGACTGGTTCTTTGGGACTGGGAGTAATCTGAATATTGCTGTGATTCTTAATATAAGGGACCCTCTATCACAAAGGTGGCAAGAAATATTGGAGTACCTAAGAGTACTGTGTGGGACTCCACATTAAGACTGTTACAGTGCATGAGGAGTTTCCACTTGATAACTGGTTGGTGAAATTTAAGTATAGAACTCACAACCAATTTGGGGTGTGTGCCCTGGCTCCTAACGGACTGCCATGAGGCTGGTACTCATGATCTTGAATCATTGCAGGCAGTGTTACAACTTCTATTTTCCAATAGTTACCCTACAGTGTAGCTTGTATGCCGGGGAGCAAATCGAAGACTATTTGAGTAAGATTCCCACTGGACTGAAAAGACTTCTTAGATCAAACAAATCATCTCCCTGCAAATGCAGGGCTGGTCTTTACAGTATATTTTAATATTTCCATTGCCCTACAACTTACGGAGACATTCACACCGGTACAAAGTGACTAACACCCTCTCATTTGGTAGCATTTTACATCCCACTTTACACTGCAGTACATGACAGTATGAGTTGCAAAACAATGGAGAATCCTGCACTCAGATACTATGGGGATCAGGGCCCAACACAAAAAAACTAGATAGGATTCCAATTACATTTAACATAACCCTCCTAAGTGTTATTAAATAAGTTCACTCCACGTACATTGCACAACTGATTTCAAGGAACTTCATCTGAAATTGGAAGGCAGTTCCCTCATTAGCACCTCTGAACGTGATGGACAATTTACTATGCTGTACGAATTATTTAGGGGGAATTCTATGGCCTGTTATAGAGGTGGTCAGACTAGATGATCACAATGGTCCCATCTGGCCCTGGAAACTATGAAGTACTAAATGTACACCCACAAACCCTCCTCTAACTCGGTGACATTATCTTTCTTGATATCTTCTTTGGCCACCATCTTCTGGGACCAGAGACCTTCTTCATCCTGACCAGACCAGGCCAAAGAGGGATTCAGATGACACAGCCACCCCTATCAACTCCAGCTGAATCCTAACCACCACCTGAGATATAACAGGTTTGGACTTTAACGGCAGCTGCAACAGCTCCAGATCATCTGAACTAACTTCTTCTCTCTTCTGCAAAAGGAGAGTTATCATCATCTTTGATACCATCAAAGAAACTGTCCATCGAGGAGTTTTTTGTTTCTCAAATCTCTCTATAGCTAAAGAGAAAGGGGAGAAGACGTTGTTAAAATGAAAGCCTTATTAAGGATTTACATTTCAAATGCTTTAACTGTTTTTCCTTCTCTTATTTCTCTTCAAAAGAAGGTTAACATGATTTTTTAGCGGTGCTTTGTCACAGCAGAAAACAGGATGAGGTCTCTGTATACCCAACCCCAAACCTTGTTTGACACTGTTTAATGTTGGCCAGTGATTGGGTTATGTTAACACCTTTGACCCATTTATTCCATCTAAATTAATACACCTCCTTGCATGAAGGTTTCTTTTGGAGGAACTCTTTGTAATAGCACAGCTGAGATCAATTTTCCTAAGCACTAGGAGGAGGAGGAAGAAAATGATTAAACGTTAGCTGCTGGAAACTTGAATCACTGCGTCAAATCTATGGCATGTGTTATGATAGACGTCATATTATGTGATCATAATGGTCCCCTCTGGCTTCAAACTCTATGAAGCTATGGGAGACTAATACGGTACAGCTATCAAAGCTGATTATAAAAAGAGAAATATACCTAGGATTCTCTCTCTTTTAATTTCAAAAATTGACAAATTCAATCAGCTCTATACTTGTTTGAATTTGGAGGGAGCGGGTGCTGTGACTTTTTCCCCCTTTTGTAGAACCTTTAATCAAGATAAGATTTGCCGGACTGCATCAGACCTAAGATCCATCTAGTCCAGTATCTCAACTCCAACAGCAGCCAGCAGCAGCTGCTTCAGAGGAAGGGGCAAAAAACTCAACAGCAAGCAGATGTGGAAATATCGTTCCACTCATGCACAGGACCCCATTGTGCTAGGTGCTGTACAAACAGGACAGAAAGAGCCCCAAAGAGCATCAACCTAAGTAATTCTAATTTCCCTTGGTAGCCTCACCTCACCTCACCTCACCTTCATTAGTAGTCACTGAACATGAGCATCCGAACAAGACATAGAACAAAGAGAATGAGAATTACTTGTGGCACCTTAGAGATTAACAAATTTATCTGAGCATAAGCTTTCGTGGGCTAGAACCCACTTCATCAGATGCATGCAGTGGAAAAATATAGTAGGAAGATATATATATACACAGAGGACATGAAAAAATGGGTATTGCCATACCAACTATAATGAGAGTAATCAGTTAAGGTGGGCAATTATCTAAAACTTTTCTAGTGATAATCAGGATGGCCCATTTCCAACAGTTGACAAGAAGGTGAGAGTAACAGTAGGGGGAAAATAGCACAGAGAAATAGGTTTTACTTTGTGTAATGATCCATCCACTGCCAGTCTTTATTCAAGCCTAATTTAATGGTGTCCAGTTTTCAAATTAATCCCAATTCTGCAGTTACTCATTGAAGTCTGTTTTTGAAGTTTTTTGTTGGAGTATTATGACTTGAGGTCTGTAACTGAGTGACCAGGGAGGCTGACATGTTCTCCGACTGATTTTTGAATGTTTTAATATTTTTGAATGTTATAACTGTTTGAATGTTATCCTTAATACAAAGAACACCTAGGGCACAATATACAATACTCTTTTCTTTGTCATTAGAGCCCTCCCTCACTATTTATTACTTGTTGTAGAGGCCAAAATCTGCATTATACAAAACACATAATGTATTTCTGCTCTTACAATCTAAATGGACAAGATGACAAAGGGAAGATTTATCATCCCTGTTTTACAGGTGGGGTTCTCAGGAACAGGAAGATAAAAGCTTTTACCTCAAGGTCAGACAAGGCATCAGAGAGGAGGGAATTGAACCCAGAGTCTTAATCCAGCACCTTATCCACCAGACCATATTTCCTCTACTCTCACAGTAATAGCTACTGGGCCACAAATCCTGATGAAAGTGATGCTAAAAGACACTGAGTGTCCACCACTTCCACAGAATATAGGTACTGCTCAGGATTAGTACTGGAATCACTTTGCTGCTGCTGCTGCTGCACTGAATTTTAACCTCCAATTACTTTTTAAAATAAAACCAAATCAAGAGCCATTAGCACTTCCAGTTTAGAACATTATAAAAAGTACATATTCAGTCAAGACCAACCGCTGCCTAGTGCTACGGAAAGCTGTGGCCAGATCCCCTTTTTCATTTTTAAAGCTGTCATTTTAAAACCACTCAAACAGATGTACATAATAAAATCTGACATTTCATATCACTACGTAGTGCTAGGAAGAGAATTCTTATTATTGTTCACAACTGATGTCAGTGCGGGAAGACAAGACGACTTTAAAAAACTGAACTTTACAGGGAAATTGCATTGTTCCCCATGCTGGGTTGTACTAAATATCAAGGGTGCCGGTATTGTTTCATTACGTCACTTGGAGATTTTGAACAGGAGTTTTCCAGCACAAAATACACCCATGTATTTCATGGGCAACATAGATCTAAGTTTGCATATTACAGACACATCAAGGTATCTGGGAATTTAACAGATGGCTAGATTGACTTCTGTGCACCTTGCAAAGGTATTTACACCAGTGCAAATGGATGTTAAATTATACCATTCTGATTTGATACCAGATGTCATTTACACCCATGTGAATTTGACAACACAAGGTGCAGGTGTAACCAATGGTTATAAGTAGTTATATGCCTCCTTCTGTGCCCAATTCACAGATGATATGGATCTATTACAGCTCTCCACTGAAGAGGCTGCTAATTTGTCTTAAACACTAGAGACTCGTGCTTTTATCACCGGAGATCCCCAGTTCAGTCCCTGTTTTTGGCAGTCACACAGAGCAACTGTGTATCGGATCAGTCTGCACAAGACCCTGTACAGGGAAGGTGCAGGGCCGCACTATTCCTCAGGAAGCACAGTCTCTCTTAGGGCTTGCTTTGTGTAGCTAGGTGGTGGGAAAGGGAGGGTTGAACACACTATCATCCACTAAATCACTGTGTGCTGGTTCCGATGCCGTTTTCCAAGGGATTTGCTCAGAGGACCACGCAAGGGCCAATCACAATATGGCCCATACTGGCTCAGAGATATACAGCTTAGGCCAACTCCATCTGGCCCACACTTAGGTCACATAGCATAAAGAATGGGGAGTCTCAAACCAAGCCCTCAGATCTGAATACTGCCCTCCACTGCAGATTTGGACACTCTAAACTCTGATCAAGATATTCTGATTCAATCACTCTCTATAATACGCTTTGCCAAAGCTAGAGCCAAATATTTTGGAGAAAATAGGGACCAGTGGAGGCAAGATCAAGAGACTGAGTTCTAGTCCTAACTCTGCCATTGACCTTCTTTGTGATCTTGTACAATTCACCGAACTGCTCTGTCTGTTTCCTCCTCTTACCCCGTGTCTTGTCTATATAGTTAATAAGATCTTCAGAGCAGGCACTATCTCTCACTAGTTGTCTATAGAATATCTAACATAGTAACATTGGGACCTGTAGGTGCTGCTGTAATACAAATGGTAATAAAAACTTTCGGATATTAAATCACAAATCTGCATCCAGATTTTGAAGCGTCATCTCTATTTCATTTGCTATGTTAAATATTGTGCCTCTGAACATTGACTCAAAAAAGACTGTTCTAGCAAACCCAAAATATCAGTATGACCTAGTGGAGAGCACACTAGACTGGGACTCAGGAGATCTGGGTTGTATTTCCAGTTCTGCTACTGACCTTTAGCAAAATGCTTCCCCGCTCTCTGTGCATTCATGTCCTGATCAGTAAAATGGGAATAATGATACTGACCTACCTTGTAACATGCTTTGAGAGCTACTGGGATCAGGGCCCTATTGTGGTAGACACTGATCTTATAACCCAAGTACAAAATGAGAGGAAACATGCTGATTGAATAGATAGAAGCATGAGGTATCAGTGAAATGATATCATGAGATAGGCCTTTTTAATAGGAGCTACTTATATTAAAAGTGTGCAAATTAGGAAGCCATCTTTAAAAAAAGGATTTGAAGTTCCACTGATTCCTTTGAAAGTTCTAGCATTTACTGAGCTTCATTACATGCACGCAGTTCTGACCATGTACTGATCTTCCTAGCTGGGAGAAATTTGACTGAAATTACAAAAATGAGGTTGCCAATTAAATAAAAGCTCTTCTAGAATGGTAACCTTCAAAACAGCCAGCCCAATATCTTGAAATTGAACACCAGTAGTAGGCAGGAAGAAGTGATAAGGACAAAACCTATTCCCATAAAAGAAAAGAGCAATTGCCCACCTCTTCTAAAATCCTGTCCCCAAAAGCAGCCAAGGCTGGATGTTTCAAAAGCTACCTAGACAAACACAAAAAGCTTAAATGACCCAACATGAACCAGTGAATATGGCATTGGACTGGGAGTAAGGAGACCTTTATTCTGTTCCCAGCTCTGCTTCCTATGTGACCCTAGGCAAGTCTCTTTGCCGTTCTCTGTGTCCCCCACCCTCCATTGTCTGTCTTGCCTATTTACATTATAGAAGATACTTAGGACAGGGACCGTCTTTCTACATACTTTACAATGCTTAGCAAATTGGTCCCTGATCTTCTTGACAGGGACCTTTCAGTCCTACATAATAAGGAGGATGTAATGATCAGTCTTAATATAGGTATCACAAATTTTCCAGCATTGATCTCGGCACTTTTAGAATTACATTAGCAATCTACACTACCAGTATCCAAAGCCACATTGAGAATATTACTACAACAAAGCAGGATTTTGCAGTCCAACAAAGGTTTCCTCATTGAAACATTAGGTAGGAACATACATTTTAACACCTTGCGCCACAATCTTGCAAGCTCTTACACATGTAAACTCAGCGGGATGACTCAAATGCATGAATATTTGCAAGATTCAACAATACGCAATTCAGGAGAGCATTTAAGTGCATGCTCTACTACTCTAACAATGTGTTTAAGTTCCAGTGACTTCAGCAGAAGTTAAATACATGTTTAAGCACTTTCCTGAATAGGGACAAATTTAAGCTTGTGCTTAACTGCTTTCCTGACCAGCGACATAGGTGTACGTGTACGTGTGTGTGTGTGTAAAACTATGTCTCCTTTTGTATTTTTATAATGCTAAGGAAATGGGCCCTGATCTCAACTGGGGCCTCTAGTCCATACAATTATCTTAATGTAAATATTTCATAACACTATTAAATAGTAACAGCAATGCATCAGATATCAACAAGCTAACTTCTAAAGTGGCACAAAACCATTATCTATAGTGAAGTCTTAAAACATTATTGTTACTATGGATCACATTTATGAAGAGAAACACTTAATAGAATCAAGGCATTTATAAATTGTCCCACCACATTTGGTATGAGATGTTTATTACTGCAGTGGACCCTTGTTTTAATTAGTGCAGGGAAATATAGTATCTGAAGTATTTTGCTACCCAAAGCTTTCCATAGTAAGTGAATATAATTTTTTTTAATGAGGTACAATACTTGCACTGAAAAATTACACAAGTGTACACACAACAGAATAAAGTGGGTAATACAATTTGATATGCAAATTATATTTTGTAATGAACTATAAACTATTATTGAGGACAAAAATCTTAATAGAATTAAAAATAAAGCAATAGACATGTATATGGTTAAAGTGAACATCCATAGACATGATAAAGATGCATCGGAGATATAAACCATGATACTTCAAGGCATTAAATCAACTAGTAACCAATAAGGTTTAGGACAAAATTTCCCCCCCAGTGCAGATTATTCATTCATTGTTTAATGTGGATTCTTGTATCTTTTGCTTGAAGTACTGGCCACTGTCAGAAAATATTCAACTAGATTAGGGTGACCAGATGTCCTGATTTCATAGGAGCAGTAAAGAGTCCTGTGGCACCTTACAGACTAACAGATGTTTTGGAGCATGAGCTTTCGTGGGTGAATACCCACTTCGTCGGATTCCACAGGACTCTGCTGCTTTTACAGATCCAGACTAACACAGCTACCCCTTTGATACTTGATTGCATAGGGACATATCCCTTGATATTCAGGGATTTTTCTTATACTGTATAGGTGCCTATTACCCTCCCTCTCCCATCCCGATTTTTCACACTTGCTATTTGGTGACCCTAGACTAGATGGATCTCTTCTCTGATGTAGTATGGGAATTCCTGTGCTCCTCTATTTATATATTAACTAAACTCTTACTCAAAGGACTCAGCTGCTGAGACACAAAAGACATTTTGCAGAAGTGGTAACTCAGCCATGACCACCTCTTGCATTGGCTAATTCTCCTCCAAAGGAAAAAGATCTCAGGTATGTAGAAGCCAAGTTTTCACTGGTTTCTCAGGTGTATTTAATATACTGCCAGAATGATCATTTCCTAATATTAGTTCATCTCTGATGGCTTTGACCATGCTTCGACCACTGCACGGAGCAAAGAAATACAAAGGCCCCGGCCTCAAGTCACTTACAATGTAAAACAATTTAAAGAGAATATGATAACTTTAATATCCAGCTCCTGAGTAAACGTGTGCAGATTTACTGAAACCAGTAGAGCTGAAGCTGCTTACATGAGGGTTAAATTGAAACAGTGGTGATTATACCACAATAGCATAATTTCATGCTAATTACATTATTTATCCTTAGAGGAGCTAATAGTGTTTGGCCTTTGAGTACGCCTATGGTGTTCTTAATCTATGAAGGAGAGCTTGTATTTAAACTATTTTTAAAATGTTATTTTTAACACTAACATTACAGAAATTGGAGCCTGTTAGTTGCAGCCCCATCCTGCCCTGCACTCTAGAGCTCCGTCTACCAATAGAGAATGTATCTTTCTTGGCCTATGTAGTCATATCCCATATGCTTACACAACAATACCAGTTAATCCCACAAAGATGTTTACAAAGACCTGAGCAGTTCTGGTTTGAGCTGAATGCTCATGCAGCTAATAAATATACTTTTTCTTCAACCAACCTGCCTTCTGAGTGCTTTAACATATACAGCTCCCTGAGGGTTGTGTCATGAGAATTTAGGATCATGAAGCACTAGAGGCACTGAGATATGTAACAGCCCTTTTCTCAGTTGGTAACTATTTTTCTATGCGCTCACAACCATCCTCCTGTTGCAACACTCAATTCTTAAGCCACCATCTCCATAGTCAGCAATGCAGAAAGAGGGAAGAATGAAGGACAAATGAGAAGACAAATTAAAAATTAGATTTTTTACTGTGTGTCTGACTAGTTAACTGGTAGGAATGGAGAGATATAGCATGCATGCACTATAAGTGTCTGGACAGATTTCTATCCCTAAATGTTAAGCCCGAGACAAACCAGCGGCCAGAGAGGGAATTAAACATTTCACTTGCGAGGCACAAAGGATTATATAGTGTGAGGCATTTCACAATGGAGGCTAGCTTGCTACATTAAGCAAGTGGGATTTACTTGCTGCAGGGAGCTGAAGGGGCATAATGCAACAACACAGATTAATCTGATCATTGTAGTCCATGTCCTTAGGAAGGGTGCAACTGCATGGAGCCCAGAAAGGACTGCTGAAGAACAACCTTGTCTGAGGGGTGTTTATTTCTAGATTTGATTGAAAAAAAATGGATGGAACCGTTTTCCACTGAATAGTGCAGTTTTGTCAAACCTGACACATTTCACAGGTCGATTTTGACAATATTTTCAACAGGAAAAGTTAAAATGTTTCATTTTGGTAATGTTGAAATATTTCATGTAGACATATTAAAACACTCAATTTAGTATGTTATATTTATATAATGTAAACAAAAAGTCAAAACCAAATGATTCAAAGTTACTGAAATTAACAGGGCTGCCCGGGGGGGCGGGGGGCAAGTGGGGCAATTTGCCCCAGGCTCCGGGCTCCGCAGGGGCCCCCAAGAGAACGGGCGAGGCTCCTGCCCTAGCCCGACCCTGCCTCTGCCCCTCACCTGGAGCCTCAACGGATCCAGCAGCGTCCCGGAACAGCAGTGCACTGTGGCTCGGCGGAACTCCTGAGCTCCCAGCCCCGCCCCCTTACCATGTGGTTCTGAGCAGGGCGGAGCTCAGGAGCCCCGCTGGAGCCATGCCACACCGCTGTTCAGGGACACTGCTGGATACAACGCGCTAAGGCTCCGGGTGAGCGGGGCGCCAGGGGTAAGGGGCCGGGGCAGGGGGGTTGGCTAAGGGGCAGGAAGTCCTGGGGACAGTCAGGGCACAGGGAGGGGGCAGAGGTGGGGGGGGCGGTCAGGGGACAGGGAATTGGGGGGTTGGATTGTGGGTGTTCCGGGGGTTTGTCCAGACTCAGTGGGGGGGCGGATAGGGGTCGGGGCAGTCAGGGGACAGGGAGCAGGGGTGGAGTCCCGGGGTGATGGTGGTGGGTCTCTTGGGGATGGTGAGGGGGGCAAGGAACAGGATAGGTCGGGGATTCTGAGGGGGTGGGCAGTTGGAGGGCAGGAAGTAGGGGGTCAGATAGGGGGCAGGGCCAGGCTGTTTGGGAGGCCCAGCCTTCCCTACTCTAAAGCTCATTCAGTAGGTTGAGGCTTGCAGAAGAGCCAAGCTGTTAGTTTTTCCGTTAGGGCTACCAGTCCTTTCACTTCTCAAATGCCAAATTATAGCCTATATTTAATTTCAGTGCCATAGGGAGATTCATTTCAGGGGACTGTAGCTTCCTTTAACATTAGCCACTGGGGGAGGGATCACATGAGAAGAGCAATATCCTACACCACCTACCTCCTTCCTGACCCTACCAAGGGAGACACCTCCCTCCCCGCGGGCATTCCCTGAGGCTCCAGAGGGGTTAATTCAGTGGTTCTCAAACTTTTTTGTCCTGGTGACCCCTTTCACATAGCAAACCTCTGAGTGCGACTCCTCTTCCATACATTGAGAACACTTTTTTGTATATTTAACACTATTATAAATGCTGGAGGCAAAGCGGGGTTTGAGGTGGAGGTTGACAGCTCGCGACCCCCAGTAATAACCTTGTGACCCCCTGGGGGGTCCCAACCCCCAGTTTGAGAACCCCTGGGTTAATTTAATTTTAGCACCCTGTGTCTATTCACATGTATGTGCTATTTCGAGCATGTCAGTTTTCACAACATAGGCTCATCCCAGATTCTGGAACAAGCTCAAATGCTCAGTTCGTGGAGTATGTACATAAGCTATACTAAAGACAAGGCCACAGTAGCCGTCTCCAGTTTGTGAGGGACCCCATGGAGCCAGTCTCTAGGAAACAGATAAATGCATGGAGGCTAAGTCCATTAATGGCTATTAGCCAGGATGGGTAACGAATGGTGTCCCTAGCCTCTGTTTGTCAGAGGGTGGAGATGGATAGCAGGGGAGAGATCACTTGATCATTACCTGTAGGTTCACTCCCTCTGGGGCACTTGGCATTGGCCATTGTCGGTAGACAGGATACTGGGCTGGATGGACCTTTGGTTTGACCCAGTATGGCTGTTCTTATGTTCTAACCTAAATGAACCCAAAGTTATGGAGACAGATATGAGTCAAGGAAGCCAGCAGAGTATGAGAAACCTGGAAAAATCTGTGACTGGATGGGCTCAGGCGTTTGGTCACAAGCTGAGGTGGTTCAAAAGTTTTGGATCTTTTTAAGCAGAATTTTTTAGTGTTTCTTTAAACAATCAAATACAACAAGCAGCAAACATTTGGCGGCACACTTCTGAAACCCCAAACCATATTCAGGTTTTGGTAGACTAATTTCAGCTTTTTAATTAAAAAAAACCACAACAAATTTTGAAGGAAAGCAGATATTGTCCGTGATTTTTTTTTTGCTTTTTAAAAACCCCTACTTTTCGATCCAAAAAAAGATTTGACGGAAAATATTTGTCCAGCCCTCTTAATGAGCTTTAGTGCCTTTTAGCACTAGCTGATGCTGAGAACCAGCGATACCTTGTAAAGAAGTTTTCTCAAAGCTGAATTTGTGCTGAGATGCGGAAGGTTTATTTTTCCCAGGGCTGCCTCTGGCAGGGAGCAAGTGGGGCAATTTGCCTGGGCCCTGCAGGGGCCCCCACGAGAATATAGTATTGCAATTTTTTTTATGGAAGCGGCCCCCAAAATTGCTTTGCCCCAGGCCCCCTGAATCCTCTGGGCAGCCCTGGAAATTAAATGATTTAATTGCCTCAAATTGAAGAGTTTCTCCCCCCCAGGAATTTTTCATTCTGCAGGAAGTTACAAATTTTTTGTTCCTATTTGGAAAGCAAATAACTTAAAAATCTCCTGTAGAACAAAAATTCCATTTTTTGATCTTTATTTGTTACTTGGCGATTTGATTTCTTTTAGTTTTCTTCTTGTGAGCCATTTAAATCCTCAGTTGTTTTGGCCTTGTCATTCTTCCCTCTCCTGCCACTTGTAACAAATAATGTTAGATTTAAAAAATTACAGGTAATATGTATGAGACAAAACTATGTAATGGTATATAACATGACAATAGAGCAATCTTAAAAGTACATCATTAGAAATCCTAGGGATTATTTTTCTTAGAAACATGTCATTCATTTTATGATGGTCATGTTGCATTCACAGACTAGAACAACAATTTTGCTTTTGATTAGCTCATATTTGTAGCAAAGAGACTTGTCTGCATGAAAAGTAATTTCTTATTGCACATTTTTTTTCGCATAGATTCAGTTTAGGTTTCATTCTCTGTAGGTTGGATTACTGTAGATGAGTACAAAATAAGAACTGAACACTGGACTTGAAAGAATCCTTTTGAAGCATTTTGTATAGTCATTCACAGGAGAAAAAAAGTGAATACATATGCAGAAAAAAATAAAAATTCTCCCTTTACAACTGCATGATGGACTTGACTGAGGAGAGGAGAAAGTTAGACCTCACGTGAAGAACTCCTCAACTATCCTGCTTGTACAGAGCAGTATAATGTATACTTTATTGGAGTATGCTATTTAGCTAGTAAATATCTCTGCGTGCTTTTAGAGATAGCTCCAAATAGGAAGTGATGCCTGGTAAACTGAAAGAATGCTAGAACTCAAGGTGGGTAGAAGCGTGTCTGCAGTTGTAACTCTTTCCTTTAATAAAACACCTCCTGTCTAAAAATGATTGCCAATGTATATGTGGGGGCAGGCAAGATAGCATAAGGGTCAGTCTGCAACTCATACAGGGGCGCACCTTAACAATATTACAAAATACATCCCCAAGAAAGCTTTTTGTAACTCCAGAACCAAAGACTGGTAAAGTTCATTAGAGACCGCACTATTGCCAATCGATTTTATATCAAAGGTGCTCAGGTACTATAGTGATGTTTGATAGTACAAAACCGTAAGGTACATAGATGGATAGAAAAAGGCCATTAGAGAAACAGAGATGGGCATGAACAAAAATGTCAGATTCAAACACCCCTGAACTTCTGGGCATTTCGAGACCCAGCTCTAAATTTTGCGGTTCTCTAATTGGCAGCCGTGCAAGAGAACCTCGGTAGGTTCAAAGGTTTGGTTTGGATTTTAGCATTCAAGTCCTGGATTCAAACTCTGCTAAGACACCAAAATGGGGGCAGTTTAGAAGGGTATTGCACTTGATCCCGTACAGGGCTAGGCATGGGGGAACATTTCCCAATCCACACAACACAGGCAAAGACTACTTCATAGTGATGAACCCGAGCCTCCCATTTCTGAGAAAGTTTAGATCTAAATGTGAATAGCGTGAGAAGGTTTTTGAGTCTTGGCTCTTGGTTTATGTCTCTCCCTACCAACAGAACAGGAAGAAGGCACTTGTAGGCCCACAATAGAATAGAATTTACAATGCTAATAGGAAAGCTAAAGCAATGAGTTAAATAACCTAAAATGATGCTGCAATTATTGTACTCAATATTACCAGCAATTACAAATCATAATACAAGAGTGTTTTGACCTTTAGACTAACTGACGCAGTATTTTATGAGCTGAGCAAACCAACTTCCCCAAGAATCCAGGCAAGGGAAGGACAAAAGTCAAGTGCTATAATTAACTGCATGATTATTTTCCAAAATAAATGTGTAATCTTCACCTACTTGGTTCTGAACGGTGTCATCCAGGCTGCTATCATTAAGCTGACATCACTGCACTAGCATTACAGGCCTGATACGGAAAGAGAAGCACTTTGGATCCAGCAGAGAATATGCTTGTTTCCCAGCTCCCCAAAGCTGATGTGTGTGTTTATTTTTGTGGACGATGATTTTTTGTTTGTTTGGATGTGGGTTTTTTGGGTTTTTTTGGGGCAGGGGAGAGTGTTGGGGAGGGGAATATTGGTAACACAGGAATCAGTAGGGATAGTAAGTGTATTTCTCAACATGAACCAGTCTGGTACTTCAGTGAGGCCAGGATTTCATCCATGATGATTATTAAAGTGAATGGCAAAACCATTGGCTACAACCAGACCAGGAATTCATCCCATGTGCATTCAGATACCACTGCAATGGGAGCAGTACAAGAGTAAAGTACTGAAGTTTTTGCTAAGGCAAGACTCCATTGACTCTACTGAGGTTTTTGCCTGAGTAAGGAGTTCAAGACTGGGCCCTATACATGAGGCTTAGACTGAATTGTGTTGATTTAAATTAACTTCATTTGGAGTTTAAGTGATGAGGTACCGACTGCTTCTGAAAAATAAGCCAGAAATTGAAAAGTTGTTTGAGTAATAAATGTCAGGTTCTAAACAGAGCTGCTTGAAATGTGAAGCTTCTGCTTCATGCAAAATTCTGACATTTTAAAATTTGCTTTTGTTCCCAATCAAAAGTTCAAAACTTCCCAGGAAATGAAATTGTTGAAAAAATTAATTTCCAATTAAAAGGTTCCAGTTCATGTTCCATTTTGATTTAGAATTTATTTTATATTATACTTTATGATAAAAAATAAAATAAAGTTGTGGGAAAAGTCATTTTGAATGCAAAAATCAAAATGTTCCATTTGGATAAGGTCCTCATGGAAACACTTGGTTTCAACTGTTCCCCCCCACAAATCAATTTTTGTTAAAATCAACATTCCCACACAATGTTTTGATTCTGAGGAAACATGTTCTGCTGGAAATTTTTCAAACAGCTAGAGTTCCCAGAGCCTTGTTCTTTACTCTACAGTCATCAATCCAGGCATTTCTAAGGCACCCTATCTCCATAGCGTCTGAGTCAGAGGTGGTCATATAATGTTGGCTGAAGAAGTTGGATGAATTGTATGTTTGTTAAACACATTGCTTTCTTTGAGAATATGTTCCCTGCCTCCTGTACCCCCCAGGTCTAACTGGAGCTGAACATTGAAAAAATAAAGATGACCCATTGTTTCACTAGGCTGGAAAGACAGCACCGATAGAAAAAAAAAATCACAACGGGATGTGCCGGACTTGGAAAATGCATGACAGTGTAGTTGTACATAAGGGTGGACAGGTAGGGCAGCATCACATGACCAAAGTAAAACAATGACCAACAAAGTACTCTCAGACTGTATCAAATGGAAAACATTTTTATGATTCCAAACAAAAAGAACAAAAAGGGTCTCCCCACAACTGAAATCTTTGATGTAATTTAAGGCAAGTCTGAAATACTGAATACAGGGAATGTTTAATATTGCACTCAAGGACTATTTGTGCTTACATTATGCGTGGCAAAATATTTAGCGGAGTACTGTAGTATACACAGACTAGGATAAATGGAGCCACAGAGTGCAAAGTCGTCACCTACTCATTAATGTGAGTGAATTGCTAATTATTTATGAAGGGCTGGTTTTCCCGTGACCTGTGGAGAGCAGGATGCAAATGGACATTTCAGCAGCCAGCACGTCTCATGGCTTTAGAAAAGAAGAGTAAGTCTGAAGACTTCTATGCAGAACACCGGATTCACTGAAGTAAATGTGATATTCCTTATTTCCAGTTGCATCTACAACATGCAACGTGTGATGTTGTATGCATGGCACCAATGAGAGCTTCTACTCTATAGAAGTAGCATGGCCTAAAGGATAGATCACTTGGCTGGGACATGAGAGTTCAGGCTTCTATTTCAGTCAGCCACTGGCCTGCTGTGTGACTTTGGGCAAGTAATGCCACCTCTCTGTGCCTCAGTTTCCCCATCTGTAAAATGGGGATGATGATGATGCCCCTTTGTAAAGCACTTTGAGATCAGCTGATGAAGAGGGCTATAGGAGAGCTGTGTATTATTTTTTAACTGTATTGTTTTCATCCAAGTATTACAAAATCACAGAAACTGGACCTTGCTGTAAATTGCAGTCTGCCGCTGTCTGCTCTGCCCCCTGGAGTTATGGCACTATAGCTGTGCTGCTGTAGCACCCTAGCATAAATGCTTCCTACACTGGCAGAAGAAATTTCTCCATTGATATAGTTAATCCACCTCTCAGTAACTAGGCAAGGGAAGAACTCTTGACCTAGCTGTGTCTACAGAGGGGGTTAGGTCACCTATTCACGTTGCACTGTGTGTGAAATTTTTCACAGCCCTGAGCAACATAGCTAAGTCGATCTAATTTTTTAGGCCTCAGAAACTCAGGCCTCGTCTAGATTTGCAAATAGCTCCCCAGCGAGTAACTAATGTCACTGACCCCCAATGCAGACAACTGAGATATTTTGCTCCTACTGAGCTGAGTTTTACCATGCTCCAAACTGAGATACATCTCGATTAGCTCAATCTCTGCACACCCCATTTGAGCCTTGTCTTCACTTCAGTGCAGTTACTCTGATTGGTGGCCATCAACTGTTGAATGTGGGTGATTCCCGAGTATAAACAAGATTAGACAGTAGGTGAAGGGCTACAACCGGGGAAAGATTGTTCCAGTGCCCCTGCATTCCAGGGTGCATGCAGGGGCACTGGAACAATCTTTATAGTGGGAGTGCTGAAAGCCATTGAACAAAACTGTAAATCCTGTATATGAGGGAAACTACTTCAAGCCAGAGGATGCTGCCGCACCCCCAGAATCTCTGACATTGAGATAGGGCATGTGTTCATAGCACAGTGTATTTATTACCTAGTGCTAGTGGTTGGTCCTGCTGGGCTGTTTTTTTTCCATTATTTTAGTCTGCCTTCCAATTATATCATTTTTAAAAAAACGTTCTTTGAATTCTCTCCATATTGCTTTTTTTGTAAAGTATCTACTACCCAGTAACTATTTACAGCACGGCACTCCTGATACATATGGGGACCAAAAATTATTGCTCCTCTCAAAGCAGAATCTTCTTTTAACATCTCACAGACCTTCAAAGTCACTTTACGACCTCTCTGTTGATAAAGAGATGGGCTCTAGCTATAAAGTTCTGGTCTGATTCTGAACCCAAACTTTAGGTTAATTAATTCAGGTTTATTGAGAACAGGATTCCTGGTTACCTACAATGGGTAACCTCTATAACCAAGGGTCTGATCTGGAGCCAAAAATAAGACTCCGCAAATCTTGGGCTTTGGTTTACACTATATCAGGTGATGAAAAGATAAATACAATTAAAGGCGAGAAAGTATTTTCCTCCAGGGAATATGTTCAGAATGAGAAAGCAAAATAGGTTAACATGAGCAGAAAAATAACTCCCCTGCTTGAATCTCAACCCAGACCAATCGCCCATGTATAAAACCTTAATATCCCACAAGTATTAAAGCCATCACTATGTAGTCTTTCCCCTGAGCATCGCTCCAGGTGGAGGGGAAAAGCTGAAATGAGTGGAAACTCCTGTTCACTGGGACCAGATAGCTTCCAGGCCTTCACATATATTCTTTATTATTTGCATTGTGGAAGGACTTGTGGTGCTCAGTGCTGTACAAACACATAACACAAATTATAGACCTTGCCACAAAAAGCAGGCAAATAAGCAATAGATTTGTAGTCTGGATCAGAAATTTACTTGCCCTCATCTCAACTAATAAATTACACACCAAGCCTCTGATCCTGCAATTAGATCCACTAGCAGAGACCCCAATGAAGTTTATGGGCCTCCTCAGAGGCCCAGGGACCTATGCTCATAGATGCAATTGCAGAACGACAGCCTTATTAAGGCTTTATAGAACCTCCAGCAATATACAAATAATGTGGATCTGATTCTTTACCAATTCCTTGCATGTTGGGCAGGATTCACGTGGCTCTAAAGGTTACTGCTAATTACTCTTGTCACAGAACATTATGTACAGTGCAAAGATCTAAGTTTAATGCTAAAGTAAGAGTGTTCTTGTCTTATTGGTTCAAAGTATGAATTACCATTAGGAAAGAGACTGCTGGAGGATAAAAGTTATGCGAGAACTGTCAACTTCTGGAAAGTAGTCATTGGAATTTTTACTCTGGGCCATAAAGCAAAGGGAAACTCCAAGGAGAAGAAACTGCTGAGGGACTGAACGTTGCAAAACAGAATCACGTTTTGTCTCTCCCCCCCTAACACCCCTTGCCCTTTATGAAGATGGGAAGATTTAATTATTAAAAACAAAAAAAGACCTGAAGGAGCTTGTGTCAATTAAAGTGACTGATAGAAATGTACGGTTGTTCTGAAATATTTAATACAGAGAATGGTGAATATTTTATGCAAGAAATATTTGTGTTCACACTGGAGCCTCATCCTAATGTACAGAAATGTATATGCATGTCCAACCAGATTTTTCAAACTCCTGTAGAGAAGGCTCAATAAAGGCTTGATCCTGCTTCACTTAAGCCAGTGAAGTTAGAGTTTCCTTCTTGACATCAGCAGGAATGAGATCAAGCCTCATATGGCTAGATTTTCAAGAGAGATCTCAACATGTAGGGTGCTGAAAATCTGGCTACAAATGTAACAGTGGGACTTAAGTGCTTATTGCTTTTGGAAATCTGGGCCTCATTTAGGTGAAAAATCTGTTCCCAATTGTGGATGCTGGACACTTAAAAATCTGGTCAATAAAAGGCTAGAGATAGGGGTTAAGCCATACCATTTGGCTCTGGATTCAAACTTCCTACAAGTTTGCAATGTTTAGTTTAAGGCAAACCTCTAATCATGACTGAAATGCAGGGTTTTTTGTTGTTATTTTTTAATGCATTACTTTATCTCCCCTATCTTTTACTAAGGGAAAAAAGTACCAAGAATTTACAGCAGTGAGACTGATATAACCAATAGCAGCTGCTTTTGCATTTTTAAAGCACCTTTCATCTAAGAACTTTCTACTAACATTAAATAAGTCACATATAATCTCTGGATCAGGGCTCCTGGGTTCAAGTCAGTTCTTAATTCTGCTGCTGATTCACTGCGAGTCCTTGGGCAAGACAACTTTTCTGTGCCTCAAATTCCTAATCCTATGCAGGCCCAATCTAACTCCCATTGAAGTCAATAGAAAAACTCCAGTGGAGTTATTACTTCAGAAGCTAAAAGTAGGTATAACACCATGTCCAGCACTTAACTCACAGGAGCATTGTAGGGCTTAATTAATATTTCTGATACTACGTGAAATCCTCACATACAAGTTTTCCAGAGAAGTACAAATGAGCAAAAATCTGGGACTGCTGAATAGGAAATATCTGAATTGCAGGGCTCAAACTGTGAGATAAATATGTTAATTGTTTTGCATGCTGCATATGTTCAGAGAACCATTCCCAACTTGCTCACCCAGCAAGTAATTAGGCTTCCCCAACTAATCTCTCAATACAACCAAAATTTCTGAGAACCAATATGAAGAGTATCAATTTGAATCTCTGATACACAACAGATTCAAGAGCAATTCCATGCCAATGTCAGATCAAATGTAGTAGTTCACATACAATACTAATATCCAAGCTTGAACTCAAATTTATGAACTGGATTTATATAAAGGTTCTTTCAATGCTGCTCTCCTTCTTTAGGTACCTTTGGGGAAGTTTCCTGAAAGCTCCCTACTTTCCACTTAAGAAGTGGCTTTTTTGGCCAATACTTTGTATCTCCTCCAAGTCAAAAGCTGTCCCACTTATTTAACCCTCAACATTAATAAAATGCATGTATTTTAGACAGCCACACAAACACTTGGCTCTTGTGATTTTGCTTATCAACCTGTATTCTTTCTTTTAGCACAACCAGATGCACTGGTAAGTATTACACCACCTCAAGTTTAATCACTAATCTTGAAGATGGCAAAATAAATCTTTGTTAAGTGAAACACGGGGATAAAAAAAAAAGTAAAAGGTGGCACTGATGGTTTGGTATTCTTAACACAAACTATCAAGATTCAAGACCAAATCCTTCCTGCTTCTGTGTAAATCTAGAGAAACCCCAATGAACTGCTCTCAAGTTGAGTTACTCCAGGTTTATAGTGATGTAACAGAGCTGAATCTGGCCCTAAGACACCACTCAGCTTTCCTCCAGTGAAGGCCATGTTCACAAAAGCCTAGTGAAGAACATACATATAGGAATCATGATGCACAAACAAACCACATATCTACAAAGCCCCACACCTCATTTCTATCTAAAATATGAGTATTTGTCATCAACGTAAAGCAAAGGATTTCTCCTCCCTGTTGCAAATCACACTTATTTTAGATCAGGAACATCAAGTTTCACTCGCTTCCTAGTATTTCAACTCTGGGAGTTTATAATGGAATAAGTGTCCCACAATTTCCTCCCCCCACTTCTGTGTCACAGCCGTCCTACCTGATCTAGGAGTATCATTTCCACTTCCTCTCTGTATCACAAGTTCTCTGCAAGGAGGAGCTGCAAAACAAAGCTTAAAGTCAGTGATGTTTTGCCAACCCTTGCACATTTTCCATTCCCAGCTCCAACAAGGTTGCAGAGCTCCAACGGAAAGTGGAGCATCCCACGGTTCTGCACTACGTTATTTATGGTAGTCTGGCTCTCCCAGTTTGCTGCTATCATCTTTTCCTAGCACAGTTCCTCTATTTACTTGTCATCTGCTTTTTCACGTAACCGTATATTACGGCTGATAGATTTGCCTTTCTACAAATATCCCGTAGTCAGGTTTCTGACTCCAGGATCTGATGCTTCCAGGCATGAATTACAACATTTCTTTAGTTGCTGATTAAGACCATGGTACTAGGACATAGAATTGCTTCCCCAAAATGGTTGGTGCTACCCTTATCCATTTTAGGCTGAACTCAATTCCATTCAGACAGACCTCTGTAGTACGGCCAATTTGAAGCAATCGAAAATCATGAGACTTGCATAAAAAGATAGAATATTCAATATATGGGTCTTATTTTTGTCTTCTGATTTTTAGGCCTTGAGGGGTGCACCTGAGACACATTTTCAAGCTTCTCCTGTCAACTCTGAAGGCTAGAAACATGTTATTTAAACCTGACAACTTGGTTTCTCATTCACATGAAAACAGGAGCTCAGATATTAAGAAGAAGAAAGGAAAACTCTCTCATAAGACTTGTGATAAAATCATCAGAATTTGCAAAACTGCCTCTGCATCAGCATGGAACTCATTTTTAGGATCCAAACTTTAGTCTGTTTTACTATTTGCTGTAGTATTGGAGATAGTTCAAGTCCCCCACCCCACCACTCCCTCACCCTCACAGGAAAAGTTTGATGTTTAATCAGAACGGGGGGGAGGGGCGCAATTCTTACTAGAGAGGGCAAGCTGGCTTGCTGACTCCATCTGTGTTACTTCAACTGCTAAACACAAAACTACTACTCTGCATTTCCAAGGATCAGACGTTGCCTAACACAACCTAATAAATGGTGGCTGTGGTTGTTAGGTATCACAAATCTAGAGCATCCCCACCAACAAGGAAGTAAATGGTGTTTTAAAGAGAGATCCTACCAAGGCCATTGCTAACACACTTCCAAAGTGTCCAAGCTGACAGTATCAGAAGAATGTTGTGAATTACCATCAGTTGTATATTTAGGTCAGATCCAAAAGAATTTCTGGATAAGCAATAAATGCCAGTGCAACACATCAGTTTTATTAAGTTATTCATCTGCATTTGAGGACTTTGGAGTATGGAAGCCATTATCTTGATGTGTCTCACCATTTCAATCTCTACTGTCTTTTCAAAGACTACAGATTACATGCAGGTTGACTCTGCTTCCATAATATGTGGCACAACTCATCCCTGGTTTAGCTCCTTTGCCTTCAGTAAAGTTACACCAGCAATGAACTGGACTTCAGCACCAGGGCTTATCTGCTGCCTCAGTTCACCTTCTATCTCACATCAAACCAACCACCACTAACTTGTGTTTTCACCGCACTGCCCTTCTGCATGTGGTTTATTAGCAGAAACTAACACTCAAAGCCTGCCAGGCCTCTTTCCTTGGCTTGCTTAGTATTTTAATCATCCATATATCTCTTGACTCAAAAGTCTTTCCAGCCCAGCTTCCTCTTCCTGCTAACTCTCCTTGCAGCATCACAGTCCTTTGCGGTACTCCCAGCTGGGATTTCTCACCTAGCATGCTCCTGTTTCCTGCAAGGCCCTCCTCTCCCAGATCTTTCATCCAGTAGTTCTGGAGAATATCACCTGTCCTCTTTCTAGTAATCTCCCTCTCTGAACTCCACCCTTTCTCACTAGTTCCTGTAAACTACACTCCCTTGTTTAAGAACTGCAAATAAACTTTCTCCGTGCCTTTTTATTTCCCAGGCGGCCAGGTTCTGAGTCACATGGTCCCATCATGGGACCCACTCCCGCACTATACATTCTTTTCACCTGGGAAGGCAAGCTACAACTGCAATAAACCTCTTAAAGGATGAGCTCACGTAGGGAGACCCTTCTTCCCCACCCCTTTTGCTGCTCTATTCTACAATACCAAAAAGCTTATAAAAGAATGTTTTATTTTAGAGATAGTCAAGTAAAGCAACTTGTTCCTAAGGCGTCGACAGATACCACTTCATACACAGAACTGTCACCATATAGTCAGAGGAAGAAGCTGGAATAGAGGCTATATTGCCCAGCTGCTTGTAATACCAGGCCACATTTTTCTCTCAGGTCCACTCAATCTAGAGAAACTCCACTGCAGTAGTCTTTTGAAGGCCAATCACTACGAGGCTGCAGGCACACACATGCACAAAATCCCCAGAGAGAACTAGCGCACCTATGAACCTCCACTCCAAAATTCGAGTGTAATGGCAGATGTCTTGGCCGACGGACCAGGTATTGAACAGGGAACTAAAATTATGAGCTGCTACAGCTTGCATTAGGAAGCCAGACTTGGGGGTTGTAAAAACACACGTCCTCTGCAGACCAGAATAGCATTGGACTTTTAAGACACACTCACTGTTGAGTTACTTTGGCTTCTAGCACAGAAAAGGAGAGAAAGTTTTTGAGTTAACATAATCCTGTAACCCAACAATCCCTGGCAGTAGTAACAGCCGCCCGGGGCCACTGGCAGCTGCCTACATTAGCTCAACTGTAGGGACAAGTCTGGCAACCAGGCATTTCAGGAAAAAGGAATGTGAAGTTGAGCCTTCAGCTGCTTTTGCACCTCCCTTCTGAGTCACCTGACATACGGACTGGAATTTGGACTTTTGCCCTAACAGTTTTATCATGGGGCTATTATTTTTATTTCATTTCCTTTTTTAATGGACATGACAAAATCATTTGGACTTGTCCTGCAAGTTAGATACTGGCAGCTCCCAATTTCCATGGTGAGATCAGACCCCCTCAAAATACTTGCAAATCAACTCTGATTTAGCAGCTTTAGATCCATACAAAACTCCTGAACCATGTGTTAAGGACAGTGGCTGTTCAACAGGAAGCAACAGTGCTCTCAAGAATCTCTAGAGGACACTTTTCAAAGGCAGATTCTGTCAGGCTAGGAATCTAATTCTGTCATTGGCATGATTAGAACAATCTCTCTCACATGCACAAAGAGAACATTCTGTAAATACTGTAGTCATCACTATAAGGCATAAGCATAACAATAGCATTTACATTAATTTACACCACTGGAGGCTAGAAAATGTCTTTTATTTATAAACAGATACCCTCAGGTGGGGAATTAGACTATGCTTTGATAATATGATTAGGCAAGTGCACTTCTCTATGCCTGGGAAGAGAAATATTCTGAATGTCCTTCCACACTGGGTTCATTTGAAGGAGTAAAATGCAAGCTTGAATGCTCTGGACTGGAAATATGATTATTCTTATGGAGAACTATATGTCATGTCATATAGGAGCTGGCAGTTAGAAACAGATGTGCATCAGCATGAGTGCAGGCTGGCATAATTTAAGGGAGCTGGGAAGTGTGATCAAGAGAATAAGACACTGGACGAAGAATCATTAGATTGGGTTTGATTTCCAGGTCTAGCACTGATTATCTGTGTGACTTGGGGCAAATCCCTTAGCCACTCTGTGCCTCAGTAGTTCCTCTACATTTACCTGCCTGTGGAAGTGCTTTCAGAACTACTGATTGAAGCTCCAGTTCAGCATGGCATTGTTATGAAGTGGGTGATACCTTGTTATGGGTTGAGTTAAAAGCTCTTTGAACTGGTGTGAATAAATGCCCTACTTAAGACAGACAAGGAAATGTAGAGTAGTTGTGGTTGGTGACTCACTTTTGAGGGGGATGGAGACACCCATCTGTTAGTCTGACATGGAATCCCAGGAGGTATGCTGCCTGCCAGGGACCCGTATCCGAGATATTATGGAGGGATTGTCGAGGATCATCCTGCCCTCTGATTACTACCCCATGCTATTCATCTATGTGGGCATTAATGATACTGCAAGACATGACCCTGAGCAGATCAGAAGTGATTACAGGGCACTGGGAATAAGGATGAAGGATTTGGGGGTGCAGGTGGTGTTCTCTTCGATCCTTCTGGCCAAGGATAGAGGCCCCAGCAGAGACAGATACATACTGGAGATAAATGCCTGGTTGAAAAGATGGTGTCACCAGGAGGGCTTCACCTTGACCATGGGACGCTGTTCTAGGAAGAAGGACAGCTAAGCAGAGATGGGGTCTACCTATCAAGGAAGGGGAAGAACATATTTGGATTAAGACTGGCTAACAGAGTGAGGAGGGCTTTAAACTAGGTTCAACTGGTGTGGGTGACCAAAGCCCACAGGTAAGTCAAAATTATGGAGACCTGGGAGAACCCGGAAACCATGGGCTTTATAGAAACGATAAGGGCGAGACAAGAGAGAGCAAAGGAGGGAAATCAAATCAGTATCTCAGATGTCTGTATACTAATGCGAGAAGTATGGGGAATAAACAAGAAGAACTTGAAATGCTAGTTAATAAACACCACTATGACATAGTTGGCATCACAGAGACTTGGTGGGATAATACACATGACTGGAATATTGGTATAGTTTGCTCAGGAAGGACTGGCAGGGGGAAAGGGAGGAGGTGTTGCCTTATATATTAAAAATGTATACACTTGGACTGAGGTTGAGATGAAAATAGACTTGCTGAAAGTCTCTGGGTAAGGATAAAAGGGTTAACAACAAGGGTGATGTCATGGTAAGTATCTACTACAGAACACCTAGCTAGGAAGAAGAGGTGGATTAGACTTTTTTTAAACAACTAATAAAATCATCCAAAGCAGGGGACTTGGTGGTGATGGAGACTTCAACTGATATCTGTTGGGAAAAAAGTATGGCAAGAGACCACCCTGTCTTAACCAGGAGATCTTCAATAATCTGAAACTCAAAAGAAAGTACTACAAAAAGTGGAAACTAGTCAATGACAAAGGATAAATATAAACAAATAATCCAAGTATCTAGCACAAATTCAGATTGAACTAGCTAGAGACATAAAGGGTAACAAGAAAACATTCTACAAATACACTAGAAACAAGAGAAGACCAAGGACAGGGTAGATCTGTTACTCAATGAGGAGCAAAAAATAACAGAAAATGTGGAAATGGCAGAAGTGCTAAATGACTTTTTTGTTTCAGTTTTCATTAGAAAGATTAGCAATGATTGGACATCTAACATAGTGAACGCCAGTGAAAATGAAGTAGGATTAGAGACCAAAATAGGGAAAGAACAAGTTAAAAATTACTTAGACAAGTTAGATGTCTTCAAGTCACCAGGGCCTGATGAAATACATCAAAGAATACTTAAGGAGCTGACTGAGGAGATATCTGAGCCATTAGCGATTATCTGCAAAAAGTCACAGAACACAGGCGAGATTCTGGAAGACTGAAAAAGGGCAACTATAGTGCTAATCTATAAAAAGGGAAATAAGGACAACCTGGGGAATTACAGACCAGTTAGCTTAACTTCAGTACCCAGAAAGACAATGGAGCAATTAAGCAAGCAAGCAATTTGCAAACATCTAGAAGATAAGATAAGTAATAGTCAGCATGGATTTTGACAGAGTAAGAAGTCTTGTGGATGAGGGGAAGTGGCAGATGTGGTATATCGTGACTTTAGTAGACTTTTGATACTGTCTGACATGACCTTCTCATAAACAAACTGGGAAATACAGTCTAGATGGAGATACTATAAGGCAGGTGCATAACTAGTTGAAAAATCATTCCCACAGATTATTTTGTCAGTTTATAGGCACCACACTTCAGGAAAGATGTGGAGAAATTGGAGAAAGTCCAGAGAAGAGCAACAAAAATGATTACGGTCTAGAAAACATGACCTATGAGGGAAGACTGAAAAATTGGGTTTGTGTAGACTGAAGAGAACAGAAGACAGAGGGGACATGCTTTCTGGGTTCCCGTCCTACTCTGAACTCTGGGATACAGATGTGGGGACCCTCATGAAAGACCCCCAAACTTGTATTCCATCAGCTTAGGTTAAAACTTCCCCAAGGCACAAATTCCTTCCCTTGTACTTAGATGGTATTGCTGTCACCACCTACTGATTTAAACAAACATTCAGGGAGGGGCCACTTGGAGCCCTATCCCCCCAAAAATATCCCCCAAACCCCTTCACCCCCTTTCCTATCAACCATTAGGTTAACAAAGTGAGCACAGACCAAATCCCTGTTTTTTAGGACACTGAAAATCAATCAGGTTCTTAAAAGAAAGTTATTTAAAAAAAAAGTAAAAGAATCACACCTGCAAAATCAGGATGGAAGATAGCTTTACAAGGTAAATAAAAAGAATTAAAACCCAGAAGATTCTGCTTCCCAGTTACAAAACAGGAATAAAATTACCTCTTAGCATAGGGAAAATTCACAAGCTAAAACAAAAGATAATCTAACGCATTTCTTTGCTATTACTTATAATTTTTGTAATCTTAGATGTTTATTTCACGTAGGGTTTTAGGAGATGTTTTTTTCCTGCCCTGGTCCCTCTCTTCCCGAGAGAGTACATAAAGAGAGTCCAGCAAACTCCCCCCCCAGATTTGAAAGGATCTTCTTCCCTTATTGGTCCTTTTGGTCAGGTGCCAACCAGGTTATTTGAGCTTCTTAACCCCTTACAGGTAAAAGAGGGATTTTATGCTACCCTTAGCTGTATGTTTATGACACATGCTAACAATTTTCAACTACATAAAATATTGTTACAAGGAGGAGAGAGAAAAATTGTTCTCCTTAACCTCTGAGGAGTGGATGAGAAGCAGTGGACTTAAATTGCAGGAAGGGCAGTTTAGTCTGGGCATTAGGAAAAACCTAGTGTCAGGGTGGTTAAGCACTGTAATAAATGGCCTAGGGAGACTGAGCTATTTCCATCATTGGAGATTTTTAAGATCAAGTTGGACACCTGTCAAGGATGTTCTAAAATATACTTATTCCTGCCACGAGTGGAGGAGTCTGAACTAGCTGAGCTCTCGAGCTCGCTTCCAGTCCTACGATTCTAAGGCAGGGGAGATGATATCTTTTATGAGACCAAATTCCATTGGTGGAAGGGACAAAATTTCAAGCTTTAAAGTGCTCTTCTTCAAGTTTGCTTTAAATCAACTGAAGGAGAGACAGTTAATGGGCCACACCTAACACAAAGCCTAATAGAATCTGCCCATGTGGGAGGCGGGTTCAACCGGGCATTGTAACCAAGTTGGGTGGGGAGTGAAGCCACAGAAACTGAGAACAGACTGAGTAGGAGACACAATAATGGAGCAGCTGCAAGTGTGTGGGTGACCCTGAACCTGGGGAGAAGTATATTGGGTCTGGGGTACAGGTTGATAAAACTGCTTTTGATGCTGTGAGCAAAAGAAGCTCTTTCCTGCTTTTTGATTCCCTCTGCATTCAGATAAATGGGACTTTGTATATTCTTTGTAATCAAAACAGAACTACATCAAAAATACCTATCCCCAATTTCTGCTTCCAATGAAGGGCCACAGGGCCCCAAACTTGGAGAAGCTGCTACAATTGAAAAGAGACCACACTATATATTCAAGCATCTCTCTGACAAGCAGCACACAAGGAATCCCATTAACTTCAGTGCAATTACTCACATGCTGAAAGTTTTTCAAATTGTCTTGCTGAATCTGGGCCTAAAACCACTAAAGAAATTTCAACCTTAGAGGTGGTAACAACCCATTACAATGCTAAAGGCAAGTCTATACTACAAAATTAAGTTGACCTAAGTTATGTCCACATACAGCCACTGCAGTAAGTAAATAACTTTTGCACATCTGCACTACGTTCCTTGTGTTGGCGGTACATGTGCTCATCTGGAGCACTTGCACAGATTTAACTGTCAGTGTGGAGCATTTTGGGATGGCCTCTGAAAGACAGCAAAAGAAACAGAAGCAACGCAGTGTCTACACTGAGCCTGCATTGACCTAACTACATCAACCTAAGCACTACATCTCTTGGGGAGGGTAGAGTTATTAATTTGGAGCAGTGAGCGAGTGACATCAGTTGGAGCTATATTTTAGTGCAGCCGTTGCCTTATGATGACCTAACTCTGTAGTGCAGTCCAGGTCTAAGAATGACTACCACTATTATGTGCCAAGGGCTTGGAAGTGTTGCAGCAGGGAAAGCAACCAAGAACAGAAAAAATTAAAGTGTGAAGCCCTATTTATATTGAGTGTTTTGCTTTGTTTTGTTTCTTTGCAGCTGTACCGATGTAGTTACCCCGCTGCAGATCTGCCGGGTGTTAAGATACAGATTGTGGACCTGAGGCTGAAAAGGATCCTGGCGGGAGTGGGAAAGAATCCGTTGATTGTCCTTCATGTGGGAACGAATGATATGGCTAGATACTCTCTGGAATGTATCAAGGGAGACTATGCCAGACTGGGGAAGACGCTTAAGGAAATAGAGGCTCAGGTGATCTTCAGTGAGATTCTGCGGGTTCCTAGAGAAGGGCAACAAAGGTGTAACAAGATTATGGCGATCAACAGATGGCTCAGGCAGTGGTGCTATAAGGAGGGCTTTGGGATGTAAGACCATTGGGAAGCATTTATGGACAGAAGACTGTTCTCTCGGGATGGACTTCACCTGAGTAAGAAGGAAAATAGACTTCTAGGATGGAGGCTCGCTGAACTGATTAAGAGAGCTTTAAACTAGGAATTTGGGGGAGACGGTTGGGAGATGTCCAGGAGATCTCCATGCTGGAATTTAACCTTGAGAGGAAAGTAAACAAAGTAAGAGGGGATACAGTCGTGGACAGAAGAATTGGCATAAGGAGGAAGGGTAGTGTAGATAGCAGACTAACAGGTGATGCTGATGGTAGAATGTCTGTGCCTAACAGGGTAAAGAATGTCAGCGAAGCCAAATGGCAAAAATTAAGATGTGTGTACATTAATGCGAGGAGCCTAGGGAACAAAATGGAGGAACTAGAGCTACTGGTGCAGGAAGTGAAAACGGTTATTATAGGGATAACAGAAACATGGTGGAATAGTAGTCACAACTGGAGTACAGGTATTGAAGGCTATGTGCTGTTTAGGAAAGACAGAAATAAAGGCAAAAGGTGGTGGAGTAGCATTGTACATCAATGAGGAGGTTAACTGTAAAGAAATCAGAAGTGATGGAATGGAGAAGACAGAGTCTGTCTGGGCAAAAATCACACTGGGAAAGAAAGCTACTAGAGACTCCCCAAGATAGTGCTTGGGGTGTGCTACAGACTGCCAGGATCTGATTTGGATATGGACAGAGACCTCTTTAATGTTTTTAATGAAGTAAACACTAATGGGAAATGTGTGATCATGGGAGACTTTAACTTCCCCGATATAGACTGGAAGACAAGTGCTAGCAAGAATAATAGGGCTCTGATTTTTCTGGATGTGATAGCAGATGGATTTCTTCACCAAGTAGTCGAAGAACCAACAAGAGGGGATGCCATGTTAGATTTGGTTTTGGTGAGTAGTGAGGACCTCATAGAAGAAATGGTTGTAGGGGACAACCTTGGTTCGAGTGATCATGAGCTAATTTAGTTCAAACTAGATGGAAGAATAAACAAAAATAGATCTGGGACTAGGGTTTTTGACTTCTCGAGGGCTAATTTTAAAGAATTAAGGAAATTAGTTAGGGAAGTTGTCATAAACAGATAGCTAAGGGTTAATGTTCTTTTACCTGTAAAGGGGTAACACCAGTAACCTGAAACACCTGACCAGAGGACTAATCAGGAAACAAGACTTTTTTAAATCTGGGTGGAGGGAAGTTTGTGTGTGAGTTCTTTGTTTTTTGTCTTGTGTCTGACCCTCTCGGCTCTGAGAGTGATCTGTCTGTCTCCTGGCTTTCTAATCTTCTCTTTCCAAGTTGTAAGTACAAAGATAGGAAGACCATAGGTTTATATTGTTTTCTTTTGTATTTACATGTGTGTAGTTGCTGGAATGTTTAAATTGTATTCTTTTTTGGATAAGGCTGTTTATTCTTTTTTTTTTAAGCAATTGACCCTGTATTTGTCACCTTAATACAGAGAGACCATTTTATGTCCTTTTCTTTCCTTTTTATATAAAGCCTTCTTTTTAAGACTTGTTGGAGTTTTTCTTTAGTGGGGCTCCAGGGAATTAAGTCTGCAGCTCATCAGGGAATTGGTGGGAGGAAGGAGTCAGGGGGAAAATCTCTTTGTGTTAGATTTACTAACCTGACTTTGCATACCCTCTGGGTGAGGGGGGGGAAGTACTTGTGTTTTCCAGGACTGGAAACAGGGAGGGTGGAGTCCCTCTGTTTAGATTCACGGAGCTTGCTTCTGTGTATCTCTCCAGGAACCCAGGGAGGGAACACCTGGAAGGGGGAAGGGAAATGGTTTATTCCCCTTTGTTGTGAGACTCAAGGAATCTGAGTCTGGGGGTCCCCCAGGGAAGGTTTTGGGGAGACCACAGTGCGCCAGGCACTGTATAGATTCCTGGCTGGTGGCAGCTTTACCAGGTCCAAGCTGGTAACTAAGCTTGCAGGTTTTCATGCTAACACCCATATTTTGGACGCTAAGGTCCAGATCTGGGAAAAATATTTGACATGGTGTGCAGCGTTGTGGGATAGATAGAATCCAGAAGCCAGTAGGAATATTATATTTTTCTTTTCTCTGCTAGGGGCTTTTAAGCAGAGAGGGTTTGGTTTTAAAAGGAACCAGAGATAATTATTTTTTCTGTTCTCTCCTGGCAGTAGCTTGCATATTAAGCAAGGAACCATTAAGCTGTGACAAACAGGTCTTTTGTCAGACAATAGCACTCCCATTGAGAGTCAAGTATCCAGCAATACACATGCAAATAAAGTGGTTATTCTGGTTTACTTTACATTTAAAAGATTAGCTAGAAGAAGAAAAGGAAAAAGGCATTGTTGCTAGGCAGACCCCAGGAGGCAACAGAGAAGCTGCAGTTCAGACAATAAACACCAGAGGGCGCCTCAGCACAAGAAAGCAGAAAACATGAGTTCCAAGGAAAGCCTAAGGCAGGAGCGAGCACGGCAACAAGCCATAGATAAAGAAAATGAACATAAGAGATGGATAGAACTAATTAATGCAGAACTAGCCAAGGAAGAGGCAGCCCACAAAAGAAAACAAGAAGAAGAAGAGGTGGCCCACAGAAGGAAACAAGAAGAAGAAGAGGTGGCCCACAGAAGGAAACAAGAAGAAGAAGAGGCAGCCTACAGAAGACAGATAGAACTCCAGAGGGAGACCCACTGACAGGCCATGGAATTAGAAAAGGCTAAGCAACAGGCTCCAGCCAATCCTAACAACCCTTCACCAATTATGGTTCCACATCCCAGGAAATTTCCCACCTACAAGGCAGGTGATGACACTGAGGCCTTCTTGGAAAATTTTGAAAGAGCCTGTCTTGGGTACAGCATCCCTAAAGACCAGCACATGGTAGAATTGAGGCCACAGCTCAGTGAACCTTTAGCAGAGGTGGCAGCTGAAATGCCTAAGGAGAAAATGAACGACTATAAACTTTTTCAAACCAAGGCCAGATACAGAATGGGGATAACCCCGGATCATGCCCGTCGGCGTTTCAGAACCCAAAAATGGAAACCAGATGTGTCATTTCCCAAACACACCTACTACGTTGGAAAAAATTATGAGGCCTGAATATCAGGAAACAATGTTAAATCCTTGGAAGAACTGCACCTCCTCATACAAATGGAGCAGTTCTTAAATGGTGTTCCTGAGAACATAACACGGTATATACAAGATGGAAAACCCAAAAATCTCACAGAGGCGGGGGAGATTGGAGCCAGATGAATGGAAGTGGCAGAAAGCAAGAAAGCTACTGTCAAGGGAAATGAATACCCCAGAGGGCACACTGACAATAAACCCTACAACCGAGGGCAACCAAAGACCCCACCTACAACCAAAGAAAAGCCACAGACACCCTATTCTTCCACCTCACCAGTCTCCAGTTACCCACCTCGACCCAGTGACCAGTCAGATGGAAGATGCTTTAAGTGTAATGAACTGGAACATATAAACACCAACTGCCCAAAGAACGCCAACCGAGTGCAGTTCATTACACCACCATCACACCAAAAATCCCCAGGCCCAAATACCTCTCAAATACCCTTAAAGCGAAGGAAAAATTTAAAAGTGGGCGGAAAAAAGGTTACTGCGCGAAAAGACACAGGGGCACAAGTGTCAGCTATCCACCAATCCTTCGTAGACCCCAAATTCATCAAACCAAAGGCCCAAGTAACTATTTACCCCTTCATGTCTCAAGCTGTAGACTTGCCTACAGCTGAACTGCCTGTCCAGTACAAAGGCTGGTCAGTATTTGTCACCTTAATAAAGAGAGACCATTTTTATGTCCTTTTCTTTCCTTTTTATATAAAGCCTTCTTTTTAAGACTTGTTGGAGTTTTTCTTTAGTGGGGACTCCAGGGAATTAAGTCTGCAGCTCACCAGGGAATTGGTGGGAGGAAGGAGTCAGGGAGAAAATCTCTTTGTGTTAGATTTACTAACCTGACTTTGCATACCCTCTGTGTGAGGGGGGGGGAAGTACTTGTGTTTTCCAGGACTGGAAACAGGGAGGGTGGAGTCCCTCTGTTTAGATTCACGGAGCTTGCTTCTGTATCTCTCTCCAGGATCCCAGGGAGGGAACACCTGGAAGGGGGAAGGGAAATGGTTTATTCCCCTTTGTTGTGAGACTCAGGAAATCTGAGTCTGGGGGTCCCCCAGGGAAGGTTTTGGGGAGACCACAGTGTGCCAGGCACTGTATAGATTCCTGGCTGGTGGCAGCTTTACCAGGTCCAAGCTGGTAACTAAGCTTGGAGGTTTTCATGCTAACACCCATATTTTGGACGCTAAGGTCCAGATCTGGGAAAAATGTTTGACAGAAGTGGATTGGACTGAAGAACTTGCGGATCTAAATGTGGAGGAGGCCTGGAATTACTTTAAGTCACAGCTGCAGAAACTATCGGAAGCCTGCATCCCAAGAAAGGGGAAAAAACCACAGGCAGGAGTTGTAGACCAAGCTGGATGAGCAAGCATCTCAGAGAGGTGATTAAGAAAAAGCAGAAGGCCTACAAGGAGTGGAAGAAGGGTGGGATTAGCAAGGAAAGCTATCTTAGTAAGGTCAGAACATGTAGAGATAAAGCGAGAAAGGCTAAAAGCCAAGTAGAGTTGGACCTTGCAAAGGAAATTAAAATGAATAGTAAAAGGTTCTATAGCCATATAAATAAGAAGAAAACAAAGAAAGAAGAAGTGGGACCGCTAAACACTGAGGATGGAAAGGAGGTTAAGGATAACCTAGGCATGGGCCAATATCTAAATAAGTACTTTGCCTCAGTCTTTAATAAAGCTAATGAGGAGCTTAGGGATAATGGAAGGATGACAAATGGGAATGAGGATATGGAGGTGGATATTACCACATCTTAGGTAGAAGCCAAACTTGAACAGCTTAATGGGACAAAATCGGAGGGCCCAGACAATCTTCATCTGAGAATATTAAAGAAAATGGAGCATGAAATTGCAAGTCCATTAGCGAGAATTTTTAATGAATCGGTAAACTCAGGGGTTGTACCGTACAACTGGAGAATTGCTAACATAGTTCCTATCTTTAAGAAAGGGAAAAGTGATCCGAGTAACTATAGGCCTGTTAGTTTGACATCTGTAGTATGTAAGGTCTTGGAAAAAATTTTGAAGGAGAAAGTAGTTAAGGACATTGAGGTCAATGCAAATTGGGACAAATTACAACATGGCTTTACTAAAGGTAGATCGTGCCAAACCAACCTGATCTCCTTCTTTGAGAAGGTGACAGATTGTTTAAACAAAGGAAATGCAGTAGATCTAATTTACCTCCATTTCAGTAAGGCATTTGACATGGTTCCACATGGGGAATTATTAGTTAAATTGGAAAAGATGGGGATCAATATGAAAATTGAAAGGTGGATAAGGAACTGGTTAAAGGGGAGACTACAACGGGTCGTGTTGAAGGGTAAACTGTCAGGCTGGAATGAGGTTACTAGTGGAGTTCCTCAAGGATCGGTTCTGGGACCAATCTTATTTAACCTTTTTATTACTGACCTTGGCACAAAAAGTGGGAATGTGCTAATAAAGTTTGCGGATGACACAAAGCTGGGGGGTATTGCTAACACAGAGAAGGACCGGGATATCATACAGGAAGAGATCTGGATGACCTTGTAAACTGGAGCAATAGTAATAGGATGAAATTTAATAGTGAAAAGTGCAAGGTCATGCACTTAGGAATTAATAATAAGAATTTTAGATATACATTGGGGACACATCAGTTGGAAGCAACAGAGGAAGAGAGGGACCTTGGGGTATTGGTTGATCACAGGATGACTATGAGCCGACAATGTGATATGGCTGTTAAAAAAGCTAATGCAGTTTTAGGATGCATCAGGCGAGGTATTTCCAGCAAAGATAAGGAGGTGTAAGTACCGTTATATACGGCACTGGTGAGACCTCACCTGGAATACTGTGTGCAGTTCTGGTCTCCCATGTTTAAGGAGGATGAATTCAAACTGGAACAGGTTCAGAGATGGGCTACTAGGATGATCCGAGGAATGGAAAACTTGTCATATGAAAGGAGACTCAAAGAGCTTGGCTTGTTTAGTCTAGCCAAAAGAAGGCTGAGCAGGGATATGCTTGTTCTTTATAAATATATCAGAAGGATTAATATTAGGGAGGGAGAGGAATTATTTAAGCTTAGTACCAATGTAGACACAAGAACGAATGGGTATAAACTGGACACTAGGAAGTTTAGACTTGAAATTAGACGAAGGTTTCTAACCATTAGAGGAGTGAAGTTCTGGAATAGCCTTCCAAGGGGAGTAGTGGGGGCAAAAGACATATCTGGCTTTAAGACTAAGCTTGATAAGTTAATGGAAGGGATGGTATGATGGGATAGCTTAATTTTGGCAATTGATCTTTGATTACCAGCAGATCAGTATGCCCAGTGGTCGGTGATGGGATGTTGGATGGGATGGGATCTGAGTTACTGCAGAGAATTCTTTCCTGAGTGCTGGCTGGTGAGTCTTGCCCATGTGCTCAGGGTTTAGCTGATCACCATATTTGGTGTCAGGAAGGAATTTTCCTCCGGGGCAGATTGGCAGAGGCCCTGGAGGTTTTTCGCCTTCCTCTGCTGCGTGGGGCATGGGTCACTTGCTGGTGGATTCTCTGCAGCTTGAGGTTTTCAAACCACAATTTGAAGACTTCAATAACTCGGACATAGGTTAGGGGTTTGTTATAGAAGTGGATGGGTAGGGTTCTGTGGCCTGCTTTGTGCAGGAGGTCAGACTAGATGATCACATTGGTCCCTTCTGACCCTAAAGTCTATGAATCTATGAATCCTTCATCTAGAAAAGCCCTTGCTGTGCTAATAAGTAATTGATACCATTGCATACCATACTGTCCTCCTTGAATTTGGCCTGAGAAGTCCTATTAGATCAAACAAGTGTGTCTCACTGTAAACACACGATATAGGGTGAAGGATACAGATCAGGCAGCAAATGGCAAACCAGTTTCACATTTTTTTAAATTATTTTTAAGAGGGTTCAGTTCTGAGGAAATAAGCTAAATGAAAAGACAAGAAGAGGGAGGGAACATTGAAAAGGAGGTGTGAGGAGGATATGGCAGGGGAGAACAGCGTAAGAGGAGGCAGGAGTGAAATGAAGGTGAGGTGAAGGGACTGTGAGAGATGAAGAGGGTTGGAACAAACAGCCAATGAGCCCAGGAAAGAAAATGTCCAGTAACAACTGTATTTACGTGGCAAGCTTTTTGGGGGCAGGGATTGTCTCCATGGGTTTGCATAGAACATAGCAGAATGGGACCTGCTCTCAGCTGGGTCCTGTAATATAAGTAACATTCCCCATCTTTACCTGTCTTTAAAAAAAAAAAAGGGTTTATTCATGATGTCAGTGCTTAAAAACAGAGACTTGTTTTGGTTCTTTGTCTTTAAAGAAGTAGATGTAACAATCCCACTAAGATCAACAAAATGAGCACCCCCAGCTGTTAATGACTTTAAACCGCCGTTTGCATTATTTGGTGAAATAACCCTATTATTCATGCAGTGCCATGAGGATAGCTTCAGCACTCAAATCTACTTGGAGGTGAGCAAGGAAAAATTTTGCTGAGCACATATGTCATTGCTGACCATCCGAGAGCCAAACTTTTCTGATTATATTTGGAAACTTGCAAGGAGTCAACATTATGTATGGACTTCATTTCCCAGATAATGTTATTAATTTATTCATTAAAACATTATCAAGTTATTGAAAAGAAATCTCCATTCTGAGACTTAGATAACAGCAGCTCCGCTTCCCCTTTGAATGGAACATTCACTTTAACAGGACTTTTAACTACCACTAGTGTTGTTTAGTGAATTTATTATTAGTATTTATTATTCAATTCAGGCAAGTGTGGGGGGATTTTTTTTATTTTAATTCTGTTTACACTTTTGAATGAGGTTTTAATCTCTCTTGGCATGTTTATTCAGGTTATTTGTTTTGCAAAAAGAAAATGCCCTAAGTGTAAATGAGGAAATCAAGGCTTCTTTCGACCTGGGTCCAAATCTCTTTCTAATTCCCCTTTTCAAATATTCCTTAGTCCTTGGAGGGTGGGAGCATGGCGGAAAGACATGGGGGTTGTGTGAGTACATATAAGTAGGTAGCTTCTAGATTAATTCAGACAACTCAAATCCTTATGGTGATGCTGTGAATTCCACAATTCTGAAGTACAATTGATTGTAAAATTAACTTTGGCCTGTTGAGACTCAGATACATTTAAAAAAAAACAAAACATTTTTAAATAAAAGGGAACTTTATGAAGTGCCACGGCAAACCTAAAGCTGACATCAGCCATAGCAAATCAACAAGAATTCCCTGAACAGCAAGCAACATGCATTATATTTCATGACATTCCAGGAGTGCTTGATTGCACATTTATTTTCATTGCAGATTTAAAGAGCTCAGTATGTTCGATGCATTTTAGATGCTGAGCTCTTTTGAAAATCTGGCACAGGGTCACAATGGGATCTGCTGGGTCCTAAACACTTTTGTAAATCTACTGCTTAAGTGAAAACTGACCTCTTTTGGATATTTGGCCATGGGGTAAAATTTACACCTGCGTAGAAGAAAAGTAGAAGTCTTTGCAACCACTAAAATCCCAATTAAACCCAGAAAGTGAGGCTTAAAAGGGACTTCCAAGGTACATTAACTATGCATGGTACTTGGCACAGGATGAATTCCATCGCTATGGAGAGACATTGCAGACATTACTTGAAAATATCCAATGACAGTAGGATATTCTACTCGCTGCAGTGTTTAGCAGAGGAGTTATCCCACAAGAATTCCTATCCACCTCCCACAACTCTGGGCTATCCTCACTTTCAGCACCATGGAAGCTAAACTCCAAGGCAAGCTCCTGAAAAATCTGAATTGTTGTCTGAAGAAGGAAGTGGAGAACAACATGCATAGCCAGTGCTTACATGAACTCACAGATCTGAGGTACTGAGTTCTGTCACTGTTTGCTCACAGAAGTTGATGGTACCATGGAGCCCAATCAGCAGGAATAATTGCTTTCACAATTGCAAGGCAGAAACCTCCAGAGCAAGGCAAGGAGGGACATACAACAATACAACAGACCTGTCAATGCAGGATATAAGTAGACAAGATATTTAACTGTATCAAGGGATCATGATCCTGTGACACAAAATCCTACACCTATGTCATTTATATGGTCCCTGTTACCACTGTATTTGAGTCTCTTTATATCTTTAATGCATTTATCCTCCCAACACTGTCTGAGGTAGGGAAATGCTATTATCTGCCCATTACCAATGAGGAATTGAATTGCCCAGGGTCCTATAACAGAGAACTTGCATAGCAGAGAACTGAACCCTGGTCTCCCAAGTCCTATGCACTAAACCTTTCTTCCCCTCCATGTCCAGGTAACAGCTACGGAACAGATGAGGAAGCCATTACTCTCATTAGACTGCATAATTGAGCTACTCATATGAGTATGTCCTGACGACTGTGAATAAGGGCTTCACAGTGGGGTCACTTTTGATTAAGCATCCTCTTCCCCCAACCCACAGAATTCTCTCAAGATAATTTAAAATAGGACTTTATAGCTATTATCTTCACAGAACAGCAATGTTATTTCAGTTTCTGATGAGAACACCACTTTATATTAAGGGTACCTTTACACATATCATATAAAGGGTTAATATATGATTAACCAATTATTAGAGTCCAGTAGGTTGCTTATAACCATCTATCACACCTCAGGGAGTGTACTTATAACTAGAGTAGGGGGGGAGGGAGGCAATAGCAAATAGTTTCTTCACCATAAAATGCAGTTTGAAGTTAACTGACATTAAACTCAATGGACATTAGGAGCCTAACGACCTTTGTGGATCTGGGCCTCTGTTTACTCTGTGCCATCCAAGTATTCCTCCTATTCCCACACTAACAGGTCCACTGACTTTGTGGCCTCCTTATACCACAGGAGAAGTATAAAAAGGGGTCATAACTCAGACCTTTGATTTAGAAAAGCACCTAATGCACTTGTCTAAATGCAAGCACAAGAATTGTCCCATTGCAATTAAAGGGACTACTTCCAATTTTAAAATTAGATACTTGATTAATACCTTGTCCATTTTGGGACCTCTGAAGAGTTTCTGGCCCTCAGTGTTTGCTATTTAGAATATATACCTTACTAGCCTATATGAACAATAGTTAATAAGATGTTTCCTGTTTTAATTTTCGAAGCAATGAAAGTATTTAAAGAACATTAATAGAGTCAGACTTAATTTGCTCTTTTTACCCATGCTTGCAATCATTTTTCACCATCCTCATGCTAGTTTGCTATTATTTTGTAAATGAATGAGTTCATTAAAATTTGGTTTCAGATTTAATTGTTCCTCATTGGAAATGTCAGCTTTCAAAGTTCATTAATAAAGGCACTGGTGTAAAGAAAGAGACGGATTGAGGAAGCAAGCTTCATTACAGAACAGTTGTGGGAACCATAAAGCTGAAATTAAGGTTATGTCTGTGGCTCTGTTACAAGCCCCTGTTGACCCTTCATCCCTGGAATGAAATCACTGAGGCAATTCACTGGAACCCAACAGATATGCTTCTCTCCACGGCAGAGATGAGGGCATGATGGGAGCAGGTCTGGAGCAGGGATAGCAGAAGGGATAAGCAGCACAGAGGAAACATCCTTCCCCCTCTGAACTCCTGGAATTCATTCCCCTCCTTGGAGTCCTATCACACCCCAAACACAGCAGCTACAAAGGAGACCTTTACACATTTCCAGCACAGGATGGATAAACCAGTAGGTTCCCTTTGTAATAAACCTACCAGACATTCTTCTTCCCTGCTCCAGACCAGCTCCTATCATGCCCTCATTGCTGCCACAGAGAGAAGCAGTGAAGGAGAGACTTAAAATAAAGGGGATCAGAAAAATGGTTCTCCTTCTTGTGCCTGGTCTGGGTAAGCAGTGCTCCATCGGGCCCCATTCAGCTGGTGTTGCAAGCTCCCCCTGCTGTTTCAATTTCCTATATCCACTGGAAAGACCTTCTGGAAAAAATGCCCTGTAACATGATATTGCCCTGTGGTCTCTTTGGCGCTTGTCCCTCTTCCCCCTGCACTGTAATGCCCCCAGAAATCCATCCATTCCCGCTGCTTTAGCCCCGGGACAAGGATCAGACTAAATGAGGGATAAAGTTGGTTCTCGCATGAGTTCTAGTGCGGTGCATCAGGCTCAAGAAGTTTAGATGAACATCCAAACCTTTGAGGTGCACATGGAGTTGACCTGTAAAATGGAGATAATTCTTCCCTGCCTCACTGGATCATTGCAAAAGCACATTCCTTAATTTGAGATATTAACATGAGATCTGAACAAATCACTAGTTTTTCAGTTCATCGTCAGTACTGAGGGGAAAAAAAATTATTTTGATCTGAACAAAGTGAAAATTCCAACAAAAAATATTGGTGAATCTAAAAGCAGAAAGATTTTGTCTTGGGTCAAACAAAACCTTATTTCATTTCCCATTACAGCTGTTCCACTTCATGTATAATCTTGCATAGTCATTGGTTGAGAGAGAATGACTCTATTGCCTAGTGGTTAATCAAAGGGAAAAAGCTAACCCAAACACAAAACATTCAGCTTCTGGGAGGAGGCAACCCCTGCGTTCCAGTTCCTACTCCATATCAGGCAAAGGAAGGAATCAAAGAAGGTCTCCCACCTTCCAGTTTAGTGCCTTAACCACTGGGCTAAAGGTTATCAGGGAATCAGCATCACTGGCCATTTGGGGAATCCAATCCAAAACTATCTGGTGAATTCACGTCAAAACTGGGAATAGTTTCAAGTCAACTGAAAGATCATTTTTTGTCAAAAACTATTTGTATGAAAAAAATTGCCCAGCTCTCATTAACATACTATGGGGATGAGTGCCATAAAAGAATCCCTGCACATACACAACATTTTGGCATGCATTTTTATGCATCTATTCACTAAGTACCTCTGAAATAATAATAAATATTAAAAAATGTATTTCAAGGAATACAGCAAAATGGAATGTGACTGAAATAATCAATCATATTTACAGTTTTATCTTAAATGAAAACTGCACAGTGTTTTCTATACTCTGCTGAGCCAAAATGGTTTGTTGTTTTTTTTTAAAGCAGCGAAACACTTGGGACAATGATTGACATGGACATCATAATGTCACAGCCATCTGCTAATTGGAATACATTAAAAGTTTAAGCTTAATCAAAATTTGTCACTGTCAGCCACCAGTTAATATTAATAAAGTAAAGTAGATTACCATCAGAACTACCTCCCCCCGCAAAATAATCCGAGCTCTTTATGACATAATCAAGAGTAGTAGTTAAAACTGATCTATAAATCTAGCAGCAGAACACTGCAGTAATATGTTATTAAAGGAATGTATCTTGCTCTTCACCCTGTATTTTGGATACTTTGTCTTTAAAACGCTTGCTAACCTCGTTTAGCTCAATTAGCATTTATGAAACACTTTCTATTAAATGACTTTGACTTTGTGTTATCAGTCTGCCTTATGCTACTTGCATTTATTTAAATGAAGGGATCCCTATAGCTTTTCAGGGTGCATGTTGCGGAGGGAGGGAGAATGAAATTTCATTTCTTAAACAAGTAAATAGTACATAGAAAATTATAGGAAAAATTAGGATTATAAATAGGCTTTTCTATATTAACCTTTAGCCTCTCCTCCAAAAATCCAATACCTGACAGAGAACAGAGCTGCTATGTGGAGAATTCGTTGCACATCTAAAAGGATAAAATTGGCTTTATGTGCCAGGTACATAAGAGTGAAAAGTTATGCAGTGTTGCTTGCAGGAAGTGGTACTAAAAGTCAGCTCCAAATCCCATTGAACTCAGTGGAAAAGCTCATGTTGACTTCAAGCGGCTTTGGATCAGACGTCAAAAATAAGGACTCTTAGGTTCCATCCTCAGCTCTGCCAGAAACCTGTGCCCCAGTTCAGCATGGCGTTTAAGCACATGATTAACTTGAAGCCATTGAAGTGACTGGGGTTTACAGTTGGGGCTTTAAAATGGACTGCTGAACTAGACCACTGGGGCGTGAACTTGTCCTAGACACTGAAGGCCTGATTTTCAGTGGTGCCAAGCACTTACAGATCCCATTTTCTTCAACTGGAGTTGTAGGTCCACAACCCTTCTGAAAAACAAGCCTATTAACATTTGTGCCTCAGTTTACCCATGCGTGAAGTGGTAGAATAATACCTCATATGTGGGTATTGTGAGGCTTAATCTAATGTTTCTGAAGCACATTCAGATCCTCATAGGAAAAAGGCTATATAAATGCAAAATATTGTTATAATAAATATGCAAAGGTACAAACCATAACATTTTTTTCCTTCCCACACAGCAAAGGAGAATGTAATATAAATACTTACCAAGGTGAAATTACCCATCTTGGAGAGAGAGACTATAAATGGAAAATTCTAACGTGGAATTTTCTTGGATGAAAGCTGCTATGGCAAGTGTAAATTATTATCATTAAAATAATAATTTCTTTGCTATGTTTAAGTTTTGCAGCTTGCATTGGAATTGAAAACTGCTCCCTGCTCAATGAAACCCTTAATGTAAGTTTTTCCATGGCATTTGAGCTCCATCTGAATCTGATAGCCCATGTGATCAGCACAACACAAAATATCTCATTAAGGAAAGAAAAAAGCTATGGGGACTGACCCAAATAGTTGCTTTTAGATTGTTTTTCATGGATGTTTTAGAGATTGGTGATGACTACACAGCTTTTAAACATTAACTGGACCAGATCAAATTGAGCTCAGGTAGGAAGATGAGCAGAAGACACCATCATCTGATGGCTTGTAAGTGTCCCATATTAAATAAGTTCATTGGTCTCTGTCAAGTTCTGAGTGGACATACATCCCAGTGTTAACATCCATACAGCCACTACTCCAGTTGGCCAGTCCAGGCACCCCTGGTTAGCACTCTCATCAGATAGGCCAAGAATTGAAGTGAGCGTAGAGGCTGAACTAACCTCTCAACCTTGCAAGTATTCCTCCCAATAGCAAGGTAGAGATGAGTTGGCCAGGACAGCGTAAAGAAGCCTGCCTGGTGATTATTGGTTCTCCAGAAAGCAATTCAGAAACATTTTCAAAAGATGCCTCTAGTTAGAGCTGGTCAAATTTTTTTGCTGGGAAGTGCTGATTCAAGTTTCACAGAAACATACTGATTTTGTCAAAATATTCAACTGGAAGTTATCTAAACATTTTATTTGTATAAAAGGTCAAAATTGAAACATTTTGACTTTTGTATTACAAAACAATTCTTATAAGGTAGAAATAAAACATTTCTGATTATTGTTTTACTCAGGTACATACCCAGAGTATGTGGGTGGGGCTAGTCTGTGCTGATAACTTCACTGCTACTTGAGCTAACTTTGTTCTAACTAGATCAAACCTAGCTTGGGTGTCTACATGTGCTGCAATCTTACCTCAGTGGCTTCTTAGGTATGTACCCAGGATCCTGGGCAAGCAGGGCTGCAATCCCTATTGCAGCATAGATATAACCTTTGTGTCTGAGGTTCAACCCAACATCTTTTACCAGCACTAAGTTCACTTAAAAAAAAAAAAGTTTACAAATGGTTTATAAAGGGCTAATGATCAGTAAATGTTGAAAGCATGTTACAGACATAAGTATTACGTGTTAGTGATTAATATAAGTGCATTGATAAAAGATCTTATGGGTATTATAACATGCTTATAAGAAATCTGTTGGCCTGCTGGACTCTATAATAATATAGCAATGGGTTCAGTATGGGGTAGCAGGGTGAAATTCTCTGGCTTGTGTTACACAAGACATCAGACTAGATGATCAACAGAGGTCCCTTCTGGCCTTACAGTCTACAAATATATAATTAACAATTTATTAAGGTATCAAGTAATTATGTATTCATCCTTCATCAACTATTTATAAATGGAACTTCAGTATTAAAATGAACAATATAGATAGGAAAAAAGCATGTTATGAAGTTTTAAACAAATCCTTTCCTTTTCATGCTCATCACATTTTACAAGCTCAGCTGATTTACTCTATGCTGTTTATTGAAAGAGACTCATTTTTCTCCCTGCCATTAGCTGATCTTTTTTGTGTACCTTATTTGCCATCAATCACGTCCTAAGTAAGTGCAGCGTAATGTTCTCACATATCACAGTTCAAGTGATGTAAGCCTTGTCTAAGTGGTGATCTGTTGTTTACTGCTTACGGAGGGTTGTATCTCCCCTCACTAATGGTCTGTAACTGCTGTAGTTTGATTATCTTTGTACGTCAAAAACCATTAAAACGTTAATTAAAAATGGAACAAAACTAAAAAAAAGGGGCTTCCACGCTACCAACATGTAATTATAAACCAAAAAGATCCAACACAATGGAAGTGGCTACAGGCCCTTCAAAGGCTGTCCTGGTGTCAGACACAGAGCTCCCACAAGACAAGAACTTAAATAAAAGATATGACATTCAACTTAATACTAATCCAAGCACCCACTGAAATTTCTAATTTCCTCAACAAACTAGCACCACAAAGAGACCACACGTGAAACACCACCGATGACAACAGCCATTCTATCCCACATCGCTGAAGAAGCATGGTCCAGGGGATAAGGCACTAGACAGCAACTGAAGGGACAGATCCTCAGATTGTGTAAATTGCTGCAGCTTCACTGAAGTCAATGAATCTATGACTATTTACCCCAGCTGAGGATCTGGCCCCCGAGTTCTATTGCCTAAGCCTATGTGATAGTCACTTGGTACAATTTGCTCCTAGTTCATCATACAGCATTTGTTTATAGTATTGGAGGTCCCCAACAAAGATCAGGGTCCAATTGTGATACATGTTTACAAACACATGGTAAGAGTGTCTCCATCCCAAATAATTTAGTCTAGAGAGATGCAGGGTGGGTAGGGAAAATGAGGCACAGAGAGCAAGTGACCTGACCAAAGTTGCCTGCAGGACAAGGGCTCAGCTGGGAACAGAACTCAGTTTTCCCAATTTCCAATCCAGCATGCTGTCCACTGGACTACCTTCTTTTCTATAGCTTAACTGCTATAGAATCTAGGGGCACCACAATATGTCTACAGCACAGAATACCACCTGCTCAGGATGATCATCAAACAACAAAACGAGGACGCTGTGACAGAGTGCATTCCGAGTTTACAAGGAGTCTGTATAATAGATACAATTACAAACCTCTATTTTAAACCTTCTGGAACAAAATTCTTGCTCCCCCAGCACCCTTCAGTACTCTGCATGCTGTCTGTCACCAGCCACCCAGTTGCCTAAGATTTTCAAGGACAGGAGCCTAAAGGTAGGATTCCCAAGTCCATATTTAAACACTAGATTCCTAAGGCCATATTAGAACATTTGCCTGATTTTCAGAAGTGCTGAGCACCGAGCAGCACTCAATGACCAACATATCATCAAAGTTCAACAGAGGCTGGTGGGTGCTCAGCATGCTGGAAGAATATCAGGCAAGAGTCAAGGGTGGGAAATTCAAAAGCATCTGTGTGTTTTAGGAGTACAAGGCCCATTGAAATTCAGTGGGACTTTCAACTGGAACTGTATTCCTAAAGCACTTATCATTTAGGTTGTAAGGTCTTGGAGGCAAGGAGTGTCTTTTTGTTGTGGGTCTCTACAACCCCTAACACAATGGTCCATGGCTGGGGCGCCTGGGTACTGATGAATAATTAAATAAATAACAACTTAGGTACTTTTGAAGATCCTATTATACATCCCTATTTAGGAGCTTAACTTTACTGCTCCTATGTTTTAAAATCTTGGCATATTTTGATATGGTCAGTCCAGTCCTTAATCTGGAAGAGGCAGGTTTTTAAAGCTATTTAGGCTTCTAAAGATGCGGATGGGCACCTAGTGGGATTTTCAAAAGCACCTACCTTTCAAAATCTGGCCCCAAAGCCTCTTTGTGGTAGAAGGTTAATAAACAGTGCCCCTTGCCATCCCAAATAAATAATACTTCAGATTTCATTAGAGGCAATGGGAAATATTGTGACAGCCAAGTAAAGTGACAGACAAGGTAAAAATCATTCTATAAATATAAAATGTGTTTCCTAATGATTAGAAAAGTGATTGCTCGCCTGCGGATGCTGGTGGGCTATTGTGAAACACCAAGAGCAAACCTTTTTTTGTGTAGCATGTAGACTGTAAAATTTACCATTAAGCAGGCAAGGTGCTTGCATTTGCTAGGCTGGCAACTTTACTTTTAAAACATTGACCAGATGGTCAGTTGCTGCGCAGTAGCAATATGATGGGGGGAAAAAAGGATTGAGATTATGAGAGTGTGTGAAATTCTGCTGCTGCAACTGCTATAAAATGACTCAAGTAGCAGTATATTTAGATTCCATGCACATAGGACAGTGTATGCATATGAAATATAACTGCCTGGAAGGAATTTTCACTCAGTCACTCTCTTTTTCTAGTGCCCTTTGCCTTATCACTTATGAAATGCTGCAATACAAGAAATAATCTCAGTGGTGAACAGAAGACCCAGAGGGTGCTTGTTAATGAAAAATAATTATTACCTGGAGTTGATTAAACAATATATCAAACTGTAAGATAAGTAAATAAATAAGTAAATATAAAAGAGAGACTGAAATGATGGCTGAGAAATGAGCCAGGACATGTTGGTTTAAGTATTCTTCCCTTGTCACGAATGATTAATTTTCTCCAAAATTTATACTGAAGGACTGGATGCCACATCTTCCCTTCGGCCACATTAATTCTTTATTAACATACAAAAGGACCAATGACCTTTCAAATCTCATGCTTATTGTCCCTTGTAGGCAGGAGAAATGAGACTTGTCACAAAAGAGCTACACTTGGGTCCTTTTTATTTTCAGGAAAATAACCTTTTAAGCAAGGAACTTTTCATCAACAGCATTCTAGATTGTGTGCTTTAAATATAATAATGATGGGGCGAGATTGAATGCTCTGTTAATGCGCTCTTCATCTTTAACCGCTGAGGCGCCGTGTATTTAAATAATTATAATAAATCATTTTGAAATTATTATTGAATATTGTAGGGTTATAGAGATTTCAAGATTTTAAAAGCATACCATAAAGTTTTAGGACTCAGGGCTGAATGTCAGGCACTAAAAGTAATAATAGGTATTTCATATTTATTATGATTAGCCATGCCTCAGCACTGTGGTAAGTACGGTCCAGATTTTTTAAATGCAGCGTTCTTATAGCCATGTTGATTTCAGGGCGATAGAGACACAAGGTGAAGGTGATAATATCTTTAACTGGACCAATTTCTGTCAGTGAGAGAGACAAGCTTTCAAGATTACATGGCGCTCCACCTGAAGAAAACTTCTGTGTAAGCTCAAAAGCTTGTCTCTCTCCCTTCCAGAAGTATTACCTCACCCACCTTGACTCAGATTTTTTTTCAAGGTATTTAGACATTAATCTGTTCAGCATTGCGGGGCCTAAATAATTAAGATTAAATCCCCATTTTCAGAAGTGACTTAGACATCAGGGGCTAGATTCGCAAAAGGATTTAGGTGACTAACTAGGCTTGCCAACCCTCCAGGATTGTCCTGGAGTCTCCAGGAATCAAAGATTAATCTTTAATTAAAGATTCTGTCATTTGATGAAACCTCCACGAATACAGCTACCCAAAATTGGCAACTGTATGACTAACTGATGCTTTAGGTGCGTAAATGCCAGAATCAGGTGCCACGGGGATTCACAAACCCCCTGCTCAAGCAGCTGCTGAACCTGTAAACACTTGAACTCATTTTTAGAGTCCATGCGGCCCTGTAGTTAGCAGATGGATTTTTCACAGGGCAATGACAGCACCAATCTTTGACAGGACCTCCTTTTATTTCACACTCCTCGTTTTGCTTTTCATAAGACTTCACAATGTATTACTTTCTTAAGGACAAATCTTTCCCCTTTCTAGAAGCCCTGATCAGAGCCACATAGCTCATACTTCTTTATGATCTTCCTAGAGAAAAATATTTAGCTCATTCTGACAATTGAGTTGCAGGGTACACAGTAAGTGCCACTGCAAATGGACACCAACACACTGAAATTCCAAGAAGCTCTGGGAACAGGGAGTGTAAAAACCAAAGTATTTGAAAGGTTTAATATACAAGATGCTGAAATCTATGAGTAAGTAGAGGGACTGGATAGGCCCAGACAACTGGCAGCTAAGGCTTTTATCTATAAGTCACTGTTTTGAATTCAGTCCATAAAATCAGTGACCAAAAGATGCATCCAATCTCATGGGGATCAGTGCTCTAAATTAAACGAGCTGTGGGTCCCAGTAAATATTAAGAGGTGCTACTAATCATCATAACCAGTCCCCTTGTTGGCTGTCCCAGCACAGAGACAGAAAAGTAAGGTCCCATTGATATGAGCTGCTTTGTGTCTTTAGCAATGGCCTCAGCTCCCTATAGACATCACTGGCAGATGATGAGAGCTAAGTCAAAAAATGGAACCTTTTTTCCCTGGGAAATTCCAATGTTTTGAAATTTGTTTTCATTCCATCTCAGAAAGAAAAGCCAAAGTTTCCCATGGAACTAAAATTATCCCAAAATTAGATTCAGGACCATCAACATGTTTAGCTTTAATAAGTTAAAAATAATATGAAATGTTAAATACAATTTACATAATATTAGAATATTTGACTAATACAAAATAGACACTAAATTAAAAAAACAAACAACTCTTGACATTATTGAAAACGGAAAACGTCAAAACAATTTTGACTATCAAAATTTAACTGAAATGAACATGTTCCCACAAAATCTTTTGATTTTGATGCAACCACATTTTCTGATGCACATTTCAATTTATATGAATTGGATACAGTCAATATTAGATTAGCATCTCACAGGAAGTGTTTAGCACTTCACACCTCTGGGGCTTGATCCTGAAACCCTTTCTTTGATTACCTCAGTAATATCCACAGTAAGAGTTTCATATGATACAATAGTTACTCATTTTGGTTGTGATCCTGTCAAATGAAGAGGACCTGCATGTTCCACTAAAATCCATGGCTATTGCAGACACTCGATACCTAAGAAGATCAGACTCTTTATATGGTTCTTCTGTCTTCTTTTGCATAGCCTGCATTCAACAAAATATTTAAGTATGTGCTTAAGTCTCATTGATTGAAAATGAAACTTAAGTATGTGCTTAAGGGCCAGAATTACAAAGTCATTTAGGCACCAAAAGATGCAGATAGGTTCATAGTAGGATTTACAACAACACATAAGATGAAAGTCAATGGGACTTAGGTGACTAATGGGATTTTCAAAATTATCTATCTGCATGTTTAGGCCCCTAAATATCTTTGTAAATCTGTCCGTAAGGACTTTGCTGGACTGGAGATGGGGCGCTCAACACTTGGCAGGACTGAGCCCTAGAAGACCGTGGCCTTGTTCCCCGGGGCCATAAGTATGACAATCCACAAATTTACAGGGGTTGAAACCATTGCATGTTTCTTTAGCTAAGTGAACAGAATGGAAAATGATAGTATTTTATTTCTTTTGCTCTGTAGCAAGAGCCAGTTGCTACTTGATTAAAGTTGTCCGCAATTGACAGTAAGATTTCTGAACCCAGCAAGCTGTTCGACATGAAAGCCTTTGCCCATTAAGTTGCTAATCCAATTCATGCTAATGTTATTTTGTGTAAATTTCTATTTGGGCACCTGGTAAAGGTTTTGATCTATAATATTTGTAATTGATTTAGCAATCTCTTTGTGTCCTAGTCTCTTTATGTGCAGGCCATGTGTGCATTTTGTGAGCACTCAGAATTACTGTAGTAAAGCCATTAGTTAAGTGCCACAGAACGCCCTCCTGGAAGGATAGGTTTATTCCATACAACTTTTGTATGTATCTATTTGGGAAAGGGAATGATATATGTTGCCATTTATTATGCTGACATGCTCATTTAAAGTTTTATCATGTCCCAGATTGATTGGATCCCACTGATTCATCATGACTTGTAAGTTTTCTGTTTCCTTAGAGCCTGAAGCAGAGGTCCCAAAGTTCACCTCACTCACCAGAATGTTTCTAGAAAGGTGAAGGGGAAGGAAGGCAGGGAAGCCTTTATTCAGCAAAACATATTAACATATGTGTATTCCATCTTTCCATGTCAGAACTTTAAGGATGTGCTTCACCTTAAGTATATTACAGTCAACAGAACTTCAACTGCATCAAGTGCATTGACTTCAATGTGACATCAGCACATGCTTGTCCAAACAGAGATGATTTCCTGAATCAGAGCCTTGGGCTAGGTGGGTTGGGTAGCGGATGTGGCCATTTGGGGATATTTGCCTAATTTGTGCATTGAAGATTAGTTTGTACAATGATGGGCACCATCATTTGGAATAGCTCTAAACACACATTTCAATCCTGAATTTGAATCCATGCGGTTGGACCCTTAGGCTACTGTAAGTCACGTTAAAGTCAAGGGGGCAATGCATCGGCTCAAGGATTTGCCTACATGGATCTGAGCTATACTATAGACATACAGAGTGCAAAATTTTTAAAATGCCTAGGTGACTTAGGAGTCCAAGTCTAATTTCCAAATGTGACTTAAGTGCTTGGAAAACAAAGCAAGCAGGAGTAACCTAGTGATCTTCGATTATTGCATGTTTCCAATCTCTGAATATATTTACTCACACAATGCCCCTGTGAGGTAGGACAGTGTTATTCTCTCCATATTACAGATAGAGAACTGAGGCACACAGAGGATAAGTGACTTGCCCAAAGTCACTCAGGAAGTCTGTGGTGCAGAAGGAATTTGAATCCAAGTCTCAGAAGTCCAAGGCTAGTGCCCTAACCACTAGACCATCTTTCCTCTCCAAGATTCTTAGATCCCTAAGTTATATTTGAAAATGGGATTTAGGCTCCTAAAGCACTTGGTACACCTGTAAATTTTACCCATAATTCTGTTAAATCTTTCAATTCTATTTGTCCTGCAGGAAATGCATTTTAACAGGAATGCTCCATTATTCAGTGGCATTAAAGGATCACAGACTTCAGATATACAAAGAAAGTGGTATATGGCTTTTGCTGCAACAGATCAAATACTGCTCCAGACCAAATACATACTGCTTAGCCAAATATACATTATAACACCACATAACTGGATAGGTGTAGAGAAATGATAACCTCTCTGTACGGTTTAAAGCCTACTAAAAGTGAGATGTCTCAGACAATGTACAGGATGAATGATAAAAGCTTACCAGTGAATTTGCCTTCTTAAAAGTGCAAGGGAATTTTCTAAGCTGTTTAGAGTTTATCCCCTTGTGGATATCTTAACTGAATGAAGCTCTGGATCATTTTAACACGATCCCTTTAACTTATAGCCGTACCCCCGCTACCCCTTTGAGGTGGGAGTCCTTGGGGCTTCTGTCAAAATGTATTGCTGTGAGGCAACTAAGAGAAATAGTGCCAACATACACATACCACAAGTAGGAGAACAACTTTCATAGCCAATTCCTTCAGGGCCCAATTATTTGCCACAAAATTGAAGGTCCGGGATATGTTTCTGACATCAGACACTTCCAAGCCTACTTTATTTTGCTGCCGCATTCCAAATATTAACAGACGAAGAAACAAACATTTTACCTAGAATACGAGTGAAGCTCCTTTGCTGAAAGTGAGGTTATTTAAAGTTCCAGTACAAAGTTTTGGTCACTGATCTAATAATTTCCTGTGTCTGGAGCATAACTAAAGCATAGGACCAAATCTACAGCTTGCAGAGTTTTGTTTTAAACGTCAATTTTTAGAGTGTCAAATGCAATACTGATTTTGGGTGCCTTAAATTGTGTGTGCTACTTCAGATAATTTATAAGGCTGAGTTTTTCTGAGTGTGGGAGCTCAGCATTAAAAAAAAAATTGCTGATCTTCCACACTCTGGAAAAGTGACCGTCTTACAAATTGTCTCAGGCTGGAAGCTCAAATCCTGAATCACCCAAAGTCACTTAAAAAAAATCTTGGCTCCTAAGTATAAAAAAGCAGCGTCAATGAAAGTGACTTTTTAAAACTTTGCTCTATCACTCTGTTCACTTTATTTATAATTTTAGCCAAAACATAATATAAAAAGGATTGTTTCAAAGAAAAAAAAATTAATAGACTCCAGAGATTTTATCAAGTCTTTGACGATCTGAACTGAATTTGCAAAGTGCTGCACATCTAGTTGAACTCAAGTTTGATGATGACTGGTAACTTTGCAAGACAAGAAACAGAACACGTTGAATTATTTTTTCTCCCCTTGAATAAGGCAAGACCCCAAAGGAAATAGAACTAATTTGCATAAAGCAGATGAAAAAACCACCACCACACAATATAGATATAAAGTTCTACAGGGAACCTAAGTCATTACAATTTGGTGACTCTTACAAGAGTAAAATGAAAAGATAAAAACTAATGGTCACTATGCATCAACTAAAAGAAATAAGAAAAAATGGTAGAAAACAGTTGTAGTGTAAAACAGAACATGGTATTGAGCAATGGACTCAAGCTGCAGTGGAGGTGGTCTAGGTTGGATATTAGGAAAAACTATTTCACTAGGAGGATGGTGAAGCACTGGAATGGGTTCCCTAGGAAGGTGGTGGAATCTCCATCCTTAAGGGTTTTCAAGGCCCGGTTTGACAAAGCCCTGGCTAGAATGCTTTAGTCAGTGTTGGTCCTGCTTTGAGCAGTGGGCTAGACTAGATGACCTCCTGAGGTCTCTTCCAACCCTAATCTTCTATGATTGTTCAATGCTGGGTCAAGACAGCTGAGAGATTTGGAAACCTTATGACACTTTTGGACTAGACTATCTAGATAAGGGGGACTGTGACGTGGGGAGATAGGTGTGTGAGACTATGAGAAACGTTGAGCACTAGTAGGAAAGGTCTAAAGAGAAATAGGATTAGATGACTCCAGGGAGCAGACTTTATAAATAGGAAGAAGAGATGGAATATGTCAGGGGATGAAGATCAGATGTATCTGAACCATTGCAGGTTGATAAACTTCTACGGCCATATTCATCCCCAGTATAACTCCACATACTTTAGTGGAGTTACACCTGGGTTGAATCTAGTCTCTCAAATTTTGGACTCTGGAGTTCTATCCCAATCCACTATATACACACCATGTGACCTTTGGCAACCCATTTAGCCTCTCTGTGGATCACTGTCTGCATTTGTAGAACAGGTTAGCAATACTTGTGGGCATCAAACCACTTCTGAGATGCTAAAGCAAGAAGTGTGATATTGCAGTGTCCAAGAAGAGTTGTCACATAATTGCAATTTAAGTATCAGCCATGTGTTTGATTAAATTAAAATTCAGAAGCATATTCCTTTGTGCGCGCCAAAGTCAAGGAAGTAGCATGAGTGAACCTCTCTGATTGAATTAAAACTATCACAGCTAATCAGCACCAACTCTTAATTTCCTTATTAAGGTTTCTCTTTCTGGACAGCTAGGTGCTGGAAAGACAGCACTGGTAGTAACAGAAAAGCTTTGGGAAGAAAAGTTATTTCACCATTGTCAGCTTTGTTTGCAACAATAAAATAAATCTTGAGACTTTAAGATGTAATCAGTGGAAATTAGAGCAAATAAAAAAAATTGCTGGGATGCTTGCAGTGCACTGCTTTAATTAAGAAAGAAGAAGAAGAAGAAAAAAAAAAAGCACTGTGCACCTAAAGATGAGATCAAAGCAGTCTATGGAAATAAATAACCCACAACGGTACATTATGATAGAGCTGGAGTTCAGAAGGAATTGGAAATCATATTGAACAGAGAAGTTCAAACGCTTGCCAGTACTTGTGTCTATAGAAACTCAGCAATATCATAATGGCTGGTTTATTGGCTTGCCACTCTTCTTTAGTGACTTTATTATTTCCACTCCGACTGTTTGTGAAATGTACCAACAGAGGGCTTGCCCCGTCTCACTAAAATAAGCCACCAGACATGTCCATAAGGAGATTAATTCACACCAGAAAACACTGGGAGGAAGGATTAAAATTTTGCGGTGTGGATATTGGCCTTGAGAGCAGTGCAGAGGGGCTGGAATAAGTATTTTTCAAAGCACACGGGGCAGGGTAGACAACATTACCCAGTCCTGCAGAGTAGTTGGTGGTGTGAGTGGAGAGCCAGGAAGGGACAGCTCAAGTTGGGTGGGAGAGGGAGTGGCCGGTGTGCTTTGCAATCCAACTATAGTGGGGTGAGGGGCAGCCCACAGTAAGCCATAAATTAGAGCAATCCCTGGGGAGCTAGAACTAAAGAGGTGCAAATGTGTCATGAAGTCACTTTTAACTCCTTCCTTGCCATCCAGTTCAAGGCTGTGCCATCTCAACTGCATCTGTGGAGATATGCAGCTCAGAATCTGGCCTTTAATCTCCAGAATCAGAGTCAATTAAACTCAAGAAGCACGTTCGATTCACTCCAGCCTCTTCTACATACTGCCCGCTAGGCCCAGCTTTTGCACTAAGCTTTCAATATATTTAATAAAATTAGCCAAATATTGATATTCTATCCCCAGAATATGAGGAAAGGGTGTGCGTTGAGATGATCTTAAATGATATGCAGGTGGGGGAAGGTATCTAGTATTTGCTTTTCATGAATAACTGAAAATGCATAAAACCGGGACAACCAGTCAGCATTAAAAAGACAAAGGCAGTGTTCATGCCATGCTGAAGAATGAATATTCATGGTATCTGGGGAGCATACGGTTGAGAAGGCAGGAGGCAAGAAGGTTAAAACAAGTTTTTCCATCCAATATTTGATTTGCATCCAGTCACTTCACCTACATGCATGTTAACTTAAAAAAATCCCATAACCCGAGTTCAGATCCTGCAAGGTGCTCAGCACTGGAACATAGGAATTGTTGCAATGGGTCGCAGCCACAGTCCATCTAGCCTCCTCTCTCCAGCAGCGGCCAGCACCAGATGCTTCAGAAGAAGGTGCAAGAGGCCCACAGCAGGGGATGTGAGCAAATCTGCGCTCCACATTAGTCTCATCCTGGTCTCTGATAGTCAGAGATTGGCTTAAGCCCTGAAGCAGTAGGTTTAAAATTGCTTCTGAAACGTATGTTATCATTTATAACTCTGGATATTCTTGATAGTCATGTAAAACACTGAAGTTGTTAAGCAAAGTATGGGATCACGCCCTTGATGAGTTAAAAGTGAGACATCTAAGTTCCCAAGGTTCCTTTTATAAACCTCAGCCTGAGTTTTACATATTAACGTTCAACAGAAAGGGTCTTTCTGGAGGCTAGAAACTCACTGAGATAACAAGGAATTTGATATTATATATATCATGGTAGCTCCCAGAGCCCCCAAAAGGACCAAGACCCCAAAATGCTAGACACTGTACATAAAATGTATTATAAAGACAGACCTTGTCCCCAATGAGATGACATGCAAGATTAACAAACTCCTTCTCTTGAATGTTCAACAACTTTAGAACCAAGCCATATTCAAGAAAATGCTCAGATACCTTTCCTTTGTAGCTTATCAAGTGCCCCCAAATCTGCCTATTGTCATGAAGTCTCCTGGCCTATTGTACACAGGTACCTAGATCTTGGAGCCAATCATGTTACGTGTTTATCTGAACTAAACCTTGCTAAACTCAAAGTGGCAAGATGATGCATATTCTTGAAGAAACTAATATTGACTTCCAAGACCTACAATAAACAAAAAGCCTGTATTGGGAGGGGAGGGGTAGAAAGCAGCAATTTGAACAAACACTTTAACTATCTGAGTATGAAGTATCAGAGGGGTAGCCATGTTAGTCTGGATCTGTAAAAAGCGACAAAGAGTCCTCTGGCACGTTATAGACTAACAGATGTATTGGAGCATGAGCTTTCATGGGTGAATACCCACTTCGCCAGACGCATGCAGTATGCAGCATCAAGGAAGAGGTTGATGATCCCAGAGCAACAAGGTTCCAGTACTCATATTAGCAGGCAAACCAGGAAGAGGAAGAAAGAGACCCAGCTATGTCAGAAACATTGCCAGATGGACTCCTAACCAAAGGAGAGTGGAAGTTTCATAACTCTGTCACAATGGTGAAGTTCACTTGAAGAAAACCTCTCTGAGGTTTGTTCATCACTAGTTTCCTCTGTAATAGGTGTGTTGTTATGGCCCACTCAGAGCACCACAGCTTGTAGATTTTCAGACTAGAATTTATCTAGAGGAACCTATCTAGTCTTCCATCTTTATTGCATTTGGATTAAATAACTTGTCTATTAGCAGGAGCACTAATTAAGCAAGAGAAGAATTTAAACAAAATAAATTATGTGGATGTATTGAACAGCTATTTGCTGCTGCAAAGCAGCATCCACTCATATACATTGGACACTTTGTATCCAATTATCAGTTACTAAGATCCTTTTATACCACCTGCAGGAAAAAGCACCAAAAATAATGATGGGGGAATGCCCCCTAGAATGCTCCCTCCAGTCTGCAGCAGGTTTCTACCTCAGCCCTTGGAGTGAGGGACATAAGTGAGGGAGTGAAGAGCATGAGCAGAATGCACTACACTACAGCTGTTCTCTGCCTTTTAGAACCAATAAGGAGACTTGGGAAGCACAACTTAACTTGCAAGAGCCCTAAGGCTGCCCCAGCATACGGGTGAGCACTACGACAGTGGAACGGTACCTTGCTCCCCCCTACTTCTCTGTTCCTTCCTCGAGCACAGGGAAGGAGTAACTGAAGAACTGGGCTCTCTGTTTGTAAGAACATGGGGAAAAGTGGTTGGAACAGGCCACTTGGAGTCAGGAACTCTGGGTTCTATTTCTAACAGCATTGGCTTGCTGTATGATCATGAGCAAATCATTTCAACTCTCTGTGACATGATTATCCCTTCTCTGAAAAGGATGTCTTAACCCTTTCCTGCAAACAGGTTATCACAATTAATTAATGTCTCTGGTGCATCCCTGCATCCTCAAATGGAAAGGTTCTAGATTCGGTTTGGTCACAGTGTCATTAAACATCCGCAACAGTAACTCAGTGGTCAAACATTGCTAAGCAAGAGAAAATTAGTTCCATCTCTGCATCAGTTAGCACCATCCCACAAACCATTTACAGGCTACGAATTAATTTCAGACCTGGTGGAAAGCATGTGAAACCCCACTGAATATAAATTAAAAACACAAGCAACCTTAGAGGCTAGGTGGGGATCAACCTTGGCCCCATCTGATCTCCCAGTTCCTATGACTTGTTACAACACTTCTCCAGCCGTGCCTCACTTCCCAGATTACTGTGTATCTGAAGTTCTGTTTGTAGCAATCTCCTCCTGACAGTTAGAACTCAAGTCAATGGGAGGCAATTAGCTACTGAGAGGTAACGTGTTTCAGTATACAGGGCACTGGACTAGAAGTCAGAAGTTCAATTCCCAGTTCTTGCACTGAGCTGTTCAGTGACATTGACATTCACTTAATCTTTTTGTGCCTTTGTTTTGCCCCCATCATTTGTCTTGCTAACTTAGACTGTAAACTCCATGGAGCAGGGACTGTCTCATTATGTTTATTTACATCACCTAGTACAATGGGGCCATATCACATCACTTGGGATTTCATGTAGCGCTGAGTGAACAACAGATTTTTCAGTTCCCTGGAAATAACTAATGACTGGGAAAAAAAATATTTGGGGTCAAACCACAATGAGATTTTTCTAAAGTTTCAGTGAATGCAAATGTTGAAAAACAATTCATTTGGGGTCAAAAAATCCCAACATATATAATTTTGATTTTCAGCATTTTTTTAACATTTTAAATTTAAAAAAAATAAAAATTAACAGTTATTTCAAATTGAAAAAAAACATTTTTTAAAACGTTGAAACAAAACATTTACTTTTGGGTTGTTTTTTTAATTATTTATTATTAATTTATTATTACAAAAACAACTTGGCAATTTTGAAAAAAAATATCCTGAAAAGTTTCAATGTCACTTAATCTACTTTTTTCTGAGGAAAACATTTTGGTCAAAAAGTTTAGCTCAGCTCTACTTGTGTATGATACTGCAATAATGGGACTGGTGCTTAATCTGCTACTCCACAGATAAATCCTTGAAAAGAATCCAAATCTTCAGTGGGAATTGCTCCTGTTTACATCAAGCGTGGACTTGGCCTGTAGAAGTGGTAAAAGACAGTTCAACCAGGACAGACAAGTTAATGCTGCAGGTGATTTCTGGCTGAGAGATGGCTGTTATGAGGACATGGGAGACAGTTTAATTTGCAATGGAAATGACTGAGAGGAATATCAGTGGATTCATCTGTCACATCTGTCAGACCACCAGCTGTATATGTTGCCCAAGGCAACAAAGGCATTGCTGGTTTGGTTTGTTGTTGATTGCTTCCTTCATGCTAATTCATTCTACTGTACTAGAGTATTTCAGGGGCTCATCTGTTATTAGTAATAATAATAATCATCCTTGCACTTCTGCCCAAGGAACTCAAGACGCTTTACAAACTTTAGTTAAGCTTCACAACACCCTCAGGGTAAGAACTTTTGAGAACTTCTATAAAGGTCAGTCGAGGTTTGGTTTGAAAAGAAGGAAGGTCTTGTGGATACGTCACTGGACCAGGCAACAGAAGACCTGAGTTCAGTTCCCAGCTCCACCACAAACACTCCATGAGTACTTCTACACTGCAATAAAGAAAGCTGTGGCACTGAATCTCGGAGTCTGGATCAACTGACTGGGGTGTGGGCTGCAGGGTTGATGTAGATGTTGCTGTGGAGATGTTCAGTTTTGGGCTCAGGCTGCAGCCTGGGCTCTGAGACCCAGTCCTCTCAAGGGGTTTCAGAACCCAGGCTCCAGCTCAAGCCCAAAAGGTCTACACTGCAATTTTTAGCCCCTTGACCCCAAGTCAGATGATACGGGCCAGCTGCAGCAGTGCCACAGCTCTTTTATCACAACGTAGAAGAGCCTCAGTCTCTCTCTCTCTCTGCCTCAGTTCCTCAGCTGTAAAATGGGGATGACAGCACTGCCCTAACACACAAGAGTTTTGTGAGGATAAACACATGCATTACTGTGAAGTGCTCAGTGACTATGGTCATAGGGCCTATCAAGGCTTATGTCTCAAGGCTGTCCCTTGGGGTTGAAGGCAGGCAGCTCACTTACCTCATATGTCATTCCGTAGAGTCGATCCTGGTTCAGTCATGAGGTGTAGCCCTCTGGCTGTACCTCCTACCAAGTCTACTCCTTTCTGGTACGTGTGGGTATATAAACCAGTCACAACAAAAAAGACAATAGTTTCACAGCCTGCGAATGGACAGTCTCCCTCCCTCATACAAAAGAGGGGGAAGGAGTCTTTCAGTCTCTTCTTTCCCCTCCCTTCTGCTTGGGAAAAGCCCAAAAGTTAGCCCTGGAGATTTCAACAAAGACGACACAAGTCCTCTTTCCTTAGGGGGTTCCAGCTGGCGGTACTCCCAAGCTGTTCCTCAGCTAATAACCCAGCACCCTGGGGTCTACCTCAGCATGTCTCAGAGCACCATACTATCTGACCTGAGCATCAACTTTTTAAGGGCCCACCCTTGGCCCAACAAGCCAGACAGGTGCTGCAGGTTAAGGCTGATTGTGACTACAGGAGTTATTTAACCCTTTCTTGTTGGGTGGTGGGACTGGACAACTGTTATCTGCTCTATTAGAGGGCCCATAAATAAAAAAGATGGATAGGAGCTCATCACGTCTTCAGAACGGCATCCTGAAGCTCTCTCTGGGAGCTCTGCACTTCATTGGTTATGCAAGCATAAAGGAACTGACCTGATCCAAAGCCCACTGAAGACAACTGATGTCTTTCATAGCCCAGATCCCGGTCACAGCACTGATATTCAAATTGCTGCCTAATACTGGTTCCAGTTACCTTAGTGATCACCTCTCTCTTGATGAGGCCCTCCCACAACAGCTTTGCTTCATTGGAAGAAGAAAAGCCATCAACAAACAGGAGGAAAAAACTGTCTTATCTGCAGAACAAAAGAATTTTGACAGGATCTGAACCACGACTATAGAACTTGTCAAATACAAGTTTTTGGTCTTAATACAGAGGCAGCTGAGTGAAATTTGGTGCTCTGTGTTACACAGCAGATCAAAGTGGGTGGTCTAATGGTCTCTTCCTGCCTGAATCTATGAAACCCACCAACTAGAACCAGAACTTAAAGCCCATCTTTTTTACTTAGATTATAAGCAATAAGCATCCCAAACACGTCAGCATCCTCAGCCTTTAGATATTAAAAACAGTCACACAACAACAATATAGGCCTGTTTGTGCTCTCAGGGCTGAAAGGGGAGAGATGTTTGTGTTTACTTTTGATGAAAGGAGCTCACATACCAAGGGGATGGGTAAGCAAATAAAAATCTAGATAGATAGATGGCTGTAAACTGACATGGGGTCCATTAGGAGAAGAGGAACTTTGTATTCACAAAGAATTTTTGTATCTTTCTGTATTTCAGGAAACTAGGGAGTTGCCTAGGCCAATTAATGAAGAGAGAAAGTCTGTTGTGTTACAGTGGTGAACTGCAGAGCTCTCAGTCTGACATTAGCTGGAGAAAAACCCGAGTGAAGGTATTTTAAATGATTCAGCAGGGACTGGTTTTGGAAAGCAGAGCTTCATTCCTTGCAAGAAGGGTAGTTAGTGTTTAAACCTTGTGTTTAACCTAGTGAAACCCTTGACTTGGTGACCTCTGTTATTTTTAATACAGCAGGAGTTACCGAAGGGTTTTCTGCACAGTCCAAGGGCCAGGTGGTTGTTGCTGCAACAGTAGGGGCTCTCAAGGGACAAAAAGAGCTTGCAGAACACCTCTTACCGAACGAACAAAGTGGGTGGTGACTGTCCAGTATTACACACAGAGATGTTCCCAATTCTCTTCCGTCCTAATCAGGGGAGAAGGTGTCCCATGTTTGAATTGCATATTTTCCACTTTATAGCATCATGTAATTAAAGTTCCCGAAGCACTTTACCAAGAATAACGAAGTCTCACATCACCTTGTCACAGTTTCACGGCAACTGCACATGTATCCACCCCAGGCACCCACTTTAGACTCGCGGCTCCTCATCGGTCACCTCTCTTGGGCAGAGACCTTGTCTCACTCCCTTCTGACTAAGGTTTTTAACAGGCAGCACAAGTTCCCTGCTTACACTGTGACATCTGCAGCATGCCAGACTTCCTGAACAGGCCTTCACCTGCACTTTGCTTTTTCTCAAAAGGCTATGAACAGAGCAATTGCCAGGAGTTACAAGTTACCACAAAGATCCTTAGGAGCAAGCATGTTTATTCTTACAGCAAAAGCATTACGGAGAAAACATCTTAAAAACAAAGAAAAAAACTAAAAAGCTTAATGAACATCAACCCTCAACTTCAACCTCAGGCTCCAGTAGGTGTTAGTCCTTCAAAACCCACAACTGGGTTTTCCTTGTTCTTACAAGTTTATGGCATTCTCAGATTCAGAGCTAGAACACAGACTGGGCAAAACCTCCTGTTTATTTAGACAACTCGGGCCTATATTCTCCAACATTCAGGAACAGGTAATCAGCAATCACTCTCCCCTCAGGGCAAAGCCTCAAAAGGCTGTTTTTTGCATAACCAGAGATGAGGAGTTTCCATTACCCTCTCCTAAGTATCCCCAGGAAAATCACTTATCCACAGCCCTAAAAGTCCATTCTTGTCTGACATATTGTTCAATACAGTCCTTTGAACCCCCAGGTCTCAGATCTATCATATTTCCCACCTTGAAAGGTTACATATTTGTTTAATACAATGGATCCCCAAAATACTCAAACTTAATTCAGTAAAGTCTCCCAAGGATACAGCAGGAAATTGCTATATCTGTCACACGCCAATATGAGGAACATAAAAATCATTGTCCCCTGCTATGCATATAGGTAAACTGAGGCACACCAGCGGTCGAGATTTTAAAAGATGAACATGTAACATGCTTGTGGGGTCCCATCCTGCAAACTCCCTGGCAGCAATATGCCCACTGGGGTCAATGGAAGTTTCACATATGAAAGATTCACAGGAATGATCCCTTACAGCCAGAATGGTCCCATTGATTTCAACTTGACTTTAATTCAGGTCTTTAATATGGAATGAAAAAAGAGACAGGAAGACACTGCACAGAGGAAAGTCAAAGAGTAGAAGACCAAATGATCTGGAGAAAGGTAATACCTGGCCAACCACTTAACGGCTAGAGCGTACTTAACAAGTGCTAGTTATCAAGAGAAACAACTGAAACTACCACTTGTCATGATTTTCCCCACTCCATGAAAAATTTAAACAAAATGAATACTCTTTTATTGAAAATTTTCTATTTTTTTTTTGTTTTAATCAAAAAATTGACAAGTTCTTTTTTCCAGTTTGCAGCAATTACACCAAATAAACTTTGTTAATTATGTGGTTCTTTGTTTTGTCCTCCCGCCACAAGAAAAAACAAACAAATCTTCAAAAATTGGCATTTCTCATGGACTGGGACTCTGGGTCACTGGGACTATGGCAGCTTACAGAGGCACAACAGGGCCTGACATTAGAAGTCTAGAGCACAGAAACAACAACAAATAAACAGATTTTGTCCAGTTCTGTATTTCCTAAGGACAACAGCAATACAGAAGCTTAAATACACCTACTCATCTATACTGTAGCAATTCTGCAAACAATTATGCAAGAAAAATGTAAGGTACAACTGAAGCTCTCTCATCAGAATTCCTCCTCTAAAGGTGTATGGAATACAGGTTGTATTTCATCGCTCTGGGCTCACTTATTGGTATTTTTTGACACTCTTTAATTCAATGCTATATTATATACACCCATATCTATATACACATAGCGCACACACACCCACTCACACTCTTATCTGTGGGCTGGACCCACCATCAGCTTCCCGGTCCCAGGAATATAGACACACAGCACAGGAGAAAAAGTAGAGGTCTTGAATGATTAGTGATTTTCAGTGCCCTACAGGAGACACCTTGATGTGGTCTAATTTTTAATAAGTACCAAGCTCTCACCTTCTGAAAAATCAGACTCCTTGTAAGTGTCTCAGGCTGGGCTCCCAAACACGGAAGCACCCAAAGTCACTAAACATTTGGAAATGCAGTCCATATAAGGACAATTTTCTGAAAGTGCCTAAGGGGGTTAGGAGCACATGGTCACCCAAGGGGACAGTAACAAAGCTGGAAATTAAAGACCAACCGAATCCCAGTCCAGTGCCCTATCCACTGGATGATGCTGCCACATATTTTTCACTCCTTTCCTGCAATAGGTGGAATTTTCAAAGTCCAAGACTGTACAGGCTCTATGGTTCAACCCAGACATTTTTTTCCTTTCCTCCCTCTTCAGCTAGTACAGCCTTCCAATTTTCTGGTCATTGGATCATGGATAGGAGGGATGGGATATCTTGTCAGGGAAATTTGCTGCTGAGTGTTTGTGGGACAGCTGCTTCTTTGTCTTCTCACCTTAAAGGTACTCATGGAAAATGGAGAGAGAATTTTCAAGTCATTTCCCCAGCCTCCTGGCTCCAAGGAGGCACCAATCCAAGTCCTGTATTTATTTCATCAAGATGATAGCAGGAATCTTGAGAGCTGTGCGAATTCACAAACGTTTACCTGACAGAATCCCTGTATCCCAGAATAAACGTACAAGTCCAAAGCAGATTCCACTTCTGTAGCAATACATCTGTTCTGAGCTACTATTGAGAGAATATAACCACGACCACCAAACTACTAAATAAAATACACTCAATATGGGCCAATTTCTAGCCCGTCTCCCCATCAGAGCAGCGCTGGGAGGGATGAGTGGGACCAAGCTTATAGTAGCTTTCCTAAGTTATATCTGAACAGGACATATGTAACTATCTCCATTGTAAGTAGATAGAAGACACGGGACCTTCAGCACAGCCACTGAGCTATAGGAGTAACTCTGTTAACTGAACAGTAGTTGCAAAGGACCCTGCCTCCTAAGAGTATGTCATAAGAACATAAGAACGAACGGCCATATCAGGTCAGACCTAAGGTCCATCTAGCCCAGTATCTGTCTACTGACAGTGGCCAATGCCAGGTGTCCCAGAGGGAGTGAACCTAACAGGTAATGATCAAGTGATCTCTCTCCTGCTATCCATCTCCATCCTCTGACAAACAGAGGCTAGGGACACCATTCTTTACCCATCCTGGCTAAAAGCCATTTATGGACTTAACCACCATGAATTTATCCAGTTCTCTTTTAAATGCAGTTAGAGTCCTAGCCTTCACAACCTCCTCAGATAAGGAGTTCCACTAGTTGACTGTACGCTGCATGAAGAAGAACTTCCTTTTATTTGTTTTCAACCTGCTGCCTATTAATTTCATTTGGTGACCCCTAGTTCTTGTATTATGGGAATAAGTAAATAACTTTTCCTTATCCACTTTCTCCATATCACTCATGATTTTATGTACCTACACTGAAGGGGAAAAAAAAAGGTGCATTCAGCCAGCTAACTCATGTTAAAATAAGGACGATACGGCAACTCTGCTTTTAACTTGTGTTAGCAGTTCCAGTTCAACCCCAGGTCTCCCTACACTGGAGATGCTAACCCAGGTTAAAAGCAGAGTTGCTATGTCATATTGTATCACCGGTGAGCTAATCCATGTTAAAATAAGACGGGGGAGAGGGGAAGCTTTATTCTCTTTTTTCCAGAGTGGACAGTGAACCAACCACCCAGTTAGCCAGCGTGTTGCACAGACATAATGAGAAGAGAGGCCAGTTGATACAGTACATTCAATCATTTCCAAGTGGCTGAATGTTATTCACTCCCCTGCTGCTACTGCCAAATGCCAGCTGGATTGTGCTGGAGGGCTAAGGATTGCCAGACTCACTTGGTGGGCATATTAACTTTCAGAGCTCTAGAAACACTAGTCAAATGAATCCTGCCATTGCTCACCTGCAGGGGGCAAACCTGGGATCTTCAGCACCACGTAATACAGACTTCTGCCGCTTCAGCAGAAGGAGTAACTCAACTAGCTGGCAGCAGTAGCAGGACCACTAGAGGAGGACGCGACTCACGCTGTACAAAGCATGTTACACTACCAGTCGGCACCTGGCACAGGTGCAGAAATGGGAGCAATGTCATAGGACAGGAGGGAAAGAATAGCAAGCAGAGTCTTATGGTTAAGGCCAGAGGCTGGGATTTAAAGAGTCTGGATTCAATTTCTGGCTCTGAAATATGCTTCCTTGGGCAAGTCACTGCATCTTGGCATGTCTCGGTGACCTAGCTCTACAAAATGGGGACACTACTACTATTATAAGGGCAACATTGATAAGAAGGGCTTAGTTGCTATGGTGATGAAGGCTGTTACTGGGCCCACATCCACGGTGCCCCCTTGTGGACTGACAGGGTACTACTCACTGCGTGGCAGCATCTCTCCGGTGGTTGGTTGCTGCCTCAAATGGGGTGCAATGCAATGATGCGCTAGTTCTCTGGCTAAGGCACGCTTGAGACCCACCCCTTCTGGGGTATTAAATTCTAAAATTAAAGGAACAATAAGAACTCAAAAACAGAGCCATCTGGTACTCGTTGCCTGTCTTCAGGCAAACATGCCTTCAGTTAGCCTCTTTGTATCCGGTCATCCTATCCAGGGAACAAGCTTTCTAAACCTCTTGGTTGAAACCAGGATTCCTTCAGTAAGGAAGAAGCTGAGTTGTGGTCTACCTCCTCATTAGCTCCAAATTGAGCTGGGCCCTCTCCTTTTAACACCCCTCTCCACACACGGTATCTGCTTCAGGTGTAGTGGGACAGAGTCAATTGTGTCCACAGGCCCACATTAAACCCCTCCTCCCAGACAAAGGCAGAAAAGCTATTTAAATACCTAGATGACAGATGTAGAGAGACTCTACTTTCTCTGCCGCACCTCAAATATCCTGCAAAATGAGCTGGAATTTAGCCCTGGGTTAAAGTTACCTTTGAGATACACAAGTTGTGCACCTTTATTGTGTTTCTGATCCAAAACGGCTGTATCTTGCCACCTCTTGTACTGTGTGCGTAAATACAGTGTTTGCATTAAGAACTTCTTGTAATGACTCAGAGGCTCTTAGCAAAGATGTACAGCAATGGATTCCATGACTGATGGCAAGTTCAATAACAAGTTATTAGGGAATTAAAGCAAAAGACATCAGTCCACCCTAGAAACCAAACACAAATGACAGAAAATATTGCCACTTAACGCCTGACACCACTGCTGGAATATCTACATTTTGTAAAGCTATGTAATCCCATTTTCTTTTCTATTTGCTCTCTCTTCCATGTAGTACTTTATTTACTGATTGTACAATGATTTGTTTGTTCCATTATTCTTCATTCACAACTGAAAAAAAAAAGTTAGTCAACAAAGAAGAATGAGGAAAAAAAAATCAACAATGACGAGCTAAGTGCCTGCAAAAAAATGGCTTACTTTGCATAATCCCGAAATGCTCAAACAAAGTGCTTGCCTGCTGAGTCAAGAAAAAATTAGTCTGCAGATATAGCAGGCTTAACTCTGACTTCTGAAGGCAGGCAACTGCTGGGGGAAAGCCACACCCAGGGGATTCTGCTTGCTATCACCTTGGAAATAATTTTAAAATTTTCACTTTCCATCCCAATTCAAGAAATGTAAATCTCCAACTTTTTCACAGGACAGAAAATCAATTTTCCAACCATCTCTAATAAAAAAAATGTTCTTCCTCTATACCCGCCTTAGGTAGTGGCAGGCGGGAAGAGAACACAGGGATCTGGCTATAAATGTTACTCACCTTCAAACCTAGGCTCAGGGAAGAAGCAGGGGAAGCATTCTCTGTCTCCTGGGGTGGGGTGGGAAGGATAAGAGCTCCCTACATGCACCTCCCCATGGACACAAGACAATAATATGGCCCAGTATTTAGAACATCTCTAGCACAGTGAAGTGTGGTTCAATTTAATTTTGCGGACTTCAGTAGCCCTATGTAATGACACTAGAGTCCCTCTCAATAGCTAACACTTCCTAATGCAGAAGTAACCTGTACAAACAAAATCACATAACGGAGAGTTATGTCAGCCTGAGGCTGTGATTGCAAAGATAACTGACTGATGTGGGGGAGGGATGCAGAAAATAAAAATTATCTGTTCCTAGACGGACCTTGTGGGAAAAGAAAATGAAGAGGCAGAAATCAGGGGGAAGATGGGGAGGGACCTTTTGGTAGTGCCACTGCTTGTCTGAAAAGTTGCATTTGTAAATATAGACAGCATCACATTCCAAGTCTCTCTAACTTAAGTGCAGTTTTGATCCATGAATTATAGTTTACAATCACATTTTTCAGCCTCCTTAAAAATTGATTATTTTCAAAACAAAAATACTAGAGCTGACAAACGTAGAATTTCCTGAAGGACAGGGAAAAAAAATAAAAACAAGTTCATTCCTACCCAGAACAAAACATTGACATTTCAAAGTTTCCCATGAAAGGAAATCTCTCCCATCTCCCCAAAACATCTGTGGTCAAAACATTTTGATAGAATTGAATCAGTATTTTCAAATGGCAAAATGTTCCTTCAGAAAGTTTCCAACCAGATCTACAAAACAGCACATAGAATTAGTCAAATGTGTAGGCGTAGTTTGACTTGTATATTTGCTGGGAGGGGGAGGGAGAGAGGAGCTTCAGTCAGGCCAACGGGGCCACGCGGATGCCAAATCCCATGCCTGCCTGAGCCTTGCAGTTTAGGGGGGCGCCCCTCCCTGACCACCCCAAACTACACCCATGGCCAAATAATATTACTTAAATAATAGAAAAAAGCATCTTCTATGTACAACGCCTAGCCCAGTGAGGTCTGGTCCATGACTAAGCCTCCGTGTTATGATAATAAAATAATACTAATAATAATGGCCTGGATTGACCAGTGCTTCACTCCTGTTTTACACCCCAAAAAACCTCCACATAACTCCAGTCAGTTCAACCTGGGTATTTTTTCCTAGCTCTGTCCTGTGTCATTTCATCTTTGACTCCTTTTTTCCATCTTTCCTCCCTTCCTGAATTAATTCAGCACCCTCTTACCCTTCATTCCAAAAGCAATGTAGCCTGATGTATGTATGTATCATACTACCTCTTTTTTTAAACACACATTGATAAACACAGAGATTGTTTCGTCTCTGTGTTTGCACAGCACCTAGCACAAGGGGGCTAATCCTGACTGGGGTCTTTGGATGCTACATAAGATAAATATTGGCTGCAACACACTTTTTTATAATGTGTACACACACACACACACACACAGAAATATGTAGCATACTCTCAATTATCTGAATAGCATGGAAGACAGATTTTATCTGGATACAACAGGAGTTTGAATAACTGAGAGGGAAGAAGCCATTCAGCAGTGAAGTGGGCTTCCCGGCAGACAGGTGTGCATCATCCTCCTCTGCCCCTGCCAGGGGTCTCTGCTGGGCTGCAAAAGGACTCCAGAAGGCTTCCTGCACTGCTGCAGGGCCAATGACATCCAATCCCTGCAGATGTAAGGTGCAGGGCAAAGCAGAGATTCCCTGGCAGGACTCTGCCCCGCCCCGCGAGGACTGCAAGAACCCCACACCTGCAGGGATCTGGTGTCAACAGTCCTGCAGCAGCACAGGGAGCCTTTTGCATCTCTGCTCCCTCACTCTCCTGACAGTAGGGCTGCAGAGAGCTCCCTGCACTGCCACAGCTGTCACTCAGCAGTAGGATGGCCGCCTCCCTAGCACCCAGGAGGAGCTCCTCCTCAGTCTTGGCCGGGAGTGTCTGCTTTATTATCCAAACCTCCACATTATCCAACTCCCCTCCTTGTCTCCCAGTATGAGATATATGCTGCAGAGGACATGTATCTCATGCTGGGGGACAAGGAAGGGAATTGGATCATGAACAGGTTCAGATAAACGGGTGTATGCTTTGTACCTACACACAAACATTTTATTTTTCATATATGTAACACATCCATACATATGGATAAAGCTCAACCATCAAACAAAACAGATTATTTATTTTAAGATTAATATACCAAATTGAACTCAAGGTCTGCTATTTGAACTAATTTATCCTCATGATCAATTGAAATAGTAATAAGATTTTAGAATAGTGGCATGTTACCATACATCTAAAAATAATAAATACCCAAACAGCATAAAGCACTGGCACTAAGTGATATAGGAAAGTGAAATAAACCATCTAAGAAATAATATTACCTTCAGCATGGGACACCAGCCTAGTCAGTGTAGTCATTAATCAACATTTGTCATTACAGTTTAAAAAAAATAGTAGTGATTATTTTTGTAAAGTATTTCCACACATGCTGCCATTGAGCTTCCTACATGAGGAACTGTCCAATACCCTCTAAGATACCTATGCTCGTCCTAACACAGGAACTCTTTATTTTTTCATAAACAAAGACACAACTTCTTTTTATGAAATCATAAGCCCATACTTATAAGAGCTAAAAAGGAATTGCTCTATGAAAGCTGGGTCATCAACTGGTACACGTGTCTACATTTTTTTTTCTTTTCTCATTTTTCCTTTTTTGGCAAGGGCCCGGTGCAGATGCACTCATGGGAGTCTGGCAATGGACCATTACCTTGATTTGGATACCCAGTGAGAAGACACTTAAATGGGAATTGAAGTGCATTGAAGCATCATAACTCGAAGCTTCCAAAAGGAGACAAATTAGAGCCAATATTAACATGAAAGAAGCATACACAGTAACAAATTTTTAAGTCTGAAAGAAAAATATAACTAGTGAGGACGGTAAATGACTGCAGATAGAGAGATGGCTGCTGAGAAAACTGAGGTGTTCTAGAGGCAGACAATGAAAAGAATAGCCAGGAACTAGATTGAGAACACCAACTTACATGAAATAAAGCAAGCGAGTGACAGAATTGGCAATAGAATCCAAGAATACCCCCTCCTACCACAAAAAATGTCACCATTTCTGTGAACAACCAAAAACTGAAATTTTTCCATTCAGAAATGCTGCCGTGTCTCATGGGAGTTCTAATTCAAATGCCTTATGCTCCCATTATTCTTCCTAAGGGCTTCATGGCTGGTAAGGGGAGTTGGTTGCAGTGTAGGAGTTGATGAGCATGGTGCATCACAGGAGATGTAATCCTGCTGGGGAACCAGAACCATGGAGGAAAATGGGGACATGAGGAAACCAAATTACAACTCCCATGAGGCACCATATCCACTCAATTAAAATATTTTGGGAGACTTTTAAAAAAAAAAGAGAGAGAAATTAAATTTCCCTGGGAAAGCAAACACACATCAATCAAACATCCAATTTACTTGCAAAAAAGTTTCAACTGAAAGTTTTCAACTAGCCCTCCTGAAGCTCTGCCCACTAGATATGCTACTTCACACAAAGAACAATATGGGAAAAAACTTACAGAGACCATATATAATGGTAGCTAGAAGCAATCAAAACTTGCTGAAATCTTTTTTTGTTTAATTAAATTTTTTAATTAAATTTTCAGAAAAAAAAGTTTTCCACTGAATTTTCAACTTTTAAAAACTACAAACCAGGTCTGCTAGCCAAAGTCTTGATGCCTGACCCAAGGAGATGCAAAGCAACCTCAGCTCCTCTTGGTTTCCCATCCCCTACCAGTAAGGAGACAGGGCCTTAATAAAGCATCAGTTCTTATTTCTATAGCACATTGACGATGTAAAGCACTATGTAAGTCAGAGACCCACTGTGCCAATGGCTCATTAGGCTGACAAGGTTAAGCACATCAGTTTCATAGCCAATGGTATGCAAGAGAGTGATGTGGTCAGCATCATATTCAGCTATCTTTGACTGCCCTAACCCAATAAAGCAGGTACCCATTTTGCAGTTGGGTGAACTGGAGGTGGCCTTTCAGTATGGGATCAAGTGATATGTACAACCTTCAGGACTGTAGTCGAGTGCCTTAATCACCCAACCACTGCCACTCATGCAGTTTAAGTTTTATTAAAAAAGCTTCCAGAATTTAAAAGGCCAACATTTTGTATTAAGTATAAATCTTAAAACATAATGTACCAAGAACTACGGCTGATTCAGTGTAGAAGGCACTCTCTTTGCAAAGTAAAAAATGCTAAAGAGAACAATGGAAAAAACAGACAAAAAGTAAGGACCACATGCCTGCTTTTACGTATGCCCAGTCATAGGAACACAGCCCTCGTTATATACCTGCAAGGCAGAGCTGTATTAGCTTAAACCCAATCTTAATGTGCACACAGAGATCCAATGTTTGCAGGCAGGGCAGAATTGAACAAACACAATCATGGATCTGCATATGGCTAAAACATCCAATGTACGTAGGTATAGGTGTATATGAATTATGCTTGACGTGTGTGCACACTGTGGATTGTGCGTGGCTAGGAAAAGGTGAGCCTCTTTGGAAACGTGAGTCGTGGATTATTGTCACTGAGTCAAAGAGAGAGAGAGAGAAAAAGCATGTGATAACTGTAGAGATGGGGCCATCTCTGGGAATTACAAGAACTGTAAGTGCAGTTCCTCTAATGGTGATAATGTGGCATTGGTTAATACACTGAAACTCACCTGACATTTTGGGTGACAGAGAAAATAGAGGGTTTTGGACACAAGAATTAGAGGATTATTTATTGATCCCTACATTAGACTCGTTGTACTACAAGTGCTCCCCATTAAGAATTCCTTAATGGGGTGAAATAAGCCAAGTTACTATTCAGAATATGCCAAAAAGTACAAATGAGCTACAAAGCATTCAGTAAAATGCTGCCAACTAGAAGAATTTAGTATTTAGATATCTGACTAGAGGGCATGCTTATCTACTAGTTCAAATGCGACACTCGTATGCTAGCTGTGTAAATACCAACCCTCCTTAAAGTGAAGCTTTTGGGAAGGGCATCAGGGCTAAATCCAGCTCCCATTGTCTTCAACAGGAGGATACAATTTCAAGTGAGTAAAGGACAATATCATCATCAGAAACCTAATGGGGCAGGGTCCGACCCAAGATAATCAGAGGGAGCTTGGTGATTGACTTCAGTGGGCATAAAATCCACGTTGACAAAAATAGTAATGCGCACACACAGTTAACCTATTGAATCAGGGCAAAAGATGAAACAATCTCTGTTGATTTTATACTGCATAGTGAAGGCCCATCAGCTAGATTTCAATGCCTTTGCTCACCACCCTGCAATCCCACTCAAGTACACAGGGCTATGTTGCAGAGTAAATTATTACTCAAGCAAGCGCACTCTGGTCCACAATCCAGTTCCATAACAACTCAGATCATCTCAGCTTCAAAACACACATACAGACACAGAGGCACAGGGTCTCTGACTTCTCTGAAAGTGGTTTAGTTGTTCTGCGTATGGAAAGATCAAGAAGCCTCAATATTGAAAAGGGAGTGGAGAGCACACCCCAGAGCTATCCATCACCAGGCAGAACTCTGTTAGCATATAAGAATATTTGGTAGAGAGAGGTTTAGTTGCAGATCCACCAGACATTCCCACTCTGTAAAGGATACAGGAGCACATGTGAGGCTGAAATAAGTCTCACTATGGCAGTGGCTTCCAGGAGGAACCTTCTTCTACAATCCCTTCAGATCTCCCCAGTTCATACATTGTCTGAGCCAAAGCCCACTGTAGTCAATGGGAGTCTTTCCTTTCACTTCAGTGGGTGTTTTCTACAGAAAAATAGAAATATTTTCATATAGAAAATATCATTTTAGAGAAAGGCCAAGGATGGGTGAATATGAAAATAATTTAAATACAAATAAAAGTGGGGCCAACCCCCTTTATACTACAATAAGCAGGTGCTGAATTATACCAGTTGCACAGTAACAGCCACCTCACAGGGGCATGGGGATAATTAGACAGTGCTTGTACAGCTGTTATGAAAATAGAGAGCTCCAATGTGTTTTTGGTTTTAAAAATGCTTACTCAAAATCCTCATGCAATGAATTTAAACCTGGATGCTGTAACACCATCAGAAAGACAGAGAAAGAGAGAAAGACAGTACAGAAACATTCTATCACTATGGGACCCTACTCCCTGATACTAGCCTCCAAGCACCACAGCAAGAGACTAATGATACAGTGTGGGCTCTTTTTACTGTTAGTCCATGAGACTGCATCCATTTTTGAAAGAGGAAGGAGTGAGCATGGAATCCATATTTGAAACATGAAGTGATCCTTGCCTGGAATCATAAGTGGGTTAGTATTTATACCCAAGCATCTTCTGTGAAGCTTCCTTGACAAAAAAAAAAAAACACCCCAAATGCTGGAATATTTGCTCCCCCGATTATATTTTATTCATCTGCACTAGGTGGCTAGCTTCTGGCATCATATCATAGATGTTTGTAATAGCAAACTCTTAATAGATCACCTAGTTCCATTCTTATTAATAATTTAATCTCTCTTCTTAAAACATTTACTTTACATGCATGCTGTGTACTAGTTGCTTTCTTGTGACTTTGTGCCATTTATTGTTTTCTTGCTGCACACTCCTGTTACTATAAAAATAAAATACACTGCAGTCTCCTGCCAGTGGAGGATTGTTCCCTATAGGGCATTATATAGCATTCCTTCCAAACTAGTTTTAAACATTTCAAGCAATGGGGCTCCTGCTTTTTCCGTTAGGACTCTGTCACACAGCTTACATAGCTTTAAAGACAGTTTTATTTCTGACTATGGCCCAAGTATGCCAAATTTCAGCCAACAATGAGTTTTTATTGCTAATTTATAGTCCCCAGAAAATAGGAATTTCTAAGGGAAGCATTGACAGGACATTAACTGCAGTGACACAAATGCATGGCTGTAATATTTTCAGACTGGGTAAAACCTGATATAATCTAGGATTTACTGAAGTATATAGGTGCATTGTGCAAAATGGCCTGTCAAAGAGGTTCCAAGTAGATCTTTGTGGTGGTGAGTTATCTCCGTTTTAAAGGGAAACAGCAACTCAGTAAAGCATCATTACTACTTAAAAGCATAATGTGATTAATATCAATTCATGCCTGAAAAAGAAAAGCAGACACCCAGAAGCATTAGCTTTGCTTTACTGTCTGGAGTGCCTGTTGTGAAATACAGTTATGTGACATTGGGAGTGAGGGGGAATAAATCAGTGTGCCCTTCTGTATTTGTTTATCAGGTTCTTGTTCTAAGAAGAGCAGCTTTGTTCTGAGGCGTGTGTGTGTGTGTGTGTGTGTGCGTGAGAGAGAGAGAGAGAGAGATTAATGGCATTATGAAAGGAGCATTGTGAGGCTTTGGGTATTAATAAACTGAACTCTTGGGCTTTCTTCACAGATAAACACTTCACTTATCTCTCAGCACATGAAAATGTACCCAGAGATCACAGCACTTGTGCAGTGACCTTTGCTCAGTCATGAACCGGCATTATTCCTCATATGGACTAAGGGGGCTGGGAAGATTTAGACTCTGTGGGGCTTGGAACAAAAGGAGCTTTTAAAGAGATTCAGAATAAATGAAAAGCTTTCTGGTATTATTTTCCTGTGTAAATATTAAACATGATAGAAAAACAAATGATAACATACAAAGCAGATTAATATGACTGATGGTACACTAAATAATTTTGAAATATACAGAATTTTCAAAAAGGGGTAATACATAGTAGATGTGCGTTACTGGATATCTATACTACATAAGGCCCCAATCCAACAACGAGCTCAAATTCTGCAGATCTGTCTGTATGGATCCTCACTGAAGTCAATGGGGCTCTGTGAAGGTATTTACTGCACAGAGCTTATTTCAGAATCAGGGATGATATTTGCTTGCGGTTACCGGGACCAAAGAATACTGCTGAGAATGTAAATATTCTCATTGTGACAGGTTTCAGAGTGGTAGCTTTGTTAGTCTGTATCAGCAAAAAGAACGAGGAGTCCTTGTGGCACTTTAGAGATTAACTAATTTTTTTGGGCCTAAGCTTTCATGGGCTAAAACCCACTTCATCTGATGCATGCAGAGGAAAATACAGTAGGAAGATACATACATACAGAGAACACGAAAAGATGGGGGTTGCCTTACCAACTGGGGGTCGCCTTACCAACTCTAACGAGACAAATCAATTAAAATGGGCTCTTATCAAGCTAATTTCCCCCCTACTGTTACTCACACCTTCTTGTCAACTGTTTGAAATGGGCCATCCTGATTATCACTACAAAAGTGATTTTTCCTCCTGCTGCTAATAGCCCACTTTAATTGATTTGTATTGTATTTTATGTTGTGTGTGTATGTATATATCTATATCTCTTCCTACTGTATTTTCCACTCCATGCATCTGATGAAGTGAGTTTTAGCCCACGAGCTAAATTTGTTAGTCTCTAAGTTGCCACAAGGGCTCCTCGTTCTTATTCCCATTGTGAGGCGCATAACAGCTCCATACAGCACCATGTGAGAAGAACAAAGGATTTCAGACTCCCAGACTATCAACAGAAGTGCCTGTTACCTATGCTAAATTCATGGAAGAATCTGCATTTATTAATATAAACTTAGTCTTTGTGTATTATTGCAGGTCTGATTGCCACAGTATCAGAGAAATTTCTGATCTGCATAGAGCACCTGCAGCTAATAGATAGGTAACTAATTAAAAGTGGTCTCTCTGAAATTAAACATGCTTATGGGGATAAATGGGAATTTTCATCTTCGTTACAGGCTTGTGCCTTTGTGAAACGAAGAACATCCACTGCCACTGAAGTCAAACAGGAACAGGCCCAGGTGCCCAACACTTGCCAAAGGCAGGTCTTATTTTGTATGCTTGATTATTTAAGGAGGCAGAAAGCACTAACATGTTAATCAGGAGATCTGGCTTTGATTTCCAGCTATGTAACAGATTTCTTGTGTGATCTTAAGCAAGTCCATTTCTCCGTGCCTCAGTCTCCCATCCATAAAATGAGGATATTAATATTTCAGTTGTCTCAGCCTTTGTCTGTCTTGTTTATTTTAGAGGTCTCTTACTAAGTGCATGTACAGCACCCAGCACAATAAGGCCCAGACCTAGTTGTCATACAAATAATAAAAGAAAACCAAGACAGACCCCATTGCTGCAAAACACTGATCTCTTGCGTTGAGAAACTTGGCACTCAAGTCTATCTAAAAATCGATGGGTTCTGAATGCTGTTTAGCATCTCCAAAGACTAACCTTTGGTATTGCATGAGCATTTGAAAACAAGAAAAAAAAATCATAGTGAGCCATCTTCTATCAGCATGGGGATGGAAGTAAAAGGCCAGGTACTTAGAGGTCTGTCATAAACAGATAAGTAAGAGTTAATAGAACAGAAGTACTTCATCTCTCTTTTCCCTGTAAAGGGTTAACAAGATCAGTGAGCCAGGCTGTCACCTGACCAGAGGACCAATCAGGGGACAGGATACATTCAAATCTTGAGGGAGGGAAGTTTTTGTGTGTGCTGTTAGTGTTTGGTTGTTGTTCACTCTGGGGGCTCAGAGGGACTAGACGTGCAACCAGGTTTCTCTCCAATCTCCCTGATGCAGGTTCTTATAGATTCAGAATAGTGAGTACTAGGTGCTAAGGCGAGTTAGGCTTATGCTTGTTTTCTGTATTTGCAAATGTGTATTTGGCTGGAAGGAGTTCAAATTTATATTTTGCTGAAAGGATTTTAATTTGTACTTGTATACTTAGGCTGGGAGGGTATTCCCAGTGTCTATAGCTGAAAGACTCTGTACCTATTCCATTTTAAATTTACAAAGAATTTTTACTGTTTTTCTCTCTTTAATTAAAAGTTTCTTGTTTAAGAACCTGATTGTTTTTTTATTCTGGTGAGACCCCAGGGGACTGGGTCTGGATTCACCAGGGAATTGGTGTGGAGAAAGGAGGGAAGGGGGAGAGAGAGGCTAATTTCTCTCTGTGTTAGGATTACTGTCTCTCTCAAGGAGAATCTAGGAGGGGGAGAGAGAAGGAGGGGGGAAGGTGCATTTTCCTCTCTGTTTTAAGATTCAAGGAGTTTGAATCACAGTGATCTTCCAGGGTAACCCAGGGAGGGGAAGCCTGGGAGAGGCAACGGTGAGGGAAAGGGTTTACTTTCCTTGTGTTAAGATCCAGAGGGTCTGGGTCTTGGGGTTCCCTGGGCAAGGTTTTGGGGGGACCAGAGTGTACCAGGCACTGGAATTCCTGGTTGGTGGCAGCGCTACAGGTTCTAAGCTGGTAATTGAGCTTAGAGGAATTCATGCTGGTACCCCATCTTTGGGACGCTAAGGTTCAGAGTGGGGAATTGTACCATGACAAGGTCTTTTTCTGTTTATAATTTCTTTTGATTCCCAGTTGAAATGATTTTTAAAGCCAGCATGTGAGAAACAACATTTTTCAAGAAGGTATACCTTGAAGATGCAAACATCCCAATGAAACCTGTCATATTATGTTTCTTCTCAGAGTCCATAAGTTTTCTTAAAAACAAAACAAAGAATGGCATGTGAGGGGGACAATATTCAATTTTGAAGTCTCAATAGCAGACTAAGAAGAAATGTTTTTAAAGCTATAGCTCAGCTTTGTGTTTTCTTGATAAAAATAGGTTTATTTTATCTCAACGACAATTGTATAGGTGATTTAGTACTTAATGTAGAATGTCAACTTTGTTATTGTGGGGAAAAAATAGAGAACCCAAGTTCTTTCTTTTAGTCATTTACTGTGCATATACTCAGATTTTCCTTATTAAAAAAAATTCACCAGAATTCTTAGACTGTGGGACAAAAAAATTGGCATAATATATCATTGAAGTCTGCTCAGGAAAGGCTGTTTTTTAAAATATCTAAATAGCAAGACAGATCTAGCTCTATATTTTATGAAAAAGCTTTCTGAATTTAGTGCAAGGTCTGAACGTTGTTCAGTAAATAATACATACGCTGAAATACTAACTGCATGATCTTATTTTTGCATAGGAGCGGTGCCTCATTAAGTACACAGGATGGGTAATGCTCACTGAATGGGTGGCTCTTCAATATTTCTTGTTATCCTCATCATTAAAATGGGCTTTTCTATGGCGTTATCATAGTTTCCAAGTGCTTTACATGTGTTTATGAATTTATCTACGCAACATCCCTGTGAGATAAGGTGATATAATCCCCATTTTACACATGGGGAACTGAGGCACAGAAAGATTAAAGCCCAAAAATGTCAACTAATTTTGCGTGTCCAATTCAAGAAGATTAGGCCCTGATTTTTCAGAAGTACTTACTGCATTGCATCATATTTCATACGTTCAGAGCAGAGATCCCAGTGAATTCAGTTGCAAGTGGTCAGAAAAATCAAATCCCAGGTATTTTTAAATCAAGATTGGACTTTTTTCTAAAATATACACTCAAATTCAAACAAGAATTATTTCCGGGAAGTTCTATGGCCTGCAACATACAGGAGGTTATGTTGTCCTGTAACTGATGTATTTCTGGATCTCAAGTTGGAGCCAGAAAATGAGGAACATGTAGTGGTCATCTGTGCAAGTTTTGGTTTACATAAATTGCCTAGCATCATACAGGAACTTAGTGGCAGAGGCAGGAACAGAATCCAATACTCCAGAGTGGCATTAGTTGCCTTGACCATGAGACCATCCGTTCTCTTCCTGCAGTTCCCTGTCAATATCACAAACCTTCCAGACTTTTGCAAGAAATGAGGCGGGAATTCTACACATAACTGCCTTCTTCACTGCAAACCCCTGATTCATCTCCAGAGCAGGTCCACCCTCTGCAAAGACTGAGGCAGGAGCCCAGTGGAATAAAAATTGCTTGGATCATGTATTTAAAGACTGTAGCATAACACCTAGGCACAAGGGGGGCAGATTAAAGTTGTGCATGCAGCCTCAATGATGGCATTGCCTAACTTTTGAGCGCTTAAATTTGCAACCTGTATGCTTCTTCTAATTATGGTTTTCTTTTCAGGAAATGACAATGGACATTGACAAATATTTGAAGGATGAATCAAGGTAGAAGTTCAATTATTTAGCATGGCATAAAGTGTTATAGCTGTGAATCTCTGTTTAAAAGAATACCAACATCTTTTTCATGATTTAATTCTTCCTTCCCCTTTTCTTTAAACTTTGTGGGGATTATCACTGTGAAGTGTAAATCAGTTTTGTTACTAAAGTTTTTCTTCTCTTTTTGGCGCTAGCACTGCTTTACTATTGTATAGATACCCATGAGTGCTGTGAACGATGGCCTGCTATCATATCATGACTTTGAATGCCGGGGCAGCTAGCAATGGCATATAGTTAGAAGTAAAAAGATCATATTCTTTCTTTTCTTTTTTAAAAAAAGAAAGAATAAGTGAAAGCAGCAAAGAATCCTGTGGCACCTTATAGACTAACAGACGTTTTGGAGCATGAGCTTTCGTGGGTGAATACCCACTTCCTCAGATGCATGAATAAGTGAAGCACATAACTCTCCAAAATGATACTGTTCTTCTGTTACAAGAGCATATGATTCTGTGACCGGGTATTCTGTTCACTACTAGCAAGGTTGTCATCTGAGAAGAAGTTCTCTCAGGTTTTACAGCCTGCTGACACCAGGCACAGTAGATGCATGCCAGGACACCACTGACACTTAGCATCCTCTCACCTGCTGCCTCTCCAGCTTTCTAATGCCCCTTTTGTTGTCAAAGGCCATCACAGAGGTGCAGCGTTGAGGGAAGTAAAAGCCATCCAGGCAGATGGTGGAGAAAAGTTTAACTGATCCACTGGGGCAGATAATGAGCTAGCCGCAGTGTGGGGAATACAAGGAAGTGTAGATTTAGTTCTACGGTAAAATGGCATTAGCTGCAGAGGAGTTTTCCCATTTGTATATTTCCTTTCATTTCAGTGTATTTCACAGCATATATCCAGATAGCAGTTTAAAGACTTAACATGTACTTAAGGTGCTTCAGTTCCTAGATTTCTCATGGGAGAAGAATGGAGGGTGTTTTAAGTACAACTACCTTTTTTGGCACCAAAAACAGGCACAAGAACGGCCATACTGGGTCAGACCAAAGATCCATCTAGCCCAGTATCCTGTCTTCCGACAGTGGTCAATGCCAGGTGCTCCAGAGGGAATGAACAGAATAAGTAATTATCAAGTGATCCGTCCCGTCACCCATTCCTGACTTCTGGCAAACAGAGGCTTTACTGTTGTTTAGATGCCTGTGAGTGCTGTGAACAATGGCCTGTTATCATATCATGACTTTGAATGCAGGGGCAGCTAGCAATGGCGTATAGTTAGGAGTAAAAAGATCATTGAAACTTTTTTAAAAAGAAAGAGTAAGTGAAGCACATAGGGATGCCAGCCCTGCCCATCCTGACTAATGGGCACTGAGTCTTTGAATCCAAGAGCAAATGGTCTCTCCTCTTTTCCCAAAAAAGCCTGTGTTAAGAGGAAATGCTTTTCTGCATTTCTCTGCTGTCGGTTTCAGGCAGGAGATAGAGAAATCTTGGGCTCAGGAAAAAGGCTGTGTTTAGCACTGCGAAGAGAAGTGATCCAGCTGTGCAGCACACAGGGAATATCTGTGTGGTCTTGGCAATTGTGCATTTAAGAGTTGAGATTCTCAGACAGTTTTGCTGGAATATGGTGAGACAGACCCTTTGGGCCACAGAATAAAACTGATCTCTTGCAAGCACCTTAAGTACTGAGTGCTGACTGTGCACTACAATCTGGATTAGTCTGAATACACATCAGATATGCACCCCCATGCATTCTCATTTCAGTCCTCAGTGATCGCTATTGCAAGTGTAACCACATAAGAGAGGATGGCATTAAGTAGATGCAAGAGGAAATTCAGATCTCAGAGACCATGAAGACAGAAGGAAGGTAGGTTCTGGTATTTCACACAAAATAAACAATTCTGAATTTATTGGGGGGGTACACATTAAAAGGTGCATATTGTAGATGCCAAGAAACTAATGGAATCATGAAGACAGAGTGAAACTCCTTCCCCGTTCTTTCAAACTGTGTAAACACAAATATTCATACAAAGGATTCCTTCTCCTCCGTATCCTGCACTGTTGGGTTGCAGACAGTTCCTGATAACAAGGCAGATGCAGGGAGATTGACTCAGCTGGAGGGGCATTTGGAAGCAGCACAGTCAGCTGAACTGCTTATTGCTGTTCAGGGCCGGCTCTAGCCATTTCGCCGCCCCAAGCACAGTGGCACGCCGCAGGGGGCGCTCTGCAGCTCGCCGGTCCCGCGGCTCCGGTGGACCTTCCGCAGGCATGCCTGCGGAAGGTCCACAGGAGCCGCGGGAGCACGCCTGAGGGAGGTCCACCAGAGCCACCTGCTGCCCTCCCAGCAACTGGCAGAGCGCCCCCTGCGGCATGCTGCCCCAAGCACGCGCTTGGCGCACTGGGGCCTGGAGCCAGCCCTGTTGCTGTTCACAAGAGAAGCAGAGGGTGCTATCTCCACTGTCCTACCAGCAGATGCAGAAGTAGGGGTCTAGCCAAGACCTCAGACTGCCAGGCTTGTAAAAAGCTGAAGAGTGCTGCCAGGATCCTTAAGAGCAAGTGCTTTGGTTAGGACCTCATTTCATCCCCATTGAAATCAGTGGCAGTCTCTTGATTTAAGTGGGAGTTTGACTGAGCAAATAGGGCCTAATTCCAAGCCCACTTGAGAAAACAGGAAGACTCCCATTAACTTCATTTAGCTTTGGATCAGCCCCCTTAATGCTTTCCATGGTCACTATGTAGTTCTCCTCCCCCGACCCCCACCCCACCCAAAACAAGCCAAAACAAACTCCCAAAGAGAACTCAAGAACTCCTTACAAATAAGAAAAGTTAACGTGGTTATTTCACTTCTCTTGGAACCAAGATGCTGACTGCTGTAATTATACTGGAAGGCAGCAGAGTCGATGTATTATCAGAGCTGCTAAAAATACGGGAAGGAGTATATACTCATTGCAAGAGAATTTTGCAATGCAGTATACTGCTACAGGTGTTGCTGAGCAGCTTAGGTTTTTGGGCTTTTTTTTTTTTTTAATACTAATTCTGGAACATTTTGTTTCGTGAAGTGGGAACTTATGGTTTGCCTGACAATTGGCACTAACTTTCGTTTAAAGCAAAAGTCACACAAATATATTTTTAAATCCATTCGAATTAGTTCTCACAGACAGTTCCTATAGAATTTAATGGAGATGAAGCCTTTTAAGGATTCTGGAGAAGCTTAATAGCATTCTATACCCTAAATCTTGTGGATTATTCAAAACATAAAAGCCTTTCCTACAGAGTTTCATAGCTAATGAAATCCTTGCTACAGAATTCTATAGGCTTACAATTGTATAGGATCTTTGCTACAGAATACTATATCAGGGATTGAGGCTAGGATTTACACGGGAACCAAAGTGAGATGTCTACATCTCTTCGGCCCCCTTTGTGAATTCTAGCTGGAATTCTCTATGTTGGTTTAAAAATCCTATAGAAAGGTTCCCATTGGCTGGAGAATCTTGTAAAAGCCTTTGATCGACCTCACCCAACCACCCTGCAGGAGCACTTGAACTGTGAAGTGAATGCTGCCCATAGAGAATTGAACGACCACATATTCCCTTCTGTAAAGAGCAGCTTCTGGAGGTGCTGCTTCAAACAATGGAATTAGAGAAAGGCCTAGTGCACAGATTTCACAGGCGATATTCACTCACAGAGTGGTGTGAACCCAATAGCCGAATTTCCCCCTCTGCTCTGAATTTCATATATTTTTCACTGGAGAGAAAGACCCTGCAGAGTTCACTCACAAGATGTGCACCATGCTAGTTTTCCCAGAGCACAGGGCCAACACACAATCTAAGCTTCAGGTTTGGCTTTCCTTGGAGGAGGTTCTTACTGCCTGTTCTTACAAGCTGCTTACCATCCTCAACTGCCAGTGGGGCCAATGGGTGATGAGAGCACACAGTAACTCACGTGAACAGGGCATTATTGAGCATATCCATAGGTGCCCGCAATGCATGATGCATCAGACACTCTGGATATATTATAGACTAACTGTGGCCTAGTGGATAGAGTAGCGGACTACCATTCAGGAAAATTCCGCTCTATTCCTGGTTATCAGGAGCAAGCTCCTTCAGCTGAGCCTGAACATTAGCCACTTCATCCTCCAGACAAATTAATGGGGTCAGACGGGTTGTGGGAGAACCTCCTATTTGACTGAAGGGAGGAGCAGGATCGCTTTTTAAGCTCAGCAGCAACGACAGGTAACTGGCTACCCAATGCTTATGTCTGGAGCAGTAATCACTCCTGTGCCTTCCTTACTTCAGCCTTATCCCTGTGTGCTCTAGCCCTGTTTTCCTGCTTGTTCCTGGCTCAGCTTGAAGCTGGGCTTCTGACCCTGGTTCTGACCCTTGACTTGGGTTCCTGGTTCCAGCCAATAGGCATGACCGCCCATGCCCCAGTCCTGACACCACTTCATCTCTGTGCTAGTTTCCCCATCCGCAAAATGGAGATAATGATACTGATCTCCTTTGTAATGTGCTTCGAGATCTGCTGATGAAAGCAAAGCGTTCTATTTTCGGTTACCAAGACTGCTGGCAAATTACTTTAATGCAAGAGACCTCAACAATGAGAGACAGATTTTGGGTCAGATCTTCAAGTAGGGTCAGATCACCAATTTACACTAGATACGGAACATTGATTTTAAGACCAGAAAAGACCATTATGATCATCGAGTCTGATCTCCTGCATAAGCCACATAATCTCATCTACTAATTCCTGCATTCAACCCAACAACTTGTGGTTCAACTACAGCAAACATATTTACCAAGACAGCCATTCAGGGCCTTTGAGTTTGGAAGAAGCAGATGAGCATGAAGTACAAGTTTTTGATTCACTTTGAAGACTTCAGTGTTGTGCTCATTGTCTTTGGCAGACATGCTGTTGGGACAAGATTCTCCTCTGCTATAAATCTACCATGTAAACTTTTAATTAAAGTACCATGTTTGTTGGCTGAGACAAAGGCAACTGGATGTGCTTTACAGTCTGGGTTAGAATCATTTGGATGCACTTACAGTAAACATGGTATTTGTACATGAGCCCTCTGCATAAATACTGGGGAAAACATTTTATTGCAATAAAAGTTTCATCATGCTCAATAATATGAGTAAAGTACTGTGTTTAGGGAATATCAACAAGTTGAGTATTTGGTCTGTGCTTCCTACACATAGCAATGGATGAAATAGGCATTATTTACGCAGAAACATGTTGATTTTCAATTGGCCATTTGCTGGATATAAAGTGACTGGGTAAAATGCTTTTTGTGTTATATAGACATGGGAAGAAATTTATTGAAGACAGGCATTTGCAATGGCTTAACCCTTAACTTTACCACAGTTTAGCTGATGAAAAGTAAAGAATGGTCCATGTAAAATGCAAGAGTAGAAGCCATATGCTATCCCCACTGCCCAGATGTAATGTACATGACTTGCCTTTTTGCAGTTAATATGCCTCAGTTTCCCCATTGATATAAAGGGGATAATTATCTGCCTCACAGAACTACTGTAAGGCTTACTTCATTGCTGTTTGCAGAGCATTTTGAGATTTTCTGATAGAACTTCTCACAACCAAACCTATAGCCACATGAGCCTGACAGTTTGGGAGCTAGACACATAACCTAGATCAGCTTTGTTAAAAATCAAGGCTGTATTTTCCTTGAACAAAATTAAGTCCCTGTGATAACAGATAAGAGGACAACAAGTAATATTGAAAGAAACCAAACATGTCACTCCTTTCATGCAGTACAAAGGGAATTCTAAGTCTTCTAATCTTTACTTTTTAAACCTCTAGTCTACATACTCTGCACAGCATAAACACTCACGTTTGAGCGTTGCCATGAAAGTGCCTCTTAAAGCTGTGCAAGTTATTTTTGGATCTTGCTATTTACCATTTCATACAAGAAAATTAAAACAACAAAATAAAGATAATACAAACACTAGCAACACTGATATTTGTTGCCATTGAATATTACAGAGGCAAAAATGTTAGTGTGTTTCTTTTTAACAGCATCTGCCAGATGAATTTAAATGGATGTACCACCTTCGTGTTCTGATAGACCATGAGTGCAGGAGTTAGCTGACATAATGTAGACTGAAAGATCCAGGCTTGCAAGATGGACTATCCTAGAATGAAAAGTCTCACTGGGACATTTCTTTTTAATATCGTCCCTTTTGCTAAACTCAGTTTGATCATCATGCATTATAAATTCTTCTAATTCAGGAACACTTTCCAAAGAGATCAGGGCCAGATTTTCCAAAGCTCTTAGCACCCAGCAGTTCCCACTGTCACCCTTATGGTCAGATTTTCAAGAGCATTCAGCCCTCAAAAGGCACCCAATGTGCTGAGCAGTTGGGGAAATCTGATCCTGTTTGTTCAAAAAGCGCCCAATGCACATTGTTTATGCTAAACTTCACTTTCAGGTATTTTCACTCTTCCATAATACAAACCAGCAATTATAATATACAAATATATTGCTTTACTCTCTTTACTCTGTAAAATGGCTCCAATTCACAAACCTCTCAGTTTAAAGCATGAGGAACTTGTTGGATCTAAACCACAGCCCTTTCCATTAGCAAAGGAAAGCACTTACAAAAAAAGCAAGTGATGCTCTGTGGATAGTTCCGAAGGGTAGAATGTGCCGGCTGCTTAAAATTAAACTAGGTCTGAATAAAAGAAGCTATTTTCATAGGCCACCACCTGCACCACATTTAAATAAGTTACATTGCCCAGATAGATCTAAAAACACTGCTTGGCATTTCATTATTCTCCTGTGCATTGGTCCAGGATGAACAAATGTGTTTTGGAATTGGTGTTTCATATGTAAATGTATGGTGACTTTCTTCATTACTGGCAGAGTGAGGGAAAGAAAAGCAGCTGTTGAGCAGACAGTACATGTTGTATTACTTATTCATGTGCAACTGGATGGAAAAAATAGAGATAGACCTTCCACAGCAAGGAATCAAGTGGATAAAAAGATAAAGGCATAATATATAGTGTATGCCAAAGTCGGAGTTTAGCATTACTTAACTGTGTCATCTAGCCTCTAGGTGCATCTTTTGAGAGTTCGATATGGGTCTGAGGTGCAAAGTTGGGATTAGAGCCGGTCCAAACATTTTTCTGTCAAAACTATTTAACAGACAATTGGGTTTGACCAAGCTAATTTTTATTTTTATTTTTTTTGGGGGGGGGGAGGGGAAGAAAGAGTGCTGACTGTCTGCTTTCCCTGGAAAACTCTGGGTATTTTTTATTTTAAAAAAAATTGAGCACCCAAATCTCAAAATTTGTCAGTTGAAAACTAATTTTTTGATATCCAGTTTTTTTTATTGAAACTCAGTTTTCCACAGATAATATAGATTTAAATGATGTTTTTCACAAAATTTTCAGCAGAAACGCCCCACCAGCAGCATTTTGAACTTATTTATTTATTTATCAATTCTAGTTTGGCTCCTAACGCTGAGAATGCTTGGAATCAGGATTTTGATTTCGCCCAGATCCTGACTGTGAGTAAAATCTCTCCCCTATAGAAATCAGTGGGAACTCTGGATTTCACCATTCATCAGCTTCAGTAGACTCTGGATTTCACCATTCATTTGATTTCCCAACAACAGGGGCCTGATCATCATTTACTCTATGTCCTTTTAGACAGCCCTACCAGTGCAGGGGAGCCTTCAAATGGATGAAAATATTGCTGGTCAATAACCCAAATCTCCTTTTTATTTAAAAAAAATGGTTTCATTTAAAAGGATTTGAAATGACTAATTTTACTTATTAAATAAGGCTGAATTTCCCCAATTTTTCTTTAAAAATAAAATGTTATCAAACAGTTTAACATTCATTTGTAACTGAAAAGTAGATTTATAAGTATATGCCAACAAATCCTCATCCTAAAACTTTATTAACACACAGTTAGAAGGATTCTAGTTGTGCTAAATTTGGAAGGTAAAACACAGGAAGGGAGACCTGACAATACTGTGATTATTTCTTGAGCCATCTTCAGCGATGACAAACACTAGAGGGCATGTATTGTGTTAGAGAACCTTTGGTAAAGATGGCTCATTTGTTTCCATAGCTTTATTATACAATTATACATATGCAGAGGCAAATCTGCTGCAACTTGCTATGTCAAACTTTCTTAACCCATTTCTCTAGGTTTAAAGATGTTTTGCCTGGAGCAGGTCAACTCTACCAATTAAGGACAAAAAGAAAACCACAACGGGTATAAATAGTTTCAAAGTGAGTCATCTAGATGGGTGTTTTATGTTCTAGAATTACTTGATCAGGTCAGACAAACTTACACAAGTTAGAAAACACTTATATATATATATATATATAAAAGCAGAGTCAGGATGAGCTCTACTCTGACATCTGGTGGAAAGAATTTCAGAGAGTGTATTTGCATAGGCACGCCTACTCCATCCCAGGCTGCCGAGCTGTGGGACTGCTTTGTGACAGAAATGACACAACCTCTGTTGGGTGGTACTTGCTAGACAAGGGACATGGGTTCCAAAACCCAGTGAATTGAGAGAGGCTGGGGACAGGTATCTGTGCCTGGTGGTGCAGTCTCCTTGTGGAGCCAGAAGCATCACTTCCACCCCCTCCTCTCTCCACTGTGGAATGTCAGAGCTGATTTTTTTATTCCCTCAAGAATCTAGATACAGTTTACTGAGCTGAACTCACTTTGGGCTAATGGTGCACTAGCACTGGGGCACCCCTACTAAGAGCTGAGATCACTAAGAGTTGAAATCACTGAGCTGAGAGCACTGAGTACTGTGCTAACTAGTGGGGGAGCCTGAAGCTATACTGTGGCACAGAGCAGCTGGCGGAGTGGAGCAGTTTGTGGGGATGGCTGGAGCGGATCACGGGACAGCTGGTGGAGCGGAGCTGCTGGCAGAGCGGAGAAGCTGTGGGACAGGTGGAGCGGCCCACAGAGCGAGCGGAGCTGAGCAGTTTGCAGGGAGAACTGGAGCAGCTCATGGAGCAGAGCAGCTGGTGGAGCGGAGCAGTTTGTGAGGACAGCTGGAAGAGCAGAGTGGAGCAGCTGGTAAAGCGGAGCAGTTCGTGGAGAGGGCGGAAGCAGAACCCACGGAGAGGCAGGGCAGTTGGCCCCTGACCACATAAGGTGCCCCTTTCTACCCAGGCTGGGGGGAGGGACCTCTACAGATAAACTCTCGAACTCTGGGGTGGCATTGACCAGAGACTTTTGGGTTGTTGGACTTTGGGGTGATTGGACTTAAAACCCTAAGAGGAAAAAGGACATTGCCAAACGTACTTGGAGGTGGGTTTTTGTTTATGGTTTGTGTTATAACCCTGTTTGTGGTGTTTCTCCAATGGGATGCCGCATTGATTCCTTCCTTTATTAAAAAGATTTTGCTACACTCAGACTCCGTGCTTGCGAGAGGGGAAGTATTGCCTCCTAGAGGTGCCCAGGGGGGTGTGGTATGTAAGTGTCCCAGGTCACTGGGTGGGGGCTCGAGCCCGTTATGCATTGTGTTACTGAAACGGAACCCCTGGATACTGAACCCAGCCCTTGTTGCTGCCAACTCAGAGGGGCAGAAGGGTTTATATATATATATATATAAAAATGGACCAGATTCTCATTTACACTAAGGTCCACTACATCACTATGGAAGTGAAAAGAGCACTTAAAGTGAGCATGAATTTACACCCATTTTAAAATTCTTTTACAATTCTTTTAAGATCCCTTTGGAAAATAAGAACTGGCCCAACTATGTTTTATAAAAGGCATATTACCATAAATATATATTGGCCTGGATTTTCAAAGGTGTTGAGCATCCCAATCCATGACTTAAATAGGCTTGCATTTGCTCAGCTCCTAATATTAGTTCAGCATTCGTGAAAGGTACAGAACTGACAAACCTTAAATCACATCCTGCTCCCAGTGGTTTCAGGAGGAGAGAAGCAGGCCCCCTGAGATTGAGATCCCATGTTTATCCACAGGACAGGACTAGAACTGGTCTAAATCCAATCAATTCATTTCACATAAGCAACAAGGAGTAATTAACCGGTAACAACTTTTGATAACGACCAATACGGGATCAATTTGAACTGGTGACAGAGTCACAGACACCTCATTGCCAACTGGCAGATGACCGAGAAGGTGCACGGAACTTTACAGGAACACCCCCAGGTCATATATATTCATAATAGTTCACCAAAGAGTTACATGCAAGGACACACAAAAACTTCAGTACCAGGCAAATTGCTTGAAACTATAGTAAGAAGCAGAATTAACCTTAAGCATATTCTCACCAGCAATCTCACACAGCACCCTAGTAACTCCAACTCAGGAACCAATCCATGCAACAAACCTCGATGCCAACTTGGTCCACATATTTACACCACCACCACCACCACCACCACCACAGGACCTAACCAGATCAGCCACAACTTCACTAGTTCATTCACCTGCACGTCCACCAATTTTATATACCCCATCATGAGCCAGCAATGATTCTCTGCTATGTACATTGGTCAAACTGGACAATCCTACGTAAAAGGATAAATGGACACAAGTCAGACATTAGGGATGGCAATATACAAAAACCTGTAGGAGAACACTTCAACCTCCCTGGACACACAAGAGCAGATTTAAAGGTAGTCACCCTGCAGCAAAAAAAAAAAACACGTCAAGACCAGACTCCAAAGAGAAACGGCTGAACTTCAGTTCATTTGCAAATTTGACACCATCAGCTCAGGATTAAACAAAGACCGTGAATGGCTAGCCAACTACAATAGCAGTTTCTCCTCTCTTGGTGTTCACACCTCAACTGCTAGAAGAGGGCCTCACCCTGATGGAACTAACCTCATTATCTCTAGACTGATTCTTGCCTGCATATTTATACCTTCCTCTGGAAATTTCCACCACAATGCATCTGAGGAAGTGGGTATTCACCCACGAAATCTTATGCTCCAATAGGTCTATTAGTCTATAAGATACCATAGGACTCTTCGTCGCCTTTTATAGATCCAGAGTAACATGGCTACCCCTCTGAGAATTAACAGACATTGATGAACATGATATGTTGGAGCAGACTCAATATGGCTTTTGTCCAGGGAAATCATGCCTCAGCAATCTATTAGAATGCTTTGAGGGTGTCAAGAAACAGGTGGAAAAGGGTGATCCAGTTGATATAATGTACTTGGACTTTCAGAAAGCCTTTGACAAGATCCCTTATAAGAACACAAGAAAGAACATACTGGGTCAGACCAAAGGTCCATCTAGCCCAGTATTCTGTTTTCTGACAGTGGCCATGTCAGGTGCACCAGAGGAAATGAAGAGAACAGGTCATCATCAAGTGATCCATCTCCTGCCACCCATTCCCAGCTTTTGGCAAACAGTAACAGTACTTCACCAAAGTAAGAAGTCATGGGATAAGAAAGAAGATCTTCTCATGGATCAGAAACTGTTTAAAAGACAGAAAGCAAAGGGTAGGAACAAACAGTGAGTTTTCACATTGGAGAGACATGAATAGTTGGGTCCCCAAGGGTTTGTACTGGGACTAGTGCTGTTCAACACATTAATAAATGATCAGGAAAAAGGGGTGAACAGTGAGGTGGCAAAGTTTGCAGATGATAATTATCTTGAGTAATTATGTAAGTCCAAAGCAGACTGCAAACAGTTACAAAGCGATCTCACAAAACTGAGGGACTGGGTAGCAAAATGGCAAATATAATTCAATGCTGATAAGTGAAAAGTAATGCACATTGGAAAACATTTTCCCAACTACGCACAAAAAATGATGGGAGCCTAAATTAGCTCTCACCACTCAAGAAAGAGGTCTTAGAGTCATTGTGGACAGTTCTCTGAAAAACAGCCATCAATGTGCAGTAGAAGATATAAAAAGTTAACACTTAATCATCATTAGGAAAGGCACAGATAATAGGACAGAAAAAGAGATGACTAAGGAGGGGATATGATAGACATCTATGAATTGTGTGGAGTAAGTGAATAGGGATGTGTTATTTACCCCTTCACATAATACAAGAACCAGGGGTCAACCCAATGAAATTAATAGGCAGCAGGTTTAAAACTAACATAAGGAGGTACTTCTTCACACAACACACAGTGAACTTGTGGAACTCATTGCCAGGGGATGTCGTAAAGGCCAAAAGTATAACTGGGTTCAAAAAGGGAATTAGGTAAGTTCATAGGTGACAGGTCTATGAATGGCTATTAGCCAAGATTTTCAGGGATGCAACTTCATGCTCTGCTTGTCCCTTAATCTCTGACTGCAGGAAACTGGGACTGGACGACAGGGGATGGATCACTTGATAACTGCTGTGTTTTTTTCATTCCCTTTGAAGCATCTGGCACTGGCCAGTGTTGAAAGACAGAATACCAGGCTAGATGGACTAGTATGGACATTCTTATGTTCTTATATCTCTATTGAGAGTCAGTGGTCATAAATCATTGTGAAATGTATGTACAGATAATAATTACAAAGTATCTATACTAAAAATTATGTTCTTAAGGTCTTGGAGTTAAGGCAGATGACAACAGCCCTCAGATGTTCCTTTCAGGCAGGAGGTAACAGATACTTATCTGTCTGGCCATGTGCATACGGTGTACTGCATGCTTCACAATGTATGGCTATTTGCATGCTGAAACAGGGGCTAAATAAGAGATTTCAAGATCTACAAGAAAGGAAATCTACATGATGAAACACACAGCAACATGGGGGTGTCCTGTTCATGAACAAAGGAACTATTGTTATGGTAGATCTTGGGGTGAAAGGAAACACATGGAATCCTTCACATAGGAGGCAACTGGCAGTCTGCTATTCTCATGTCTGTTAAACACTAAAAGAATTTTGGGTGAGCAATACTCTGCAAAACATGAGAGTATCTCGTTAATTAAGTCTACGCTCTAGAACTGTGGTACAATTTTATTTTCTAGGTAACTGTTTTCCATATTTGACTTGATATTTCTTGAATCTCTATGCTTTGTTAAATAAATGTATACATTATTTAACTATAAACATATCTAAACTGTTGTGTGTAAAGTGAAGCAGTGATCTGAGATAGCCTTGGTCAACTGGGCTGTACTGTTTCTTTAGAAGCAGCGAATCTGTGAATACGAGTGTCCACTGGACCAGGGACTGGACCCTCCAGGGAGATGCATGGAAGGCTCAGATGTTATAGCTAACTTGCAGAATAAGAGTGGTGCCTAGAGAGGAGTGCCTGCATTGCCCATGGCCAGTGGAGCTTGGCCTACAGCATGCACAGACAAGATTTCCTCACACTGAGGGCAGGTGTTCGCAAGGTGTCTCATAACCCTGGGTACCCCAGGAAGCCACACAGTGACCTACAGGTGAAAAGCTCCAGATCGCAGTAAGAGCCTTCTGTGTTGTTGAATATTAAATTGGATTGGTGTGGTATAGAAGATTATACCTGCTCACTTGTGTAAAAGGGAGAGATGGCTCAACAGCAGCAGCAATACTGGCCATCCCAACATACTTGTTCCGGTGTGTAGTCCTTGTTTCCTTGTGCCATGCTGAACTAGTTCAATTCCAGAAGGAGGGTGGTGATGAGAGAATGGCAACAACTAATGTGACCCTGGACAGACAACTCAACAGATGTGGGAAGGACTGCTTGAAGGCACTGCCACCTGCTGACAGAAAGAAGAGCCAGAGGGTGATTAGCAGAGGTGACGTTCTGTGAGGAGTTGATTTTCCACCATACAGCCCAAATTATATTTCTGTGAAGAATTATACAGATTTTAGTTTTCATCAGAGATGAGATGTAAGATCTGGATCTAGGTTTATATCCACATCTGATTTCCCACCTCACCTGGCTGGGTTGGCTTGAGTCTAGAAGTGATCATTATTATTATTTAAATTATGCTAATCTGACATTATCAGGATCTGATTGTATTAGGCACTGTGCAGACCACAGCCACAGTCCCTAATCAATATAACCTAGCTCTTTTTCATTAGTAGATTTCAAAATACTTTACAAAGCAGGTCAGTATCTTTATCCGCATTTGACAGCTGGGGAAACTGAGACAGAGAGAAGTGACTTGCCCAAGATGACTTAGCAGGCCAGTGGCAGGGCCAGATCTCCTGAGTCCTAGACTAGCACTCTTTCCATTAGGCTCCAATGAATTTCCAAAATAAATTCACAGGGTAAATAAAAAAAAAAGATATAAGGAGAAACACAAGCAGAGAGAGGTGAGGTAATATGTCCAAAGTTACACAGCTGTTCAGTGGCAGAACCAGGACTAGAACTCAGGTCTCTTGAGTCCCAATCCAATGCCCTATCCAGCAGATGCAGCTCTGGATCACTTCAGTACAGATTCAGACTCCAAAACATTCCCTTCCAAGCCCAGGCATATTCAGCTGATCTGAAGTTCTATGCTGGACTGGCATTTAATTTCAGTCTTTCTAAAAGATCTAATTCTAGTACGAAACATTGCACAGCACGATGCTCAACGGAAGCCCATGAATATTCCTATCCTTGTTTCCATAGTTTTCTCTCTCTGTTTCACCTCAGGCAAGGTAAATCACTTGGCTTTACAACCAGCTCTATTGAAGGCAAGTATTATTAAGAGCCGCTCAGTACTGTTTATCATTGGAATCTAACTCGATGTTTTTTGAACACACACATGAATGTTTGTTTATTAAAAGATACAAGTGTTACCGGTGTCCTACAAGCATCACAGTGACAAGCTCCCTCTATGTACTTAAGGAATAAATACGTGGGAGGCCAAGAGAGACTGGTGAGACTTACCTTTGTTGATAGGAAGCCATGGTGTACATGGTTCGAAATTAATGATGTGGTTTTAATATCACATAGAAAGGAGGACTTAAAAAACACAATAGCTTAAAGGCTCAAGAGTGGGATGTCTATTTTGATGCTACTGATGGGCATTATACTTAAACTGGGAGCTCTTTGAGGCAGGGACTCTCTTTTTGTTCTGTGTTTGTACAGCACCTAGTGCCACTAGAAGTCCTAGGTTCTAGGACAATACAAATAAAGAAATGATAGTCCTGCCTTTTGTTCAGTCATTTCAACCAGTGTCAAATAAGCATGCAGTACTGCTGATCTGGCATGGCAGCATTCCGCATTTGACTTGCAGTGGGATTTAGGAGTCTTGCCGGTGGAGAGGGGGGTGCATCTACAATACAAACATACACAAAAACCCCGCAACAGCAAGCCTCAGAGCCTGAGTGTACAGACTCAGACTCATGCTACAGCGCTAAAAATAGCAGTGTAGGTGTTCCTTCTCAAGCTCTGAGACCCACCCCACTGGCTGGGTTTCAGAGCCCGAGAGGGAATGTTTACACTGCTATTTTTAGTGCCAATAGTGAAGGCCCCGTGAGCCCAAGTCCATAATCCCAGGCTCAGACTCCATGCTGTGTTTTTGGAGGTTTTTTTAAATATATATTTTTACATTGTAAACATACACGAAGTCTCTTAGGTGCTTTTGAAAATTTTACCCTTAGCTGTCTGCTATTGCAGCCAGGTAAAGATTACCTTCTATAGCTCAGCAAGAAAAAACGGACATGTAACATGCAATTTACAGCAGTTTTTTGTAAATTAAAAAAAAAAAATACTGCCACACATTGGGGCAGATTTGCAATGGCTCAGAGACATAATGCAGGAATAAGGGCACATGCCTGTCAACCATGTAAGGGTGAGCCCCTGTACACATTTGTGGCTTCAGCAAATAAGTCAGCCTCAGCAGCAACCATCAATATAGAAAATTATCATATTGTACATTTCTTTTAAGTGGCCACAGTAATATTTCATTCTGATCCCTGTCCAGTTGCCCCGACCCCTCTACATAAATAGGTTCTCGTACATGGCTTTTCCTGAAATGCATGAAAGTTGGCTGCAACAGTGTCAATTACCTTTGCTCATAGGATTGATTCTGTCTGATCCTTTTTTGATGAGCTTGTAATGTATTAATAAAACCATTTCAAACTCCATTAAAAAGAGCAAGTTACTCATAAAATAAAAGCACATTATTTCACCAGCAAAAAAAAAAAAAAATCACTCAGATACACTTTAGTATCTAAAAATTAGCATAACTCTCCTATTATTCCAGAGACTACCTGATTAAATTAGCCTCTGTAGTTTTAAACAGCATGTGATATGAATCCTAAAGGAAAAAAAGAGCTGAAAACTGCAGTGGAAAGAATAAAATGTTAGAGGGGGTGAGGGTGGGGAAGTGTAATGTTGACTTTAACAACAAAACACCCTGTAATCTCATAATGTGAGAACACCCGTCAATCCACACAGCAGGAGGGGCCAAGTTATCAATCTGCGCTCTGACCCTTTGAGACTGCATTACAAGAGAGTCTGATTTCTTAGTGAAACACCTCAGCATCCTGACAATTTGTAGGCAGGTTAAAATATGACAGTTTGTTCTCTCCCACTGTTGCCTTGTTACTTGTACCAGCTGATTTAGGTGGTCAGCCACTCTAGTCCTGCATTTAATGGGCAGATGAAACACAGGGGAGGTGTAATTGACTTATTAAATTGCAATACTTGTGAGGAAGTGAAGGCAACGTAGTGGGGAATAAATCTTTTCTTTTAGAATGGGTAGAACTATTAATTTCAATAGGACCTTTCTCCAACTAACGTTAAAAAATTGAGAGGACAAAACAAAGATATACAGGGACCTCAAGAATGATGCATTAAGGATTTCTATTAATGTTTTTCAACATTTTCAGATTGGTGATCCCTTATCCATAAGGAAATATGTTCATGGTCTCTGGTTAGAAGAGTAAATAATATAACCATGATAAGCCTACAGAGCACGTATGTATGTGCACATGTGCGTTTCAAGGGGCTGACAGAATACTTGACTTCAAAAGATTAAGCTGCACAAGGAATGGAGGGAATGAGATTTTCTTTGCTTTACAGTGTAACAACATTTTCACAACCCCACTCATTGCCTTTCATAACCTCTGGCAGGGATCAAGACCCAGCAACTGAGGGGCACTGATTTATATGGTCCCTACGGTTAGCATTTGTGAGTGGGGGGGGAAGGAGGCAGAATGTTTCATTGGCCCAATGCACAAAAAACACAGCAGCAAATCATCTATAATTGGTAGCTTTATAGACTACAATCAATTGTCTTATCTTTGTATAGTGAAATACCCACACACACACACAATTCAACATGTTCTCTATGAGAGGTTATTTTAATGGGAGACTAATTAGAACTGCAGATGACCATTTGGGATTTGAAAGGTTGGAAACATCCTCCTCCTGCGATGCTTCACATTGAAACTTTTTGGCTCTAAGTCAGGTCTATGCTAGCTTCCTTGACTTTTATCCTCAAAAACTTTAAAGTGAGGACTGCTAACCTCAGCTCTGGCTGTGACATCCAACACACAGGTTAAGTTACCCACTGGCTTCAACAGGAAGTCAGAAGTTGCTTCAAGGGTGTGTATGCCTCTGACATTTACAAAAATAAAACTACAAAGAGATTCTTTAGAGATGTCTAGGAAGGCTCAGGAAGAGGCAAAGGGATATGACAGAACAGCATAGGACTCACTAAGTAGGTAGAAGAGGCTATTTCATTACCTCAGGAACCTTGAGAAAATTCTTAGAACCATCACCAGTTAAGTGAAGGAGGGTACATGTGTGGTTGGCATGTTATTAAATAGCTATAATGTGGAGGCACTTGGAGACATGAATCAGGGTCACTGTACAAACCCAGAGATCGACATGGCCTCTTGCCCCAAAAACTTAAGTTAGGGGATTCGAATGGAAGAGTAAATCTTAGTCTCTCTTTCCCCTTTTCCCACTTTGTCTTGTCTATTTATACTAAAAGCTCCTCAAGGCAGGGACTGGTTCTTTTTGTGCTGGTACCCATCCACATGCAGAATAGTTTCAGTGGAAATAGTATCCTGCAGATTTACTCTTTTGTAGCTCTGAGCAGAATCAGAGCCTCACTATCTAACAGCAATAAATCACTTGATTGCTGAAGTGGCTGCGGGGGTTCTCACAATAGAGGCTGCATGACTAGTTAGTAAATGTTGTTTCTTTGGGCTAGTGAAATATAAATACTGTTGCTGGATTGACTACTTCATTGATTTAGCCTTCCCTTTGCTGTCAGACAGGCAACAGAACATTAAACCATAATTCAGCCACTTGAGCCTATTTTCTGTACGGCATTATTGATTGCATATGTAATTGGGTAGATTTAAGGTGGATAAGGAGTGAATTCAGAAAGATTATTTTCCTCCCACACTTGTATGCACTTACTACCTTTTTAGACCTCTTTAGATAGACAGAGGGATACAGACACACACACTAACACACTTTCTGCAGCAATCACATAAGGGAGCTATAAAATTAATTTGCATGAAGGAGATTGTATTCTACCACAGGTGACAGAACACTGCTCCATACATTTGGGGATGTTTTACAGTAATGTGGGCTAAAATAGAGGGGCAGCGTAGCCTGACAGATAGTGCACTGAACTGAGACTCTGCAGACCTTAGTTCTATTTCCAGCTTTGCCACAGGCCTGCTGGGAGACCTTGAAAGTTTCTTTCTGTGCCTCAGTTTTCTCATCTGTAAAATGTTGAAATGATACTGACCTTTTTTGTAAAGCATTTGGGAATCCATTGATGAAAAGTTTAATACAAGAGTTAGGTGTTATTATCATCCAGTATCAGTACTGCACTATATAGCATTCTTCCTCAGGATAAGGAATACACAGTAATAATACTCCTAAGCATATCATACCTGTTTCTGGGAAATCTCTGAGGGACCAGTCTCTTTCTTATACTTTGGCAATGTATGTATAGCTTGTCTTTCCAATAATTCTTATTTGTGCACACAAGAGAAAGAGGAATTGAAGCTTATAGCAGAAAGCTATTGTCAACCAGAAGGCTAAAGTACACCAATCCAAGCACCATATAGGAAGGGAAATTATTCTTATTTGTCAATGCATTTTGTGTTCCTTAAAAACAAGTATAAATGAAAAAATGTGTTTTAATGAGAATTAACTCCATAGTAAAAAATGAATAAGGTAAAAAAAATAGAATATAGTAAATCAGTAAAAAATTCACCATATGACAAATCATCTGGAGTCCATTGTAATGTGTGAAGAAAATGATACTGTATACAGTCTGCCATTGTCTAACTGCAGAAGAAGATGGCATCTTCGCTCCTTTTTCTAAGTTTGATCTTAAATCTGATTCAAAACTCATATCAGTGTACCTGCACTGACTTTAGCCCACTACACTGCAGCTATTCACCTTCTAAACTACAGACTATGTGATCAGATACCAGGAAATTTGAATACTTAAGTCATTTAGTCTGAGAATTATACTGGGCATCTTGTGAGAACAGATTTTGTGTGTGAGGGCTCCAGAATTGCCCGAGGTTAGATAAATAACTCAGAAATATTGGCACGACTGGCTTCTGTACTTGCATTTCTGCTTCTAGTCAGTGCAGTGAAAGGCATATGAAAGCTGAACCACTGACTCTCAGGTACTTGGCATCTGCTGTTCCATTAATTTCAAAAATAAAGGGTGCTCAGCACCACTAAAAATCACTGATTTTTTCTTAAACTAAAAAGCCAATTTTGGTTTGAATTATAAGAGAAGGTTATGGCCACCAAATCCCACGTGTGCGCTGATTAGAGACTGCCCATTTTGTCCCTCTTACAACATTTAGCCTTTGCCTGCCGTGTTTGAGGTTGTTGATAGGATATAGGAAGAAGTTTGCAATCACGTTCTTTGCTACAACCAGGCCAGAGGAGCATTAAAATGTAGGTAAGCAACTTCAAGAGACTGTAAATGGAAGCAACCCTCTAGAAAAAAAGCTTTAAGGCTCAGGCTCAAAAAAATCTACTATAAGCCTTTTTAACCAATTAATTTTTAAACTAAAATCAAGATGAGCTAACTGTTTTTTTGGTAATGCTGGTTAACAAATTCTTCTGAGATAACTGTTTGGGGGCTGGGAGATAAAAGGATGCCATGTTATGTTGGGACTGGTAGTGAGCCAAAGAAACTTGTCTGATCTCAAATAAAGATCAAATTCAAACAATTAATACTCCAGTCACTCATTAATTGTGATGGTTTACGTATAGTCAACAGCGTTTTGCAAGATTTCCTGACACACACCTGTTCTTAAACCTCGGCTGTCAATCTCTGGTGTTAAAAGCTTTCAGATTCTATCTATATGAGAGTTGCATACTATAGGTTTAAATTCACCTGATTGAATAATTAAGCATAGTTTATAGTCTCTAAGAACTTGTCTACCCACAGAAGTTGCCCTGGCTTAATTTAAATCAGTTTAGATAAAGTGGTATAATTTGTATGTAGACTCTCTATGCTAGTTTTAAAATAATATATTATAGTTAAGCTTCTAACTGTAAATTTATCAGTGAAAGCTAAAGTGATATAAACCAAGTTTAAACTCATGTGAATGTCCGTGCACAAAGTTGCACTGGTTTAACTGAAGTGCTTCAATCGTTTGCCACATTCACATAAAGGTCTAGATACTCCAATTTGTTCTGCTTTTCCCACATCCCTTTGTTGAGATACACTTATTGAAATAAAGTAAGCACAGATGCACATTCCATAAAGCATGTTGCCTTTGGTTTGCCTCTTTCACCCAACCCCTTCTCAAGATTCAGAAAGCATTAGGGAAACTAATTCATGAATGTATTTTCACATTCAGAAATCTATCAGATTTAGAGGGAACTAGACTTGATATAGTGACAGCTGCAATATTGTGTTGCAAAGGTGCTGAGCACCAGCCCTATATGACAGTATCACATTCAAGTTATAAGGAACACAACAATAAAAAGCTTCATTGTACCGTACAAAGGTCACCATCTCTTCTAGAGGCTTCAGCCAGAGTCAGCTCTTTCCAGCTACTCATGCCACACCCATCATCTATGCCCACAGCAAACACATGCTTCTTGAAGTCACACACTCTTCCCACCTGGCGACCTTCATTGTAACTTAATCCCCAACACCTAGAACATTGCCAGACTGATTGAAATATTGCCTGTTCACAACATCTATCAAAATGCTACAAGGAATGTCAAATTTCTGTTCCACCATTTGATGGCAATGAAAGAACATAAGAAAAGATCCTTAGATGGCATCAATCAGCATAGCTTTGTTGAACTCAGTTGTAGAGCTGATCAGAGAACAGATTTTCCATCCCATGAAAAATGGATATTTTCTAACATTCACCCTGAATTGAGATGAAAAGCCAAACTTCGGATTCTTTTTTCATAAATTAAACACAACCCCCTCCCCCAAAAGATTAGTTTGAGGTCAATCCGAAAACTTCATTTTGATTTTGACTCCAACTTTTTTTATATAAATGCTGAAGTGAAGTTGTTTTGAATAAAATGAAAATTATTCTTTCTGAAAATGTCAAAATGGGATGTTTTGACATTAACAAATTCCAGTCTTTTTTAGGATGAACATTTCATTGAAATTGTAACAATTTGGCAAACCAATTTAGTTTCACCAAAATAGCATTTTTCCAACAGAAAACTGTTTTGATGAAATTTTTCCAACCAGCTTTACTCAAGAATGTTAAGCTGATTGACATCAGCTGAGGATCCGCCCTATAGCATTTCAACTGTTCAAGTAGTTATTCACTGTACAAATTCACAGCAAGGTTTTGAATTATTAACTTAAGTAGCCTTTTAGTTTCTAACTTCCACATGATTACTCATTTTCTAGATAATGAAACATGCATTCTAGGTCATCTAAAAAGTGCTGAGAATCACAGATGTGCAAACTGGGACTGGGGCAAGTTGCATCACTTTGCTAAAAATAGTAGCAGATTGGGTCAAGTTTTAAAATAATCTATGTGACTTTGTGGTTTAGAGCAACTACATTTTCAAAGCTAAAAAAGGAATTCAAGATAATGGGAACTAGTGGTTTTGAATAGCTCAGCACTCTTGACTGAGGAGCCCGATTGGTTGAGAAACATTAATTAACTAAGCCTTTCATCACCCGTACTGGATAGTGTAATGATTCCATGGCAAAAGATTTCATGTCATCACCAGGAATAAAACTGGAACCTCCTCTTTCAAAGAGGCAGGCAGATGCTATGTCAAATAAAGGTCAGGTGGGGGCAGGGCTGGTGCAACCATTTAGGCGACCTGGGCGGTGGCCATTTTCTTTGGTAGTGACCACGGCGGCCGGATCTTCGACTGTCCCGGTCGCCACTGGCATTTAGTTGGAGGGAGCTGGGTCACGGGAGCGTGGGGAGGACCACCTGCAGCAAGTAAGGGGGAAGAGGGGGTGGCACGCAGAGGAACTCCCGGCCCCAGCTCACCCCGTCCTGCCTCCTCCCCAAGCACGCTATGGCCGCTTCACTTCTCCCGCCTCCCAGGCTTGCGGCGCCTAAGCTGATTGGCCTCATAAGCCTGGGAGGCAGGAGAAGTGAAGCAGCCACAGCGTGCTTGGGGAGGAGGCAGGGCAGGAGTGAGCTGCTTCACTTCTCCTACCTCCCATGCTTGCGGCGCCAATCAGCTTAGGCGCCATAAGCCTGGGAGGAGGAAGTAGTGAAGCAGCGATGGCATGCTCAGGGTGCTCATGCTCGTGTGCAAAGGGGTGAGCTGGGGCGGGGGGGTGCCTCAAGGCGCAGGGTGGGGAGCTGCCCAAGGGGGGCACCTCAGGGTAGAGGGGGGTAGCTACCGCAGGGGGAGGGGGAGATGCCTCAGGGCGGGGACGTGGGGGGCGCAAAGTGGAAGTTTCACCTAGGGAGCGAAACATCCTTGCACCGGCCCTGGGTGGGTGCCAGATCTCATTTGGCTATCATAACAATATGATTTATCGGCTTCAGTGGGCCATTCATTAGAGCTGATATCACATACACTTAACTATGGCTGACCTATCATAGGGTAGAAACCAAGGGTACGTATACTCCCTCAACAGAACATTACAGTAGATAAAAATTGTCATACCCAGTTTACAGACAAATGAAGTGAGTCACCGCAAGATTAAGAGATTTGTCTAAATCCACACAACTACCCGCTGCCAGAAGGCAGCTCCCAGGTTCCAGTCTTGGCTCCAGTCCTATAACAGGACCTATATGTGCAGGCCCTTAAACTATCACAGAGACCCACCAACTTCAGTGGAATCCTTTGCCGACGTAAAAGCCCACCTGCATTCTATTGCAAAATCGGGGCCCATTTAACCATTAGACCATAGTGCCTGATAATACTAAGTCAGTAACCTCTTCCATGACTTTGTAATATAGATTAGGATTTTAGGAGACAACAAACAAGACAGTGTGTGTTTAAAGTCGGGGGGCTAGAGAGGCACAAGGTGTGCCGTCGTCCAGCAAACTTAATTTAAAATGTCCCTTTGTATTCACTATATGAAATGTTCAATCTCTTCTACATCATGAAGACTACTTCACAAAAGATTAAAACAATCAATTTTATATGGTCCTTAGTAAGGAAATCATGAAACATCAGAATCGTGAATGCTGACACACAGCACCGTAGCGGGTTGTTCTATATTGATACCTGGCAGCAAGGCTCGTCACACCCTCTGCTGCTACTGGCATAGCTCTTCGTAGCAGCTTTCTCACAAGGAGTTGTGTGTGTGATGTACAGTTTTGCAGGAGATGAAAAGGAGGTTGCCTGTAGAGGAGGAGGGAATGTCCTAGAATGGTCCTAATGTATAATTAAAATGCTACTATTCCCAGGAGATGGAATATCACGGGTCAGCATACAGATCTGGTGCTCTAAAATTTATTGCACCATGCTTCTGAATATAAGGAATGAGACCAAATACAAAACCATGAGATCAGATCTGGTGAATGCAAACAATGCAGTGCAGGTCAATTCTGACAATTGAACAGGTGCTGCTGCTACAGCCAAGGTTTTCCAAAGATGACCCGTGATTTTGGATGCTGAGCTTGAAATGCCTTAAATGGACCCGATTTTCAGAGGGCAGACTCGGTGCTTTCTGACAATTAGACCTCTTTAAAGGTGTCTAAGACAGACAGACAGACAAGAGACATCCAATGCAACTACACATTTCTGAAAACCTTAGCCTTTAATTGTTTTTGAAATGAATGCATTTATGGGCAGGAGGCTACTATTCTTCAAAGATCTCTCTAGTAAAGTGACCACATTTATTTGAAAAATCCAAGTATCCACTACGCATCATATCCTGCATTGTAATTTGTAAATGCCTATTCTGCAAAGGCCCCAAATTTAAAAGCTTCATGAACAGACATTATGACAACATGAATCACAGTAGCAAACACCATATATCAAAAGCCATAGAATGGAACTGCAGAGATAATGGAATGCATCTCTGCAGCAGCTATTGATTTACTGAGTGAAGCATAAGGAGGAGAGAGAGACAACACTGACATTTGCTACATGTTAAGTGAAGAGACTTTGGAAAGGAGGATGTTTATGTAGTTAAGGTACTGGGACTAAGGTCAGATACAAGTTAGTTGGCCCCCTCTGGGAATGGACAACTACCTTGCATTTAATAAAACCTGATATTTTGATTGGGTGACTACAAAGTATATTATTGGAGAGACTGTCAAATGACAGTAAGGTGCACAGCCCTCATTTGAAGTCCATGAGAGTAAAGGCACCTACCTCCCATTTCTGCCTTTGAAAAACTCCCCCTATATAGTGCCTTGTGGCACCGAAATCAAAACCCTTTTTTGCTACATGCCATACTACACATAAGAACCCATCTCTATACTGAAGAGCTTACAATGTAAATAGACAACAAGTGGGAGGGGAAACAGAGGCAAGTGGCAGAGCCAGGCACAGATGTCACATGTCCTGATATCCAATCAGATATTCTATCCATAAAACCAAACTGCCTCTCATACTGCCTGAAGTACAGTCACCTTAGAAAAGGCTCGAATACAAATCCTAAGAAAACTGGAGATCGGTCCATAGAGAGAACCCTCAGTGAATGAAGAGATGCTTCATGAAAATCTGTTGAAAATACAATAAATAAATCTCATTTATATTGCTTCACTAAATATTCTCTTCTGAATGTTTAACTTTCTCCTATAAAGGCTGATAACAGTGGTGAAATGCTCAGTGAATTTGTAAACCAGGTGCCTATAATGTGGCATAAAATGTTCATTATGGAAATCTGATTGCTCAAATCTTCATATGCAACTCATTTATTTATACTAGGGCTGAAGACACTCAATTCTTTGCCTTTCCTATGAGAACACTCTGCCACATTTCTCTAGATAATTGTTTACATGCCAGAGAAAAACCTTTCAGAATCCAGGAGGAAAAAAAAACAACTCTTTCCCTCCCTGCCCCTAATGCCCCCCCTCCCTCGACACACACACACACGCACCTCTCAAAATAAAAAATAAAAAAACAGCTCTAGCAGTAGGGGGAGAAAAAGTTATTTCAAGAATGGATTTGAACTTTTGGCTCCTTGAGCTAAGTGGAGGGTGGATTGAGCAGATAAGAAAGACATCAAAGTTTGGTCTTTGAAACGGGTTCTGAGTGACACATTCAGCGAGCATTTTTTTAAAAAATAGCATTGATGTTGTACACCAAAGTAACCCAGTTGTTCTTCCCAAATAGAGGTTAGATTCTGAATACTTGCAGGTTATAAGAAAGAAAGAGGAACAGGGCAGTGGATGTGTATGAATAGAAAATATCTGCCAGGAGAAAAATAAAAAAATAAAAAAGGTAGAAATTGAACTTCACAAAGGCATTGAAGTCTTTAAGACCATCTTAAATTCACTCTTTTGAGCTAAACTAGGGGATTGGACAATGGATACAACTGGGGAGGGAATGCAAACAAAGGACTGAGAAGCAGAAGTCTCAGAGCTAGATTCCAGTATTGCCAACTAGAGCTGGATAAATACCTGATTTTTCAGTTCACTGAGAGCTTTGGGGAAATTGGGGGAAAAAAAGAACACCACCATGGTTTGGAGCCAATCCAACCCAGCCCAACAATTCAGAAAAAAAATTAGTGAACCGGACAAGACCATTTTGGCTTGAAGGAAACAGGTCATTCATCCAGAAATGTTTTGTTTCTAGCCATGTTTAAAGGGCTAGATGAATAAAATGTGTACGGCTATGTCCCCATGCCTATAAAACCTTTAGTTCAGTGGTTGGAGTCTTCACCTGGGCTGAGGGAGACCAAAGCTCAAATTCTCTTTTTGGAGAGGAGATTTGAACCTTCCTCTCCTGCCTGTCTCCAGGTTGTAGAGCCATTCTCCCTTTGTGACATAGAATATATGACTATTCAGATACAAAAGTGCAACAGCCTCATCAGGAGAGATGGAGAGAGATGCACACGCTGTATTTCAGGCCATCCCTCCATAGCATGGGTCTTGCCTATCTTACAGATGTATCGTGGGGTTTAGGTGATGTTTGTAAATATCTGAGAGATCATCAGATGAAAGATCATGGTTTGAATCCTCCATTACACAAAGACCCCATTGTAGTTCATAGGAATTAAGTCGTGTCCCTTTAAATTATTTGGGACCCTTCTCTCTAGTGGACCTTCCTGTCTTCTATCTCAGAAGCCATTTGATCCTAACAGAGCAACAGCATATATATGTAGCGAGGTCTTGTATAAATAAGTTAATAAACAGAGTTAGTTGTAACCCAACTGTCCTCATTTCATTCTTGATGTTATGCAGAGAGCAAAAAATTGCAACACCGTTATACCACTCTGGCTGACTAAAAGGACCTTAATGTGAGTGTGACAGATATCGCAATCCCATGAAATATCTTTGGGAACCACTGTATTAAATTTATGAATTATACTCCTTGGGGAAGGTGTACCACAGCTCCTCCCGGAATTAGAAACAGTGGGGGAGTGATTAATGCTAGTGTCTGAAACAGTAAATAACTCCAGAGAGGTAAAACCTCCTGGGGTGGCCGTCGTATACTAATTCAAACTGCATCTTCCAGAGACCAGATAGACAAATAAAGGGCTTTTGGTATATAAAGGTGTTTTTAAATTAACACAGGGCCTTCATTCTGATCCAGCAAATGGACATGAACTTTTGTCCAAGGGGGACCCTATCCTTCCCAAGGATTGGAAGGACTTGTGCGTACTGAAGCTCCTAAGACTGATGTGTGTTTCCTGGCACGTTTGGTGTGCATGAAAATCTGTTTTTTTTTAAATCTGTTTTTCTTGTAATGCTTTTATATTAAGAATAAATATACTGCTAAGAGAGCTGTGTGGTCACTTCTAGCTGTTGGCATTACATGATCCATAGTCTTGTAGAGAAAGAAACTCATAGGCACTGGCCAGTAAACGGGCTTCTCAGAAATATCACAGAGTATGGTAGGGGGCCATGCAGAGTCAGAAAGCAGTTGGACAAGGGCCCCTACCCAGAGACAAGTGATAGCAGAGCTCCTGAGACCTGACTGATCACTCTGGGAGTGAACCATGGAGAGGAAGTAAAAGTAAAGTTAGCTTTGAAACCGTGAGCGTGAATGTAACTGATACCTACTTCAAGGCCCCTTTGCACTGCCAGAGTGGTGTAAAGGTTCTTTAGTGTAATGAAAATCAAATCCCTTAAGTGTGAAAAATACTATGTTGGGTAAGTGGATAAACTTGCTTGTAATACCTGCTGGTGCACAATAATGGCATCAGCACCATATAATCTGTATGTCTCTAGCCATAACAAAAGTACATATCCAAGTGGCACTGTTGCTTTCCTAATTATTGTTTTTAAGCAAGAGCATACGTGTCACTGGGAATCATTGTACTCCAAAGTGTGGTTATCAGAAATGGCTGTAGCATATTTACTGTATTTTCTTGTTCATCCTGATGTTTTGTATTTTCAGTTGGCAGGGCACCCAGAGATGACACTGATGTATTAGTGACTACAAACAGAGCTGTTGCTTCATCTAAAAAATGCACACCTGTCATAATTAGTCACTCCCAATGATGTTTAGATAAGGAGGTGCCATTGCAAAGAACTGCTAAAAGGAGCCATTTGGAGTGCACAAGTTTTATTGGGCGTACAAAACCCAGGAACTGCTATGGGTGAAAGAGACATGTTTTTCCCTCAAATGAAGCATTTTGCAGAAATGTATTTGTGGTGATGAAAATTTTGCAGGGAAACTTTCTCAGGGGCAGGATGAGAATTTCAGGTGTAGTGGGCACGTGTGCATGTACGGCGGATGGGAGGGAGATGGTGTTTGGGCATTCACATGGGATGTGGGAAACCCAAGTTTAAGTGTGGCAGAGGGTGTCTCTCTTTCTCAAGGTTCCATGATTTAAAAAAAAAAAAAAAGTTTGTTTCTGCATCAGAATGAAAAATTCCAGAATCCTTGAAATGTTCACAAGGCAGCAGTGTTATTTTCTCTGCAGGCCTACCAAGAACTATACTACATCTTCTGGCATTTAGCCTATTTACACACACAAAGATATCATCAAACACTTGTATAACAGCCATCTCCACAGCAATAAGAAAGCAAAGACTCATAGACTATCAGTGTTGGAAGGGACCTCAGGAGGTCATTTAGTTGAACTCTCTGCTCAAAGCAGGCCCAATCCCCAGATAGATTTTTGCCCAGACCCCTAAATGACCCTCTTGAGGATTGAACTCACAACCTTGGGTTTAGCAGGCCAATGCTCAAACCACTGAGCTATCCTTCCCCCCAAATCATAGATTATCAGGGACCTCAGGAAGTTATCTAGTCCAACCCCCTGCTCAAAGCAGGACCAATCCCCAACTAAATCCCCAAATGACCCCCCTAAACCCTGGGATTAGCAGGCCAATGCTCAAACCACTGATTTATCCCTCCCTCCTTTGCAGGCACTTACCAACAAGAAGAAAAAGACACAGCAGCCAGTTGCAAAATGGATTCGGCGATAGCTGCTTGGTTCTGTCAGATTAAAGGGGCATCAAGCTGCTGGCAAAAAGTCCCTTTAACAGGACAAACTCCAAAGTGGAGGAAGTTAAGGACCAATAAGGCCTCCCTCTTGGACACAGTGCCCATCATAGGCAGCCTAATGCAACTGGAAAACTTCACTCTGTCAGGAAAGTATATTAGCCATTCTAGCCGAAGAAAATGACACACAACCAGTTTTGTTTCCTTCTTTGCTTTTAGTGAAACAATGTCTTTGCCTATTTGCAAAGATCTTATTATCACGAAACAAAACATCAGGAGTAATACAAAGGGACAGGGTCCATAGCAAGAGATTACAAAGATGCCTCTTAAATCCTAATGTTTTATTGATCTATTTGAGGTTCTCCAAGTTTGTTTGTTTGGTATGATAAATCCTTTCAAATCTGTCCCCTTCGTGTGTTCTCCACAGCTACTTTATGGCCCCTTTGCAGTAAATGAAAATCAAACCCATGAAGTGTGCACATTCTCAGGTATTCTGGACTCTCTATTTACAGCTCCTTGCACCTCTGTGGTAACGAAGGCAGTCAATAGCAAATCTCCTGAGCTCTCTCTTCTATTTCAAGAGCATAATAAATTATTGCAAGCTAACAGTTGGTTTGCATGTGTGCATATCAGAATTAGAGATCATGTCTAGCAACGAGCCAGGACTCCTGGGGGTCTCACCCTCTGCTCTACCACTAACTAGCTCTTTGCCCATTTAGATCTTCATCTCTGCAAAGACCTAGGCATGTGCTTAACTTTAGACAATCTGAGTAGGGCCATTAATAAAGAGTGGGTAAATTGAAACGTGCTTAAATCTTGGCAAGGTCAGGGCCTTAACTTCTCTGGCTATGTCTACACTACAATTTACTTCGGTATGACTTATATTGCTCAGGATGTGACTAATCCAGTGACCTAAGTGCCGGCCTCCCACCGACATAGTTATCACCTCTCGTGTGAGGTGGAATTATTAAGCTGATGGGAGAGCTCTCTCCCGTCAGCTTAGAGCATTTTTACCCACTGCAACAATTACTGTAGTGTAGATATGCACTCTGTGACTCACCAGTTTATCTGTTGGAGAAGCTGCATGTACAATAATATTTTTCCACCTGACGGTTGATTGTTTTTAATTGTTGACTGATCATTTCATATCTAAAAACAATTGTGTTCAGCCCCAGGAATGCAATTCCACATTGCAACCAAAGATTAGATAAGAAGTCAAAGGTATATTCCTTATGGTACTAACAGTCATAAAAATCAGACATTCTATTCACCACTAGTTTTCTCAGTCTCCAGGGGAATTTGCATCCTACAGCATGTGGCAGGCGAACAAGGCAGATACATACTAGCTAATCTTATCAATATATTGAGTATCAGCAGACCATAGGCATGGACTGGAGAATTAAGGCAGAGACTGGCACACAGAACTTCAGGGTACATTTCCTGGAGAGATACTGAAGAAGAACAGGTGCTTTACTGGCTAATATGTTTAGAATCTAAGGTCATCACAGTTAATAATAATGTTTTCCCTAAGATCTAATTGATATGCGTTGAGATAAACATAACTAGCAAGAACATCTGGAACAGCACCGTTGGTGGTTCCCACTAGTGTTACAAGCAGAAGTAGAAATGAGCCCAAACCCGAACTCTTTCTACTTTGGTTCTTATGTGGCCCCCATAACTAGTATCTGAGCACCACACCGAGTCAGGAACTGAGCCCAGGTCACCCGAGTTCCAGTCCGGTGACTCAACTACACGTAATTCTTCTTCTGGTGTATGCAGAGGAAGTTTGAATTTACAAATTGGCTCTTCCCTCTACCTCCATAATCCTGTTACTTAAAAGCAAGCTTTGAATCTGCCTCCAAACATTGCTATTCCAGTCCATACTGAAGCACAAACAACAGAAACCACTGGCACTGGTTAAGTGGGAGTCTACAATGGGAAATGCAGTGCCATAAATAAAACACAAATGTGCCTAGGTAGACCCTTTCAACACATGGCATTTCTCCCCATCTCCCTTTTCTTTCAAGGAAAAGAGACTGTTCTCGGTGTCCTGATGTTATAGTGGAAATAGAATTTGTGACAAATCTGCTTAGCAGCAATATATATATTGTTGTTCTTCCTTTTGTGCTAAGCATAGGTGCCGGCTCTGTGAAATCACTTAGCAGGTTGTGAATGAAGCATGAAATGAAAAATCCTTGCCCGTTGCACAGAGAGAATACAGACTGTGCCCTATAATTTATTATGCTGTGATATGTGCTGTGTGCTAGACTAACAAAGAAACAGTTAGTACCTTGAAACTTTCAACCTCTACTTTCTCTTTGTATCATTTTCTTCACTGCAGCTGCCTCTTCTTCCGTAGCTAGGCTGAAGCATCAAAAGAGAAAGAAGATCCATTCTTCTTTGCCTGAAAGAAAACAGAAGGTCTGATTCAAGTTTTACACTGGTGTAAATCTATTGATTATTCGTGTTTTACTCCAGCGTGAGAGAGGAGAATAAAGTTCAATAAAAAAAAGATTTTCCTATATATTACATATGTACATACCCGCATACATTCACATCCACATACCCAATGCCCTGGTTTAATCTTTAAGCAAACAAATTAAGATCTTGGTAGAGTTTGTTGCTGGTATTTCATTTTTCCACTTGACCTGCTGAGACTTATTGTTCTTTTATCTCAGTCATGCTGGAAATAAAAAAATAATCCCATCTCCGACTACTCTCCAAACACCAGGACATCAAAGTTTTTTCTTATACAAGTTCTCCTTACAACATTTTCTTTTAAATGACATGAGTTTTAACAAAGGGAAGAAAATATGAAGCCTGTTTTCTGCTATGGAGCCACATAAAAACAAGGGATAGGCTCAGGCAGCAAAATAGAGTTTCTATCCTAACCTTAACGAGAATTCATAATGAAAAAAGGCTTCTCTTAGTCAAAGTGCAGACAATGAAAATGGGAGCTCCTCCATCTCGCTCATCCTGCCCTCTCCCTGCTGCTGGTTTATATTCAGCACCTTCACAGGAACCAGTTTCTGGTTGTCAATTGGGATTAAACTACTTGATTGCTGAGCCACAGAGTCTCTGGTGATGACTCTCCTGTGCAGTTTCTCCCAGCGGCAAAGAGGTTGTTCCCAGTGGCCAAAAACAAGGTTTTAACAGAAACCTCACAACTTCCTTGTACCAGATACAAAGTAGGACTCAGCCAGCCTCTTACAAGGCTGAAAAGATGAGAGACCTTTCTTACACTAATAGAGGGTTGGAATAATTCACGAATACTCACGTAAAAATGATAATTAGATTTCGTAAGCACAGCCAGGCTGCTCAACATAAAGGGGGAAGTTACTGAAGGCACAAAGCGCAATTTTGGTACCTGATTCCCAATGAACGTTAAAGGGCATCTAGTGCCTGAATCCTCACTTTGAGTCTTTGAAAGCCTGCACAAAGGCAAGAAATTTTCCAGAAGTGCTTAAGTCCCATTGACTTTCAGTGAGACATCTGCTGGGATTTGCAAAGGACTAAGTATGCCAGGCTTGGTCTACATTTCACAGTTTTACTGGCATTGTTGTGTTGGCTAGGAGCGTGACAAAAAATAATCTGCAAACCTCACACCCATTAGCTGACATAGTTATGCCATCAAAACACTCAGTGTGGACAACTATCCTGTGCAAAGTGCTTTTGCCAGCATAGCTAATGTTGTATAGGGAGGTGGTATAGTTATCTCAACAGAACTCCTCTTGCCGGCATACACTGCACCTCTACCAGGGGGCTTTGCTGGGATAGCTATGACAGCAAAAGCTCTGTAGTGTAGGCAAGCCCTAATTTTCTTAGGCTCCTTTGAAAACCCCAACCGTAGGCTCTGAAATGCCTCAAGATTTTCATTAAAAATCATAAAAATGTAGGGCTGGAAGGGACCTCAAGAAGTCATCAAGTCCAGCTCCCAGCACTGTGGCAGGATCAAGTAAACCTACATCATCCCTGGCAGCTGTCTGCCCAATCTATTCTCAGAAACCTCCAATGATGGAGATTCTACAACTTCCCTTGGAATTCTATTTCTCTCAGGGACATGACTGGAACGTGAGCAGTCAGATTTAATGGTCAGAGCTCTTCGGGCAGGCAGACTTGGAGGTTAGAGGAGAACCGAGCTAGAGTCTAGGATCAAGGGCAAGGGACACCCGGGAGTATAGTTGGGAAGAGAGCTGAGGGTCAGAGCCAGTGATCAGAAGTCGAATTCCAGAGCCAATGGGTGAGCCAGAGACTTGGTCAGGAAGTAGAGCCAGGGTTTTTGAGGATCGTCACTTATGACCAGAGAGAGAGAGAGAGACAGACTTGGATTGAAAACTTGACTTTTTCAGTCAAAAAAATGGACATTTCAACAAAATTTTAAAACCTCAAAAGTTGTTGCAAAATTGAATTGCTGTCCTCAGGCCAGCTCTACTAACAGCTGGTAAGGATCAAAAGAAAGAGGAAATACACTAGGTTGAAGGGAAAAAAACAATAAAAAATGTACAAAAAATTCACTGATTTCATTTTTCATGTTTTCTGTTTGCGTTTTCTCTTCTTTCACCTATTGCACCCTCATCTGTTTTCCAGGGGCAAAAATGTTTAAAAAAGGGCAAGTGAGGGAAAACCAAATCCTTTTGAATAAAGAAAAAAAAACATCTTCAAAACTTCTGGACAGAGAGTAATTTCCAATTTTTTGCTCTCAGTAACAGTGGTAGAAAAATGGTAAACCTCTGACTGGGGGACATAATTAGGGAAAGAGCAGCTAAGTAGGATACACCATTATGATCCATGTATATTCACTTTAAATGATGTAGCCCATCTCCCACATCAGCATCCTAAGGAAGAGTCTTTCCTAGAATATCATTACATCAGCAGTAGGACAGCCATAACGGGGATGTGCATTTAGCAGAGAAATACAAGCACAATATGCCAGACCGCATTAAAATCCAGGTTGTAAAACAGAGTAACATTAATTCTCTGTAATGAAATAATGATGCCTGGAGTTCTGTTTTGCATAAAGAGGCAAGTGTTGGGCTGTGTCTTGCTAGCGTATGTTGCCCCAGAATGAGGAGACTGACAGAAGAATAATTCCATTAGGTGACCCTGCCTATCGACTCAGGGTACCAAACAATTATTTTAAAATAAAACAAACAAGAGATAAAGTACTGAAAAATAATGTTTCCTTTCTCCCACTGTTTGTCTAGTCTATTTACATTTAATCTCTATGGAGCAGAGACTGTTCCTACTGTGTGCTTTTAACAGTATCTAATACAATTATAACGTTGTTTATTAGTCCTATTACAGTAGTAATTCTATTCCCCAGCCAAGATTACAGCCCCACTGCGCTAGTCAATGCACGTGTACACACATAATGAGAGTGTCCCTGCTCCGAAGAGAGCATAGTCTAAATAGCAAAGAGAAGCAATGGCTGGGAGAAAAAACAGAAGTGCAGCGAGACTAACCCAATGTCAGTGGAAGAATCAGGAACAGTAACCACATCTCCTGAGCTCCAGTGCAGTGCTCAGTCCACTAAATGACACTTCCCTTTCTCCCACCTTTTTCTCTCTTCAGTTATGAGTTATTCCTTTCAGGAATGGTCTCCTACGTAGGGCATGTCTACTCTGCAGTTGCAGGAGTGATTGCAGCATCTGTAGACATACCCAGATTAAAGCTAGAGTAATTACTCAGGGGAGTAGCCGATGATGAAGCCCATGCTGCTGCAGCTTCACTGTTTCAATACCCCACCCTAGCTAGACCAAAGCTAGGTTGGGTACGTCTACATGAGCTGCTGCAATCACACACCCCAAATTACAGTGTAGACAAATCTCAAGTGCATGTACAGTGCCTAGCCCACAGGGACCCAGATGTTTGTTGGAGCCTCTAAGAACTACTATCATTCAAATAATATTACTTAAAAAAAAACAGGTAGTCCCTCAGACCCCTCTGAAAATACAGGAGGGATACAGGAGTACAGGATTGTATCCTCTTTCATGTCAGGGGAGAGGAAATCCAAAATATGAAATCTAGCATCACACCTGTACCACCTTTCACCTCATCTTCTTCAATCCACTTTTAACTTTAACATTGTTTGCCCTTGTTCAAAATATCTGGAGATCGTCAGTCTTGCAAAACTTCCCCAGGAGTGAGTGAAGAATCAAAACCATAATGCAGTACTTTTATTACACACCTGTCAGCATTTATTTGTTATCTTCTCATTGCCGTGGCTGGAGTGGAATCTGACACTAACAAGCCAAACTGTGTTATACAGGAGTTTATTACTTTATGTTTCAGCCCGCTAACCATCTACCAGACTGTACAATGCATCCATGCAGAATATCCACAGTATTGCATTTAATCTAGTTAGGAGTCCATCACCAATTTAAAAAAAAAAAAAAAAAAAGAAGGCTAGCTCTCATAAATATGTACAAGCAAATACAAAACTATCTACTCCACTCTCAGTGCCCTGATTCTCTGGAGATGGCATTATTATTAATCCTCATCCAAATAACTACTATATCTCAATGATAAAGCAGAAGATTATGTGTCACTTGCTAATAAAATTAAAATATTTGTAGTGGGTAAGAGGTCAAAGTGTTTACACTTTGCGGTTAGAGGAAATTTATTATCTAGGCACAAATGGATGAAATACAACTGGGGAGTTAACAGCCAGATTTAGAAATTTTGTTGCTGCTGTCAGTTTAATTCAGTACCTGGTTCCTGCAACAGTATTTTAAAGCATTTAATAAATAGAGTGACAATCTTAAAAATCTAGTGGAAGCATTAATGTCTGGTGGGGTTTTTTTTATCCCGTTCTGCAATTGTCATTTGCCTGCTTGCTTCTCATACAAAGCCTCTGGAGGTTCCAGGATAATATATGGACATCATTTGATAACCTAGCTGCATAGTATTCAATTTCCAGAGGAGCTAGTGTATCTCCAGCAACAGTGGTGTAACAGAGAACTTTTAACATGTTTTTCCATCAATGCAATTCATCAATTGGCTTTTTATTCGTTATGCCAGGACAGCAATGGACCTATTTTCAGGACGTATTGCAAACAAACAGCCCCTTTGTGAACCAGTGCAGCAAGTTGCCCATTGTTTCCTTCTAAATTCTTTCTTAGCATTAATTTAATGCCAACAAAGAATGAGCATCCCATGGGCTAAAGTGCCAGCCTAGGAGTCAGGAGACCCTTATTTAATTTCCTGCTCCACTATAGACTTCCTGTGTGACCTTAGGCAAGTCACTTAGCCTCTCTGTGATTCAGTTCCCCATTTGTCAAATGCAGATAAGAGCATTTCCCCACCTCAGAGACTATGATCTTCTGAGGTTTGCCCCATCACAAACTAATGTATGTCCTCATCTTTTATTGTTTCTCTCTTCTTCAGCAACACTAAAAGGAGGAACCTCTTTGAGTCCCAAGAGGTTTGTTGGTTCAATAAAAAGATGATATACTCACCCTCTACACATTTCTTACTGATTTGACATGTCAGGTTCCATACTCTACACGACGAGGTAGAGACATTCTTCTGACTCACACTGGCAGCCAGATCAGGCGTCCTTACTAGCAAAAGGTTGAGAGGCAAAAGCTCGAGAGGCAAAAGCTCTAAGGCAGATGGAATTAAGGGCAGAGGCTGAGGTAGTTGTTCAGGAGGAAGGTCAGGCTGAAGTTTGTGTTTTTTGTCATCCAAACGAACCAAAAAGGAAATTCCTGGAGGGAGGTAAATTTGGAGCATATTCACTGTGTATGTAATATTAGGAGCAGGGTCAAAATGCCATCTGCTAACAGTACATAAATTACCATGCCAATATGACAGATCATCTAACATGCACATTCAAACATGCCTTCCCATCTGTATCCAAGCATCCATGTCCTGGAAGAATTTGTTAGAAATGGTGAAAGATACTCAGATTGTGCTAATGTTGATGCAAAACACAGAGCCTATTTCCATAAGCCATATCCTATTCTATTGAGAATGCAAAGTGCCTAGAGTTGTAGACAGCACTATTTATGAACTTGGAAACATTTTCCTTATGAGTTTATAAAGGCACTGAACATTTCATTTAATGCACAAATTTGCTGAAGATTGTAGTAATTATGATTTCAGGAACACAATGTCAAGAAAAAAGCAAGACAAGAAATCATCATTTGCTGTTGCTAGAGACAGAAATTATCTGGAAGGCACAGAATGCTGGTCTCAGAATACACTGAATACATGGAATTCACTGTGTGCATCTTTCAGCATATGAGAACACCAGGGCACAGTGCTTCTCCTTTGCATTTTCAGTAGGTGAAAAACAGATGTTTTTCCTTTTTCTCACTTCACTTGAGGGACAGTGAGAGCTGTACACAAACATCTGTATCAAACAGGTGTGCTAAGATCTTTGGAACAGCATTATCGCAAGAGAGGAAACCAAAACGTATCTCCAACCACTGGAGCAATTAAAAAAACCAAACAAAAACACAAAACAAAACAAAAAAGCCCCTACAATGGTAAAACCAACCAGAAACAAAAGCTGGGGCAATCAAGAGACAGCACAGACACAATGTCTCAGTAAGACAGAACTCTGACAAAAGGTTATGAACTGCAGTACAAACCATCAGATTCTTGAGAAATTAAGGTTATGATCTATACTGACCTAAGGTGACAGTGGAAACATCAGTGATGAAGGGTGTGCAGTAAACAAGCAGTCTGCAATCTTCTTGTGCAGAACCGTACACCCCAACACTTAAAAGAGAGCAAGTGCCTAGCACAAAATCTAAACACATCTAAGATTTTGCACACACAGATGTGTGCATGCCCCGGTAGACACATTCTTTAAAGTGTAGAAATATAATTACAGTACATTTAGGTTTAAAATCTGCTTGAACTTGTTGAGGGTAAAGAAAGCACTGGTGCACTTAAAACACTTAGTAAACCCCCAGCCCTTCCCACTTATTTATACTCTCTAATTCGGGACAAATTCATCCCCGTAGTCAGTCAAGGGGCTCTGAATCTAGTAACACAAGGCCTGTTGAGTCTGCACACCTACATGTTAATTATTGAAAATGTCAACTATTCCAAGCTATATGCTCACTGACCTAATTTGTAAAAGTGGTTATGAATGTCGTGCATTCAGCTCACTTGCAGAGTTTTGAAAGTTCAATCCTTGGTATTTAACTGTCTGATCTGAGATCTTTGTTATAAAAATGAACATCTATGTATTATGTACACACGTAGACATACCCGCATGCTTTTCACATATTCTTTCACTTGGGTATCTAGCATAGTTCATCAAGAACTTGCTTCTCAAGGACTGAAGGAAAGAACTGGTTTCTACATTCTCATCCCCAAAAATTTTGGGGAAAGATTAATAGTCCTATTCCTTTAAAACTCCTCTTATCCTGTAAGGTGAAGGATGGAGGTTACCTAGGGAGGTGATGGAATCTCCTTCCTTAGAGGTTTTTAAGGTCAGGCTTGACAAAGCCCTGGCTGCGATGATTTAGCTGGTGATTGGTCCTGCTTTGAGCAGGGGGTTGGACTAGATGACCTCCTGAGGTTCCTTCCAACTCTATATTCCATGAGTCTATGGAATTGCATTGAACAAACACTGATTATCTTATAAGAAACATCCTTCTTGCCAGAAAGGAAGAAATATGCAGGGGTGTATGGAATCTGTGCCTTCTCTGAACATTATTTTGCTTCAGTTTCCCCCACTGATAATTATTATATCTTAGAGTAGACTTGCAAAGAGAAAACTGCATGGTTGTATTTGACATCTGCAAATTTCTTCCATGGCTTATAATTCTGCACATAGACAGTTGCCTGCTTGTGTAAATTTGCCATTTGGCTTTATGAATCTCATGAGTTGTAGCGCAAGCAGCCCGGTTTTTGTGTAAAAATGGTGGAATTAATGAGACTCAACGGTGCGGGGCAGTTTTGGATGAACAGGTACCTAAATGTGAGCAGATTGAAGGAGACATGGATACGCTGTTTGCCTGCGAAAATGATTAGTAGTAACCCCAAATGATTCATATAGAATGGGACGTTTGCCTGACACTATCTCACCTGAAGCGAAATGCCTTTGAAGCAAACACCTCAGTCTTTAAAATGCATTTATACCCTGGAAAAATGAAGAGAACTGTCCTTCAGAGATCCCATAGACTTGTTAAATGCCTTTGTGTGCCTGAAAGGCCTCAGTTATCTTGACATTCATTAAGAGATGATTCCTGGGGTCATGGATTCTGAATTTATTATGTATTCCAATAAATACAAAGGACTTCTCTGACTTGAAAACAGATTGGGGGTCCTAACATGAAAGGCTGGTCTGCCTGTGTTGAAAGAGGATTTGCCAAGACTGGATGCAGGAAACTGGAATTATCCAGTGCTCTTGTTCAGAGATATTAGTGGTGGGGCAGGAGGGAAAAATCGATCTGTTGGAGGCTGTCTGCTTTTAACTAGAAGGAGTTATCAGAAATGAATGGGACCTGTGGCCACATACCTCAGGCTGTGATATTGTCTCTTCTCATAAGCTAACCAAAGTCATGCCTGATGAGTTCTTGGATGAGAGACCACTGAGAAACATGGAAATGGGGCAGTAGGAGGTTCAATAGACAAAGCTCTTCCTCTGAAATCACTCCCAACCCAGCATTTGTGTAAAATTGCACTGTGGGAGATGGTCTCTTTGAATCAAAGGTGACACTGAGTACCTGAGCTTACCACATTTTACTATGGTGCTACTCAAAATGAAGGTCTTGGCCAGAACCGGCCAAGAGAGCTAAATTTCCTTATTCTATAGACCTGTGAGGTTCTGAGACTGTGTTATAAATTCAAAATGATGAGTTCATTGCTGAAGAAGGGGTTTTCAAGGGAGCAGGAATGAATTTCAATAAACCATAGGTGACTCCCAAGTGCTTATCCCAGTCAGTGGGACTTGGAGTCTCATCTGAAGAGAAATGTAGGAGACAGTACATAATGTCTAGTGCAAGCATGAATGGAAGACTACATCACCACCTTGCAGATGTCCATAATCGGGATGTGTGCCACACACATGCTGCTGAGGGGGAATGCAGTGTGGTTGAGTGCCCTGTCAGCTTGTCAGGAGGCGTTCCCTCTTTGACAGCATAACACATTGTGATGCAGATGGCAATCCGTTTTGAGAGTGAGTTGTAACTGGTTGACTGCACATATGCTCAGCACAAGAGAAAAAGAGCTGGGAAGAAACTTGAAAATGTTTTGTCCCATTGAGGTGAAAAGCAGGAGTTTGGAAAATGTCCTAGGTATGGAGCCTTCCCTCATCTCTGTGAGTATGTGGCTTTTGGAAGAAACTGGCACATACAGAGACGGATTCAGATGGAAATCAGATAGGACTATTGAGAGGAACTTAGGGTGTAGTCTAAGCTGAACTTTGTCCTTGTATAAAACTGTGTGTGGCACATCAGTGACCAGTGCACTTCTCCCACCCTCCTAGCAGAGGTGAGGGCCACAAAGAAAGCTACATTGCCAACAAACCTAGAAGCAAGCATAGTGCTAAAGGCTTGAAAGGAGAGTTGATCATAGCAGACAATGCTAAATTCAAATCCCAAGAAGGAGCTGGGTCACTGACAGTCATGAACAATCTATCCAGACCCTTCACATACGTGGTCACAATAAAATGAGCGAAAACAGTCTTACCATCTATGCCAGGGTGGAACAGTGAAATGGCCACCACATGTCACTTAATGGAACTGACGGTTACACCTGATTCCTGAAGGTGCAAGATATTGTCCAGAATTGGCAAGGGACACACACACACCTACCGTGTAATGGGAATATGCAAGCACTCAAAGAAGAAATCAGTTCCCATTTGGTGGGAAATGCCATGATTTCAAAATTAGTTTTCATTCTAAAGAATTCAGAGATTTCCTGCGGAATGAAATTTTCAAGAAAAATTTGTTTCACATCAATTGAAAGTTTGGTTTTGATAAAATCAAAATGTTTTAAATGATGAGAAACTAAATGAATTTTACATAACAATATAAAATTTCAAAATGAAATATCAAAATGAAAACTCAATGGTTGTTTCTGAAGATGTGAAAACAATGTCTGAACATCTTGAAAATGCTTCATTTTGATGTTTTTAATGAAATTTCAACAAAATTAACATCCTCATGCAAAAGTTTTGAGTTTAACAAAACAGCATTTTCCAATGGCAAAGTGTCCATCAGTACATTTTTGACCAACTCTACTAATTACCCTGCTTCATATGTGATGATGGAAAACTTACTTAATACATTACTTAAGAAGATACTTTAAGATTCTAAGGCTTTCAAGACTTGGATATTCTTGAACGAAAATGAAGAAGGAGCAAATTATTTTATAGAATGTCTGAAAAGTTCCCTAAGTGGAAGAATTCATATTTATATGCAGCACACTTGACTTTACTTGCGTTGTTAGAAAGGGTGCTGTTTCATCAAGGGAAAGCGTAACACACAGCTGTCTTAATAAGCTTCTCTGTGTATAAAGGCTTTACCTTCTGAAACCTAAAAAGACAAAAAGAATGGATGAAATATTACATCTTGGTCCTTGAGGAAATTTCATCCCATAGGATACTGTTGCTGCCATGAATAAATGCAGAGACAAGGTTTCAACAGCAGGATGGGAGGGGAGTGCAGAGAAAGGAGGAATGAAAGAAGAAAAAAAAAAAAAGATTAACAAGTTTCATCCCAATAGCAAATAGGATTTTTTCCTGCCAAGGTTAGCTGACACAAGCACAAAAATGTAATAGCTATAAATTTGTCTCCAACAAGATCTATTGTCACTTTCAGATGATGGAACCTGTTTTATCATCCAAGTTTTAAAATATATACACAGAGCAAGACATGCTATTAACCTATAAAATAATACTGGTTTTGAAATTTTAAGAAGATACACATACAGGGTGTATTATTTGAAGTGAAAATAAAAAAAACTAGTGTGGTTAACCATTTCTTCAATGAAACATTTTCTAAAGTTTGAATGAAAGATTCTAGTCCATCTTACTCATGAAGGAAATCCTACATAAGTTGATAGTGCTACTTGTGAGACTAAAGTGAAGCCAGATTTGGCCTTCCTACATATAGCATTAGCTAAGACACTCAGTAAAGAATCTCACCCATAGAACCGAACAGAGAATGAGATCTTTTCTAAAAGTTTGGCTGAAGTATCCTATAGGATTCTGTAGCAGAGACAGCATTGTTCATTAAATTGCATAGGATGGCTCTAAAACCCACACAAATATGGGCAGAATGTGCACCCGCCTCCCCACCATTCGGGGAGGCTAGCCCCCTGCCCTGCCCCATCCACCTGAGACCCCACCACACTCTGCCCCTTCCACCCAAGGCCACACCCCCACTACTCTCACCACCTGGACCACCGGTGCAGACTTGAACCCCGGCCAGCAGAAGCCTGGGCCAGCCTGCCAGCGCCTGCAGAAGTCCCGAGATCCAGGGTTGAGCCCTGAACCTGAGCCACCCAAAGGAGTTGTGAGTTCCACCATAGCCCAGCACCAGAGCTGTGACAGGGAGCATTAGCATAGGTTTGGGGAGCCTTAACCTCCTCCAGCCTTCATTACCCACCGCCCATGCATACAAAAAATGATCATGTTTTACTGGATCGTAACAACAAACAGGGGACTTTTGCAAGCGAGTTTTCCAGGTGCAGGAGGAGCAACTACATGACCCTTAGGGCGAGTTTATTGTCTGTTGGTTTGTCTGGCCTTGTGTGCTTGCCATTTGCCTGCTTGACTGAAGTTTATAGTGTGGTCTGTTAGGGGAGGAGGGGCCTGTGTGCTGAGCCTAGCAACCTGCTTGGGAAGGCTGAGAACTTCCTAAGGAGATTCGAGCCTGTCATCCTCTGATCTCTATTCCCTTTAGGATTCCTTGATAATGGAACAGCGCTAACTCAGGGAGAACAGGAGTTTAAAAATCAGCTCCTAAGAGACCATCAGAATAGCTAGTAGGGAAGTTTTGGAAAGGAGTTTAGAGCAGGAGTGTGAGAGCCAGATACACCTAACAAATCGTCTCTAAATTTAGGTCAATAGACCCCCTACCCAAAAAACAAAGAACAAAGCCATCCTAGCAAGAGTATAAATAAAAATGTGGGCTGATTCCATGAGTGGAATGGGAGCTATCCAGTTTATTGTTCTGAATAAGCATGTACGATTACCTGCATTGTAAGCAGGTGACATATGTGTGCATTCGCTGCAAGCAGGCCCTCAATGGTGTTTGGGGGAGGAATTTAGATTTATTAGGAACTAGAGAGCCTTTGGGGAAAGGAGGTACCTATTTAGGAAGGATGGGGTCCATCTAAACCAAAAGGGAACCAAAGTGCTGGCATGTAAAATTAAAAAGGTCAGAGGAGTTTTTAAAATAAGGGCTGGAGGAAAGCCAAAAAGTGTGGAGGAGCACACGGTTTGGACAGAGGAGTTAGGGGTTAGGAGTTAGCACACGGTAGGGGAGGAGTTATTAAAAGGGATACTCTATATCCCAGTAAAGGGGAGAGGAAAGAAGTTGATAAAGTACAGATAGGAACTGAGGAGAAACAGAAATGAAAAATCTTCAATGAGTCAACTAGTGTCATAGAATCTCTATGGATAGAAACTGCATCCTTGCATAAGAAGAATATAGCAGTAAGCATATTTTATTGACCACCTGAACAGGATAGCGATGGTGACTGTGAAATGCTCAGGGAGATTAGAGAGGCAACAAAACCAAAAAAACTCAATAATAATGGACAACTTCAATTATCCCAATATTGACTAGGTACATGTCACCTCAGGATGGTATGCAAAGGTAAAATTTCTAGACACTATTAATAACTGCATCTTAGAATGGCTAGTCCTGGAACACACAAGGGGCAAGGCAATTATTGATCTAGTTCTAAGCAGTCCACTGGATCCGGTCCAAGAAGATAACTGAACTACTCAGTAACAGCAACCATAATACAATTAAATTTAACCTCTTTGGAGAGGGGGAATACCAAAGAAACCCATCACAGCAGCATTTAACTTTGAAAAGGGAAACTATACCCAAAGACCCCTATCTGCCAGAAGCTAGGACTGGACAACAGGGGATGGATCACTTGACAATTACCCTGTTCCGTTCATTTCCTCTGACGCATCTGGCACCAGACACTATCAGCAGCCAAGATGCTGGACTAATTGGACCATTGACCTGATCCAGTATAGCTATTCTTATGTTCTTAGTATGTTTCTTTCAGGGCCGGATCAGAAATTCACAGACACTTAAGACACATGCTGTTGGAATAATCAATAAATTAGTGCAATGTTGCTTGACCTTTTAAAAATATCTAACACAGAAAACCAAATTTGGATGGTTCCTTTGATGGTCACTGAAGAAAGATTTTACTTTATCATCATCAACTTTTCTACTTAATAACCACCACACACATTGTTTCCTGCTTCTTTTATTCTTGATTCCTTCTACGTTGAGACACACAAAACTTTGAACGTTTCCTGTAAACACACAAGATTGCGTCAAAGAAGATACCAAACATCCATTTATACTCACAACAAGAAAATCTCCAGGGCCCTGAACTTTCACTAGCTGCTCAGGTCAAAAAAGGGGAAACACTAATATAACATGAAGAGTTATTCTTATTCAATGCAATTAATCACATGATTTAGGATAGAGGGAAAGATAATTACTTCATAGAGTTTGAGAAATCAAGGTTTAAAGTAAATAAATCCAGAACTGAAGAATAGAATTAACAGAGAGGGCAGTTGATACTGCTGATATACTGTACTTATGACAAACTTGCAGCTCTTGCACATACTTAGAAATGAAACCTCTTTGCCACAAGCTATGAATTGACATCATTTCAGGATATCAGGTTGTGGTCAAAAGAATCCTTACAGAAAAGCAGAAAATAGTAGAGATATTTCATATTTTCTTGTGCTGAAAAAAATTGAACTGAATGTTTTGAATTAATGGACATCATGAGCTAGAGTTTTCAATAGGTGGTCTTATTATTTCAAGTGGTGACACTAATGATCATGTTAGGAAAAATGATAGCAGTTATATCTGTGAAACACTCTTGAAATGAATGCTTTGAATAGAATTGTAAATGTTATGCTTATATGCATCTATAAACCTTTGAGCAACATACCCACAAGCTCAGAATGATCTGGGTTTCAGTTCGTGATACAACTTGCAAAATCCCAGTATGTTGGGTACCTAAAACAATTGTGTACATTTCATTAATGCATTTTTCTAAGCTCAGAGGAAACCTTTCCTCTTGCTGAAATAATTTTTGCTTTAGTCATATTCTCACAATCTTTTAAAACATCTATAGATGGATACTTGACATACACTTCATGTGCTTTGCTTCTTACCTTGAGATCTGGTGTGCATCCTTGAAGCAACAACACTGAAAATAATAGTCCATGTTACAGCCAGTCCTTTGAAAGTAATAGCCTTTTGAATGCATTCTTATTAGCCACACTGCATGTGATTTCCCCCAGGGGCACTGAATCATCCAGGGTAGAAAGAATAGGACTCCCCTCCCTCTTGGCTTTAAGATTTTGCCCACTATTTGTAAAAGATGGGATCACTAACTGTTTGCTTTGGTCTCATTACACATTCCTTGAACCTCAACAAATGCTAAATGCAAAGATCTAAAGGCTGCAGAAATCAGCAGACAAGCTTCTCCAGTTGATTTAAATGGACATTGAATCTACCCATTTCAAGTGATGTGAACATTACAACTCTGGAATGCAATCCAGTCATGTAAGTTAAGAAGAGTCAGACTGGTACAGTATTTGGAAGGGAGACATGAGCTCTTTTGCATATCTGACTCTACAGGTTACACATTAGAGGCACTAAAGAAAAGTAGGCTGTCAAGAAACATGAGCACAGAACCACATAGGCTGATGTTTGCATGCGGAAGGACAAACCGGAAGCCACTTCTGAAAGTCGGGAGCTATAAGTGAAATCTTTAGAACCTCTCAGTAATATTATGCAAAGTGCCATTAACAAAGCAGGCAATAAAACAGGCTTCCATCCTACACTGAAGCGGTGCCAACAGTTGCCAGCTTAAGTAATTCCAAGAGACACTTTCTTCGATGGAGGAAACAGCTGCAGAACTCCAATGAGCCTCTAGAGGGGCTAGATGTGTGTCAGGGTCTGCTGATTCAGACTTGACAAATCAGCTGAGGAGGACCTTAACTGGCACTTGTTGCTTTGTCTGGCTGCTCACATTGCCATTTGCCTTTATGGGGCTTGGCACGCCATTACCCATGATCCTTGCAAATATTACTCAGCAAGCTGCTATTCAAGTGTAGTTGTGTGAGAACTGTAATAACTTATTGCTTTGTTTGTTCAAAAGCATAATGGAAGAGAGCCACATTAAAGCCACAAAGAAACACACTCCTGGATTGTAATGATTCATTCAACAAATTATCGTGAATATAAACTGTTGCTAAGTACAGGAAACAAAAAGCAGATCCCAGTTGCAGAATTGGAGCACAAATGTGGTCAACTCCTTAGCTGATCGTAAGTCAACAAACATTTGCAGATGTCATTAGCCAAATCTATCCCTGGTGAAACACTGTTGATTTCAGTGTAAGAGCTGCAGGGATAGACCTGGAGACTTGTAATTCTCTAAAAAAATAATTTTTAAATAAGTGCAACAAGTAGTGTTTTCTCACCCTACGGCACACCAACATCTTTCATTCTCAATCCCCATTCATTCGGCCACTCAGTTATAACTTCTGACAAACGTTATGTAGACACAACTGTTCACCAAGGAACTGCCCTGAGGTCACAGACCCATTTCACATAAGCTACCCGACAGCCATTACACAGCAGAAATCTCTTCAGAAAGCCACTGCTTCTAAAACCGGCATATTGCTAGGAACACTGTATGCTTTGAACACCACGAGACCTCCCTCTCCGCCTCCCTTTCCCCTGCTCAGTTTTATATTTAGACAATAATGAATTATTGGAGACACATGCTGGGGGTACGGTTGAGCAGTCATGCACATAAAATAGAACACAGAACCTACAAGAGGCAAAAGTGGAGGACAGGGATATCCTGACAGGATTAGAAAGACTTTGTCCCCTCAGGGACCACTCCTCTAAATTCATTCTGAAAATTGTATTATATTCTTAAAAAGACATGTTTAAAAATATATGCACTTAGATAAGATTGTTTCAGAACAAGAGACCACAAGGAAAGAGGAAGTTTTCCTACTCCCTTTGGAACACGCTGGCTTATTTCTAAGACATGGCATCTATCAGTCAGACCCTCCGTTAGTGCAAACCAGTGCAGTGCACCTTTGCCACTTGGCACCAGCTGAGAAACTGGCCCTATAGCTTTTTCCAGATGTAGGAATCTTACAAATCAACACTCACAGATTTATTGTGGGATATATACATAAAAGGGACTTGATTTCTAACATTGTCTGAATCCAGCCAAATTGACACAGAATTAGATATCTTCTGCGCCCAACCAAGGGCTAGATGATGACTTCACCCATAAGTAAGATTAAGAGATGACAAGTAGCTATGCTGCCCCAGGCCAGACTAACGAAGCAGCTGTGACTCCATCTATCAACAATTTAATAACACAGCCCATCACCATGGTATCCGAGTGCCTTTGAGGATCATACACCCTTCCCTGGTTCCCCTGGTTCAGCTGAGGAGTAAACTGCTACTGGTCCACACCATCAGCAGATTACTACTTTCTCCTGCTTTTTCTCCCCTTCACATACAGTCCAGCAATGGGCACAGCCTATGAAAGCATGTAGGGAACATCTTACGCCCCTTTTATTCCCTTGTGGTCACATAGAATCTATGGCCACCTTGCCCTAAGCAATCTGGACATTTAGTGCTGAGCATGCAAAGTCAGAAGCTACTTTTCAGAACTGAATCCTGTGCCTGTGCTATGTATATGAAATATTGATAGACTAATGATTAGAATGCACAGCACAATGGTACTGTGAAATTTCTCTCTATCAGTTATAAATAGCAATTCTTTCTTATCAGAAGAAAATCATGGCTCAAGATTGACACTACATATAACTGTTGTGGTGGCAATCAAGCTGTTTCTATCTTCAGCTCTTCAGAGAGAAATCTCGCTCCTGCTTAGAGATACCTACATTTCTGAGTCACCTGGATTGTGTGGGGCAGCCTGGATTAGAGGTATTAGCACAGGCCAGAAAGTCTGTTCTGATCTCTGCTTAAAGCATGGATTCATTTTGTGACCTGGGGCAAGGCATTTTGCTTCTCTACCTCAATTCTCATTTGTAAAATGAGGATAATATTACTAATTACCATTCCTCAAAGGGCAGTCCTGAGTGAGTCTGTCTATACAAGCCAGGGCTACAGCACAATAGGGGCTAAATGTACTTTAATGATGAATGCAAATACAAGGCCACTTGACATACGTCAAAATGGGAAACTCACAAAATAATAAGATGGAAGCCTTTAAATAGAAAGGAAAAGCATTTCAAAGAGGCATAGCTTGGGGAGGCAGATATACAGCTAAAGGTTCAACATCTAACACTCACCACTCAGTAAAGATCTTTCCTACAGTTCTGCCTGGCACAGCATTTGTTGCTAACAAACCATAACCAGGGACCACAGGGAGATCTCTGTGTGTGTGTGTGCTTGTCTCCTTTTGTTGCCTTAGGAAACAGGATCAGATTTTAACAATAGTTAACAGTTGCTATCATCATTAATACCCTTGTTGACAGTCTCTTCAAATGCACTTGCCCTCTCACAAGACTCTCTCCAGCTAAAAGGAAAGGGAACAAGGGATGTCTTTAAAATGAAAGCCTTACTTAACACTACCTGTTTTTCCCTTGTTCGCCTGTATCTTTAATAGAATGTTAAAATGATGTTTAATGGTGTTTTTCATGCTACTAGGCAGACTGAGGGCTCTGTACGCCAAATCTTGTTTAAAACTTCTTCATGTTGGACGGTGTGAAGCTGGAAACCCCTCAGTGCAAACTGAAAGAGGGCCCACCATACTGTAACTGATATCAGAGCCAACACACTCATTACCCTGAACACACTATTGCTAAACAGGTAACTAAAAGGTGTCACATAGGGTATTCTATGTAAACCGGTGACACATTGATCCTAAAAATCATTGTGTTATGTATATATGGACTGTGTACAAAGAGTCACACACGTGCTGGAAACATATTCTTAAGATGTGTTTGGGGCTGTGCATGAACCCAGCCTGCACTAGACAAAGGAATTTGTATTTACCTGTCCGACCAGCTTGATTAGTAGCTAAGGACAAAAAGTACATTTATGTATATGGCACACAAAGCTATCGATCAAGCAGCATCTTAGGGTACGTCTACACTACGGGATTATTCCTCTTTGACATAAACCGGTTTTATAAAACAGATTGTATAAAGTCGAGTGCACGCGGCCACACTAAGCACATTAATTCGGCGGTGTGCGTCCATGGTCCGAGGCTAGTGTCGATTTCCGGAGCGTTGCACTGTGGGTAGCTATTCCTTAGCTATCCCATAGTTCCCGCAGTCTCCCCCGCCCCTTAGAATTCTGGGTTGAGAGCTCAGTGGCTGATGGGGCAAAAATCATTGTCGCAGGTGGTTTTGGGTAAATGTTGTCAGTCATTCCTTCCTCCGGGAAAGCAACGGCAGACAATCATTTCGCTCCCTTTTTCCCTGGATTGCCCTGGCAGACGCCACAGCACGGCAACCATGGAATCCGTTCAGCTCTTTTTTTTTTTTTTTTTTTTTTTTTTTACAGTCACCGTATGTGTACTGGATGCCGCAGACAGAGGCGATACTCCAGCGCTACACAGCAGCATTCATTTGCTTTTGCATGATAGCAGAGATGGTTACCAGTCATTCTGTACAGTCTGCTGCCAGTGTAATTTGGCAATGAGATGATGGTTATCTGTCCCTCTGTGCTGTCTGCTGCTATCATGGGTGTCCCTGGCTGAGATCGGCCAGGGGCGCAAAAGCAAAACTGGGAATGACTCCCCGAGTCAATCCCTCCTTTATGTTTTCTAAAAATAGAGTCAGTCCTGCCTAGAATATGGGGCAAATGTACTAGAGAAGCAGTGTATCAGAGAGCACAGCTGCTCCATGTCAGATCCCGCAGAAATGATGAGCTACATGCCATTCATGGGGAGTGCCCCTGCAACAACCCCACCCGTTGCTTCCCTTCTCCCCCAACCTTTCTGGGCTACCATGGCAGTGTCCCCCCTATTAGTGTCATGAAGTAATAAAGAATGCAGGAATAAGAAACACTGAGTTTTTAGTGACATAAAATGAGGGGGAGGCAGCCTCCTGGTGCTATGACAGTCCAGGCAGGACATTAAGCAGTGTGGGGGAGAGGAGCCCAGCATCCCACTGCTATGATAGTCCAGGCAGTACAGAATCTTTTCTTTTCACATGAAAGGGAGGGGGCTGATTGAAGCTCAGCCCCCAGTTGCTATGATGAAGACAGTTACCAGCCATTCTGTACCATCTACTGGAATGACCGGGAGTCATTCCTATTTTTACCCAGGCGCCCCCGGCTGACCTCACCTGAGGCAAGCCAGGAGCACTCACGGGCTGATGGTGACAACGGATATCAGTCATATTGTACCGTCTGCCACCAGGGAGGGGAGAGAAGCAGATACCGCTCTTCACTGCTGCAGTATCGCTTCTACCAGCAGCATTCAGTAGACATAGGGTGACATTGAAAGAAGTCAAGAAACGATTTCTTTCCCTTTTCTTTCGGGGGCGGGGGAGTAAATTGACGAGCTATTCCCTGAACCACGCCAGACAATGTGTTTGAACCTACAGGCATTGGGAGCTCAGCCAAGAATGCAAATACTTTTCGGAGACTGCTGGGGACTGTGGGATAGCTGGAGTCCTCAGTACCCCCTCCCTCCCTCCATGAGCGTCCATTTGAGTCTCTGGCTTCCCGTTACGCTTGTCACGCAGCACTGTGTAGCCTGTAGATTTTTTTTTTCCAAACGCTTTGGCATTTCGTCTTCTGTAACGGAGCTTTGATAGAACAGATTTGTCTTCCCATACAGCAATCAGATTCAGTATCTCTTTTTGGATTTGGGACTGCATTGCCACCCGTGCTGATCAGAGCTCCACGCTGGGCAAACAGGAAATGAAAATCAAAATTTCGCGGGGCTTTTCCTGTTTACCTGGCCACTGCATCCGAGCTGAGATTGCTGTCCAGAGCGGTCACAGTGGTGCACTGTGGGATACCGCCCGGAGGCCAATACTGTCGATTTGCGGCCACACTAACCCTAATCCGATATGGTAATACCGATTTTAGCGCTACTCCTCTCGTCGGGGAGGAGTACAGAAACCGACTTAAAGAGCCCTTTATATCGATATAAAGGGCCTCATAGTGTGGATGGGTAAAGCGTTAAATCGGTTTAACGCTGCTAAAATCGGTTTAAACGCGTAGTGTAGACCAGGCCTTAGAGAGCACACCAGGGGACAGAGTCTGCACTTCAGGAATCCTTCCTGGGTCTTGAGGCAGAGACAATGGACTTAGGGTAATAGAAGGGGAGCAAAAAGACATTTTAGTTATCTATCACTTAGGGAAACAACATCCTTTGATTCTGGGAACATTGGGTCAACTGGCCTCAAGATGCTGGTAATTTGATAAGAGGAAAAACTGCTTAGGCAAATATTTTAACTTGCACAAAGTTTTAGTCACTGGAAAGCATGTTTGTTTAGTTTGTGACCACGCTTGTCTCTTCTTCTCTTGCTTAGTATCACTTATTTCTGTTCTTCGCTAATAAATTTATTCTTGTCTGATTATAATACTATCTCTGTGCTGTGTATTCAAGTGAAGTGCGAGTCTACAGCTAACCTGATGGGATGATGTGGGCTTTGTCTCTTTGGAGGCAGCAAACTTAATTTCTGTGAGGATCCAGTGAGAGGGACTGGACTCTGCACAGACACCTCTGGGGAAACTAGGTTTCAGTGAGTGTTACCTGCAAGGCGAGGTTTAGGTTGGCAGAATCTTGAAGATTTTGCGGGCAAGGCAGATAAGCTTGTGTGTCAGGGAGCTGACCCACAATTTATCAGCAATAAAGCTCTCACTCATGGTAAGGCACAGGGTTAGCACAGTGGTTCACAGTTCTGGGTGTCCTGAGCAGGACGCCACACATAGTGACTGGGTTATGTTCACACCTTTGCTTCTTTGGGCCCACATATTCCATCTGCATTAATACAAAAGTCCTAAAATAGTTCAGCCTTCAGCAATTGAAAGATCATACTTGATAGGGAAAGTAATGGAATGCACGGTAGATTATAAGAGTCTCTAATATCCCAGGACCAACACGGCTGCAACACTGCATATAGAGAGAAGGCTAGTCATTATTAGTCACTAGTCAGAAAGGAGCAGATGAAGCACCTAGGGCATATTAAGGAGAATTAATAAATAATATAATATAAGAGAAGCTCTGGTTATTTAACATGAGATCTGGCAATAAAAAGGAAAACTAATAGAATGCATGGACACTCTCTCCCCTTGGAGCACTGTCTTTGATCTCATAACACAGGAAATTCTCTGTAGAGACTGAATCATGCTCCAAAATTGGCATGCTCCCCTCTGTGCCTAGATCCAACTTGAGTGTCTAATTTCATACCAGCTTAATTAAGCCCAGGTATGAGAATTTAAGCCTGGTTTACACCTAAAATACAGGTCAACATAGCTACATTGCTCAAGGGTGTGAAAAATTCACACCCCTGAGAGACATTATTAAGCCAACCTAAGCCCTGGTATAGACACCGTTAAGTCGATGGATGACTTCTACCACGTGTTGAGGGAGTGGATTAACTACATCAACAGAAAAACAACGCCTTCCGTCGCTGTTGCACATTTACATTGTAGTGTCACAGCTGCAGCACTACAGCTGTGCTCCTGTGGCATCTGTTGTGGTGTAGATATACCCATACGGTCAGCGAATGAGAACAAGAGACTGAAATCCAGGACTGTGCCACTAACACAGCTGGACAAATCACCTAACCTCTCTGTTATTCATTCAGAGTGCTCATTCTGGGAAACTGAATATTTGTAAAGCACTTTGAGGTCCTTGGATAAAGATGTTCCCATAAGTAAAATTTTCTTGGTAATAAGCTATTGATGAATATTAAAATAAGTGGTTTCAATAGTCTGTAAGGAGAACAAGGTACAAGAGGCCTTTTGGTGACTATCTTGAGATTTCTAGGATCACCCCTTTGTAAGAGCATGTGCAATGTAATCAAAGCCATACCACAGAGAACTACAGAGAGCAGTTAAAGTTGCAAAAAATTCAGATCTGGATCCAAAAATTCCCCTTAGTCAGATCCTGAGTTTTTGTTTAGTGCCTTTAAAATAAAAGACAGTGGCAAAGTTTGGGCCTAGACACATGCAGGATCCAGGAGTTTATATCGGATCTATATATAATCTAGATACAGGGAGCTAGCCTCTGCAGTTACATATATAGATTGAAAGAGAAAGCGAGACTTTCTCCAGGTTTGGATAAGGTTTCGGAGACATTAATTTAAGTTGGCACTGGCAGGCTTATGAAATATATAAGCCGCAAATTGGAAGCTTATACTGAAGAGGGGGAGAAAGAGTGTAAAGATGGAGGAGGGAGGGGAATCACACCCTGGATAGTTTTGATAGCAGATCCACAGTAGCAAAAAGAATATCTGAACACTAAAATAGATTCACTATAAAACAAAAACAAATCACTACTCTGAAGTTTCCTCACATAGTTTACAGTTAGAAGTGCTCAGAAAATACAGACACTGTTTCAGAGTGGTAGCCGTGTTAGTCTGTATAAGCAGAAAGAACAAAAGACTAACAAATTTATTTGGGCATAAGCTTTTGTGGGCTAAAACCCACTTCACTGGATGCATGCAGTGGAAAATACAGTAGGAAGTTATATATACAGAGAGAACATGAAAAATGGGTGTTGCCATATCAACTATTCAGTGGGAAATTCTGACATTTCAAAATTTACTTTTGTTGCAATCAGAATTAAAAAAAAATTAAAAATTTCCCAAAGAAAAAAAGTTCTGAAAGATTTTGATTCTGGACCATTAAAATATTTTGTTATGATAATGTTGAATTCTTAAAATATAATACAAAATGTTAAGCATAATATATTTATTAAATATACTATATAAATATACAGATATTTTAAATACGTAAATATAGTTTATTGAATATGCTATAATAAAAATATCTTAGTATAATATGAAACCCCAAAATGAATTGAAATGAAGTCAAAGCTAAAACATTTTTATTGCACTGAAAGGAGAGATTTGAAGCTGTTCATTTGAAAACTTGTCAACCAGCTCTATTTATAACCGTTCCAGATCTGAATCTACTATGGACCTTGTCTTCCTAAATGTTTGTACTGCACCCAGCATATTTTGAACACTACTGCAATACGGAAATCAAATAAATATAATCAAAACACAAACAGATCTTCATCTGTTTCAGTCTAGCTATTAGAAAGAAAAAAAGTTATACGAAGCCTCAGAGAAACAGTGCATATAAGAAATGAAAGAGTATGGCAGTTAAGCAGGGAAAATCTCAATGTTTACATGCATAGATGACGCCATCACTTTTTAAATTGCATTGCTATTTACAGCTTGGATATTGGCTAGCGTTTTCAGAAGTGCCTATGTGATGGGGGAGTCTAAGTTCCACTGAAAGTCAAACTGACTTAAGCATCTCTTAAAGTTCTGCTCATTATGTTCACTAAAAATTTGCACTTCATAGAAGGATCTGACTGTACCCATGACATGTCAATGGGAGTTGGGCATCCAATCCCAGCAGGCCTCTTTAGAAAACCCCAACAGTAGACACTGTGGAGATGAGGATATTGTTACAGATCATGTTAAATCTTGCTATAACAGGTCAGGCATAACCTGACATTCAGGATCAACATAATAAAGCCATTGTGCTCAGACAGCTTGAAACAATTAATTGGCCTCCACCTGAAACACAGGCTTATGTCTCTAGTCAAAGACAGGCACATTGCAGGCCACTCGGGAATATGAACTATGTGGACAGGGGCTTGGACAAAGAGACAAAAAACAAAAAAAGTCAAGCAGATAGCCCTGAGAGAAAACTAGCAGGGTGCTTTAGGGCACAAGGTACTGGCTGGAAAGGCAGGTTTAGAACAGCAAGCAAAGAAATTCCCTCCTGCTGTTTGATTCTTACTATGTTCAGGGAAACAGGACTTTGAAATAGTTTACAAAGATTATACACAAAGAAAATTCCTGGCTCTATTGTCAATTTCTCCTTGTAACTAGAAAAACTCGTAACACCCTAAATTTGTCTAACTGCTCAGTAATGCTACTGAAGGCTACAGTTCCTAAGTTTTGCATATAGCACACACAAGACAATTTGTATAGGGTAGATATTCATTGCAGCATTAAAACCTTTAATACATACCTGTCTTCAATTTCCACCCCTCCCTCCATTTTGAAATGCAGTACAAACAGAAATAAGGGCAAAGCATTTAGCTCTCAGTGAGCTAATAGAATATTACTATGTTCAGATTTCATGCATGGCCTGTTCTTGCAGGTGTAGAGCTAAAAGACGACATCTCACTATTGACTAGTTTCTCTTAATATAGCATATTTCAACTACTTTAGTTTGAAATGAACATGCTTTAAAAAAATCTTTAAAAGTATACTTACTCAAGAAACAAACTCTGATATGTTCAGGGGGTGTTTCTGAACATTTTTTTGTACCATGTTACACCAGACCAAGTTTATACACACACACACACACACACACACACACACCAATTGGCGCGCTGATGTTCAGCACCTCTGAAAAATCACTCATACTGCTACAATGAATCCTGATGATTTGTATAAATCAATCCCTTTGTGCATGGCCCTTTCTTGACCTTTCTCTGTACCTTCTTTTATGTCCATAAAGCACCTTGTACACTGCAAAGAAATGTGATTATCCCCTCCCAGGTGCACTGAACTGATGATAAAATAAAATAATAATATATCAATAATGAAAATCAGGCCCTAATAGTGTGGAACTTTGCAGCTTTTAGTTAGGCAATCTAGCTAAGACTATGTGGACAGGATCTTAAAAAAAATAAAACCCCAAAATCAGTACGTAACAAGAAAACCTCAGCATTTCAGGAACACAAACAAAAGCAACCCCTGTAAAAAGATAGCACTTTTTCTTTAAACATCAAGGTTAAGCACAAAAATGGTAGAGAAGATTATAGCCAGAGATAAATGTCGTATGAGATAGGGTTCAAGGACACATTCATCCCATTCACCGCTTCATTGTATTTCAGATGATCCTTCATTCTCCCTTTCATTTTTTGTTGGTTTGCTTTTTGTTCTAACACCATGAGAACTACAGGCACACCTCAACCACCCAGCAAAGTGGATGAGCTTTGAACACAGAGACAAGACCCCAGTTACTGCAAGCTGACATTCAGTGCACTGGAGAACAAAATGGATGAACAGATGAGAGAGTTAGAATGAAGAATGTGAGGTGAGCAGATGAAATACTAAGGTTAAGGCCCAGAATAAGCGTGTGACAGGCCAGTCAGGTCAGTAGTGAATCTGTACACCAGAGTTTGGATGTTGGGGTAGTGTGATTTACCTTCCCACAGCAAAAAGGGGGCTGTCTCTTAAGGTCCAAACATAAATATAACCAGGATTTCTTCAACCAGACTCCAAAAACCAAAGATATAAATTGTCCCTCACCTTGGCAAAACATTCTCAGAAGAAAACAAAGCCTGATTAGTTCTCTTTGCTCTGGGTTTATTCCCATATATCTTTCTTCAGTGACCACCAAATGTCAGATTCAAATCCCAACTCCAAACACAGCCTCCCTCTTAATTAATTAATTCTCCACAGCTGGCTCAACCTAGCTACAGGGTACTCAGGGAGCACAGCTGTGGCCATTACTGTCACCCAAGGAGTAGGTTTAACCCCTTCCTTGCCAGTTTATGAGTAGTGTCTACACACCCCATCCCAAAGGGGGAAAAAAGAACCAAAAGAAAAAGGAATAAAAGTGGCATGAAGGTGGCTATTGTCAGCCATTCATTAGAGAGTAAAGACTGTACCTGGTGAACAGACCAAGAGCTTAAGAGGTAAAAGTACCAGTTGCTTCAATTCTCTTATTCCCCATTTCATTTTGCATAATCACAGCACCTGGGACTTGGTGCCAGCAGCTCTTCTAAACAATCAGTTCAGTGCACCTAAGAGGGGACAATCATTTCTTTGCAGAGTGAAAATTAAAGTGGAAAGGGAGATAGAGAAATAAATTGCAAATTTCAAAGACATTACTGAAAGAGGCAAATGGCAGTTCAATTCAGAGGCTTTGCAAAGTTAATTTTTAGTTCAAATTGCACACGGTAACTATATAATATACCTTATTGTACATAACTGCCACTAGGTTACACTTTAAAGGAACAGGAGAAGTTGTCATAAATGAAGGCAATGAAAGAAAATTCAGATTGTCTTTATTCTGCAACAAATCTCTCTTGCTGGGGAAGAGAGAGAGCACATACTCTTCTTTTTATCATTTTATATACTATATGCTGTTGAGTAAGCTGATAAATTACAGTGAAAGTATCCTTTAATGCAGTGTTCTTGCAAAAATGCTGATAAACCTGTTCCTTTGGAAACTGAATGGGTAATCCTCTCAATCGGTTGTGATTCATTATTTGTTTCAAGACATGCATCACTCCAAATTAATACACCAGTATGTATCTAATGCAAACACCACAGCATATTTTCCTGGTGAAGACAAATAGCAAAAAACATTTGTGGTGGGCATGTCATGTATTTAAACAGAAACTTCCTTGTGTTTGAGCTTAATCCTTGAGCCCAAGTTCCTTTAGGCCACAGCAATAACAGAGAAAGCAACAAGAGAGTCCGTATTCAGGGAACATGATTGTTAATATTTATTCCCACAGACAAGTTTATGGAACAAATTGACCATTTGGGGATAAGTTATAGGACCAATATTGCAAGCTGTTAACAGGCATAGCACTTACTAGCAAAAGTAGTCTAAATTATTTCATGGTAGTAATCACTACACCTGGGAGAAAGTGTGTGCAAATCTGGGAGCTATACTATGATAAGGAAATAAAGAAACAGGGAGAAATGTTAGATCATCCATTTCATCCTCGGCAAGAACAATTTGCATTCCCCTAACAGAAGACAGATATCATACTAATTCTACTGCAGATCTTAGCCGAAAGGTACACAAGGGATACCAAAGCTCTTGAAATCACTTTTAGCAGCTCTTTTCGGGGTGAAGCTAGTCAGGTATTTAACCATTCACATCATAGTAAATCAGGATGGATGCTAATCACATAGTTTAATGCAACACAGGAGGATGTTCATTTGCATGGTTCTATACATTGTTCGAGGAGTTAAACACATTAGAAAAGGAAGAGAAATGAATCTGGTGTGGGTGAGCGGGAAATTACTTCAGCATAGATGAAATGTGCCCAGAGCCCTGGTGCTAACACCCCTACTGTGAACTCTTGCAAAATGTGAAACTTGATTGACTATCTATATGTGGTCAGGACAAGAATTTCATGTATCATCCAAAGGAAGAGACCATCTACAGCACCCTGCCAGCATACGGGTTTAGCACTCATTCTAAGATGAATTACCAACACTTGCAAACCATGAGTCTAAAACCCACATCTACTGACTCATGGGAGGCTGCTGGGTCCACACCTCCATTAGAGAACTGGGACAGAGCAGTAAACAGCAGCCTAGAACCCTGCAGACTCAGGCTTCATAGGCTGCCCCACCCACAGAGGCCCTGATTGGTAGTGATACTGAGACCCCTCATTGGCTCAGGTAAGCTATTTAACAGCTGGAGGAAACAACTTGAGGCTGTCTGTGCAACTAAATAGATGGTGGTTGGCTTATTACTATAGGCAAACCCTGCTATGTTTCTTGATATCTAGCCTTGCAGTGGGTTCCCCTGTCTAGCTCTGGGGCCCTCACCCTGTCTCTGCTCCACTACCCACACCTTGGCAGATCTATTGGGCTTTCTGACTTGGCACAGCTCATGGGCTCCAGCCTGACCCTTTGGTATGATGCCAATACTGACTGTAGCTTCTCGCCTTGACCCATACCTCACAGCTGGGATCCTGAAAAACACCGCTTCTTATAGCATGCTGACTTTTTCTCAGATGTCTTCCATTAGAGTAATGACCAGGTCCAACTTTTTTTTGGTTAAACCTAGGAAGATAATTGTCTTGGTGGTATCCATACAAGCTGAATTCATACTATGTTAATTTTGAGCCACACAGTCTTATTTTGGGCTCAGTCATGCATAGTTCCCCCGCCACACACTCGACCCTGTAGTCCCACAGGGACATACAGAGTGAAAGCTCTAAGCAAGCAAAAGCCCTTAGGTAGTTATCAGATGAAGTATATTTTGCAAAGTAGATCATTTTCCTTGCAAGCCCTGTGCTGTTCTTCCATGGATAACTATAGCACCAACCACTCAGCTCCACACCAAGTTGCTCACCTATTAAGTGTTTACCAGGTCAAAAGCATATTTTGGCACCACTATACTGGCCTGAATTAGTGGCTTTTTTTTAACTTGCTGCCAGAAAAAAGCAAAAACAGATCATGTATAATGCAAACAAACAAACAAACAAAATAATTACAACTAAAAGAGCTGTTGATGTTTGGTGTTTGCAAATATTATGCTGCCGGTAATAGAAAACATCCTTCCTTTTGCGAAAGACAGCCAAGAATTAACTAGAGGCAAAGGGAAAGATAAAGATGATATTTAAAGGAGGAATGTGCAGAAAGTGCCTTTGAGCTTTTTTGTGGCACCAGATTATTTTTACCAGTAGAGTGTAAGAAAAGTTAAACCTATTAAAGAAAAATGGGGACAGATCCTCTGCGGGTGCAAATTGGCAGTTCTCCATTGACTACCTTGGAGCTCTTCTGATTTACATCCACTGAGCTTCTGGCTCATCCTGTGTGTGTTCTATCATAGCCTAAATCATTCACTTCAATATCTCACATTATACAGTAGGCTGTTTTGTATTGTTGCTTTCCAGTCCTCTTTCTCTATAAGGAGAGCAGCTAATTAGCAGACACCAAACTGGATGACAACTGGAAAGCCTGGCTCATGTCTCCTTTTTAAACATTTCCTTCAAGTGGAGACATTTGCAGAGTTGCCAGCTAAGCAGATTGTGCTGATGCACTCTTAGCCCTGGTCTACACTCGGGGGTGAGGGGGGGAGAATCGATCTATGTTATGCAACTTCAGCTACGTGAATAACATAGCTGAAGTTGACGTACTTAGATCGACTTACCGTGGGTCTTCACCACGGTGAGCTGACAGCTGCCACTCCCCCATCGACTGTGCCTGCGCCTCTCACGGCGGTGGAGTACAGGAGTCGACGGGAGAGCACTCGGGGGTCGATTTATTGCATCTAGGCTAGACGCAATAAATCAATCCCCACTGGATCGATCGCTGCCCGCCGATCTGGCGGGTAGTGTAGACATACCCTTAGGGCTTGAATCTCCCTCTCATGCAGACCTGTGTAAGTCATGAGTCACTCCAGTGGTTCCAATAACATTTTGCACCACAAAGCATGTACTGAACAGAGTGCGCTCCAACTACAGACAAAAGCAAAACAGACATGCAATTCTGTGCATGTCTTTAGAAGTAATGTTCTAATGGGTAGGGAAGAATGTCACTGGATGCAGGGTTAGAGTGTGACTTTGACTATACATGTGTGCAAGGAAACAAAAGCCAGCTTTATAACTGTACTTAGACTACCTGGATCTTAGTACCAGACAGGCAAAAGCAAGTGAAGCTACCCATTTGCTTACTACTTCCCCAGACCAGATGGATGGGAAGTGGGTAGGAAGTCGGTGGTATCTTGGCTCAATACCATTGACTCGTAAGCCAGCACAGTGGAGCCAATATAGGCCTCAAAAAAATGACTCTCCTCCTCCACCTCAGAACAAGGAAGCAGGGATGTTTCTGAGATATGGTGCCTCTAGGGGCTACTCCTGAAGTGAAATATCTTACATGACCCTCTGCTCAGGTTAGTGCCTACAGTCTCAATCTAGCCCATAGTAAGGTTTAAAAAGTGGTTTTGTTTCTTTGCGTGGCAGGTATGCTGTAATAAAATTGTGTTCTTCTATTTAACGTCCACTGGCTGCCAGGTCCCCATCTCTTGCCAGTTCAGGGTCTGGGAGTTGTTTTTCAAAACTATCAATGGGTGAGGAAGGACCTGGCTATAGCCATGATCATATCTCGATCCACTATCCACCAAGAAAGAATATCTACTGAATCAATGGAGCTATGCCAGTTTATGCTAGCTGGGGATCTGGCCCAGAGTATCTTCAAGCTCTTATAAGCTATTTAGCATTAGTTTCAAAGACTGAGGTTAAAGAAGTTTTGACACATGATCTGGGAACATCAGGAGACAGACCTGGATGCAGTGGCTTGAATCATCAGCAGGAGGCCATCATCAGTTGTACAGGTAAAATCCTAGCCCCAGTAAAATCAATGGAAGCCACAATTTCACCCCATGGGACAGTATCTTCAGAGCCAAAGGTGAACACCAGTTGAATTAGCTTTCGACTCTGTTGGCTAGATTCTGCTCTCCCTTACACCAATGTAAATCAGATGGCAATGAGTCAGTGGAGTTATAGTAGGGTAAAATTAGTTCCAGTTCAAAATAAGGCCCAGTAAATTGAAATGCACAGAGGTGGAGAGGAGCATTCATTGAGAGAGTTCATTGTATTTCCTTCCACCAATATTTCAATGAAATATCATACACCAACAACAAATCAAATGTCGTTTACTCTCTGGACAATAACATTCTATTTACAGATCACACAGTGGTATTTTACAACAGTTGTGTGTGTGTTTATCACAAAAACGTCTCCCAGATACATGGTTTATAAAGGCAATTGCTGAACTGTACTCTGTAACACTCAAGATAATCCTTACCCAACTTGTTATTTAGCAGTTGTTCTGGACTCTGGTTAATGCAGAAGAATTGATCTTTCAAGAAGATTCCAAAGCACCTAACAGATAAGATTCAAGTTCCATCAGGCAGAACCATTAGTTTAAAACCCTATTTGTGAATGAACACAACTGTTAGCCAGGAATAAATGTGGTAGGCCAAATGGGAAAAATGTAATATTACATTAATGGAAGGGAAATTGAGGGCAGTTGTCAGAGCAGAAGCTTACTTTGAGGAGGGCATCAAAACATCTAGGAAGAACAAGACTATATTATTGGCCTAAGCCACAGCCAGAGGTGAAGATGCTGGCTTAGCTGGTCTGGATCAGCCCAGCACAGAGAGAATCTTCAGTGGCACAGACCAGTAATATTTCCTATGCTACTTTTCCTCCTCCAGAGATAAAATTATTTCTTGCTCTAGAGAGGGGTAGTAATTTATGGCTAGCCTTTATCATGCTATACTGTGCTGGCCATCAAATAAGTGCGGACTGAGAAAAGTCTGCTCCCAGTCCCCGCTCACTTCCATTTTCTCCTGCACATCAGGACTCCAAGGTGCAGTATCCCATACAGAGGTGTAGGGGAGTTCTTACTCCTTTGTTACTCAATTGCATAGATGCATAGTCCAAATGACAATCTAAACCACAGCACTTTGCATGGATATTGCTCTTGATTTTTCCTTTGCTCTGTTTCATTTCATTACTCCTAGTTACCTTCCCTTGGAGCACACTAAATAATCCTTTTCCCTCCGTGATGCTTCCACTTTTCAAGTACATGATGACAGTTATTATATCCCTCAGTTTAGTCATCATTTAACCAAGCTATACATATTGAGTTCTTCTAATCTCAGCTCTTGTAAATCAAGCTCTCCATTCCCTGAATCATCTTCACTACCCTTCCCTGAGTTCCCTCTAGCAATGTGGTCCTTCTGGCATTGCCATCTATTCTAGTCACATTGCAAACACTCTCATTGGTAACAGAAGTGATATATCAAACATTGGGATGTATCATATATTTTGTAAATTACAACAGTAGTTTTGTTGTATTACTCTGACCCATTTATGATGTTGTTTTTATTCTGCCTGTTCATTGCATCCCTCTCCTGCTTGCAAGCTCACTAACCTGCAAGGAGGGGAAGGATGACCAGAGAATCAATATACAGAATACTAAAAAGGTCAACATAATACAGCACAGTACCTGAGCTCCTAGAATATATTATGTATTAAAATTTTGATATCTTATGCTTCTGAGAAGAGAGAGAGAATAAAAAGAGCAAAGGATGGAACATTAATCCATTCAAGTGTTGAAGACTGTAAAGAAGGAAGAAAAAGGTACAGTCTGATCTACACGTTTTATGATCTTCTAAGACAGTGGTTCCCAAACTTTAACCTGTGAACCCCTTTCACTAAAATGTCAAGTCTTGTGAACTCCCTTCTAAAAATGAATATTTCCAGGGATTTTCTCCTTTACTTGAGTATAAATTATAAAAGCAGTGATCTTGGAAATGTAAAATTTGTTTTTATGACATGCTTATTACACAGTATTTATCATTAAAATATTTTTATTACATTATGAAAATGGCAATACTCTTCCAAGATCTCACTTTCGTAGATTGTATCACTTTAAATAAACCTGTTATAAGACAAGGCTCTAAGACATATGGGTATGTCTACACTACCCGCCAGATCAGCGGGCAGCAATTGATCCAGTGGAGGTTGATTTATCACGTCTAGTCTAGATGCAACAAATCGCCCCCGAGCACTCTCCCATCGACTCCTGTACTCCACCGTTGTGAGAGGCGCAAGCAGAGTTGATGGGGGAGTGGCAGCAGTTGACTCACCGCAGTGAAGACACCATGGTATGTCGATCTAAGTACGTCGACTTCAGCTATGTTATTCATGTAGCTGAAGTTGTGTAACTTAGATCGATCCTCCCCAGTGTAGACCAGGCTTATGTATCATCAAGGAGTATCAGATGTGAAACAGCATGAAGGTATTTAAGAAGCCAACTCAAAGAGTTCCTCCTACAATGCAGGAAAACAACACACATTACAACAAAGCTTAAACTTGTTCTTCATAATAATTTAAAAAACAATACTAGCTGCCTATTTAATTTTTAAAACAGCAAAAAATATCAGTCTCCCTTTCCATTTCTTATAAGAAGTCTTGAAGTTTAAATCTCATCAGTGTGATAGATATGCTTGCTTTGATCTGCTTAGCTCTTAGAAGTCAAGAGGCTCCAGGCTGCTGGCCCCATGCTGCCTGGGATCCCTAGGGACAATTCTGTCCACCATTAGGGAACTTTTTCTTGAGAACCCCTTGTAACATTTTGCGAATCCCAGTTTGGGAACCACTGTTCTAAAAGGATGAGTTGTCCATATCCACCATGAGTTAAATGTGCAAAGAAATAAAGGCCTTCTGTGACCAAAAGGCATGAGGTATGGTACGAATGGCCTGCAGAACCTGGGGCATGATTTAAGGCCATTGATGTTAACAAAAGGACTTCCATTGACATCACATGAGCTTTTGATCAAGCCCTTTTGGGACAAGAAGAGCTACAAAGCAAATTTCACCATTGAATGTCCTTCATTAAATGCATCCTGCCTCAGATCCCAGATCTACAGAATTAGGGGCTGTTAGTGAAAGCATACGAGCTCATCACAACTGTTGGGATAGCATGCACAGAACATGAGAAAGAGCTTCACAATCAGAATTTAAACCACACAGGGCATAAGGGCTTGATCCTGCACCACTGGAATGGGAGCTGGAAGGGGCTGTTAAGAGCAATATGAACACCTGGATTTGCACTCTTTGGGCAATGATGTATATGAGCATGAGCCAAAGCCCAGTCTTATTACATATATAACTACAGAGAGTAAAAGGCCCCAACTAGAATGGTGTTCATTCTGCACAAACATAAGTAGAGAGAGCCCTTGCTCTGAAGGCCTTACAATTTAAATAGACAAAACAGACAAAGGGTGGGAGAAGGAAACAGAAGCACAAAAAGGTGAAGTGACTTGCCCAAGGTCTCACAAGAGGTCAGTGGCAAATCTTGGAACAGAACCCAGCTCTCCTGATTTCCAAGCCAATATCCGGACTATGCTGCCTCCCCAGTCAATTGCAGTCTTTGCATTGACTTAAATGGTCTTTGGATCGGGCCTTAATAGACCTCCAACTGATTCTGCTGAGCAAGCTGGAACAAGGCTTTTTGTGTTCTGCAAGGGTACAGTGTACTGAAATAATCCAGTCTGAAGTTTGCTGTTTAAATGAGAGTTTTCCCAAGACCTTGACTTGACCCTTACTTCAAAAGCAGGTACCATTAAAGCTGCTTAAATGGGCTGCAGTTCAGACAACAAAGCCAGATTCTTGCAATGGAGATTTCAATTATCTGCTGCAACACAAAACCCTATGTAAGCAGCTTTCATGGAAAGATTAAAGGCATCTGTCTGCTTTCACTTACATGGGTGTAAATCCAGAATAATATCAATGGAGTTACACTGGTGTAACAAAATGGACGAAGGCTGTGGGATCCCACAATAGCTGAGTACACCCACAAAGCAGCTGAAATGTAGTAAAAACAAAAAACACAGTGGCACTCCCCTTATACTGAAGCAGAATGAAAATCTTAGGGTATGCATACAGTGCAAGTGGTGGCATAATTTGTAGCTCATGTAGATGTACCTGCACTAGCTTTGATCTAGCTAGCTCAGTAAACATAGCGGGGAAGAGATGGTGGCACTGGCTGTACAAGCCCACCCGGTCCTCCCGGGCATTGCTAGCCCATTCTGCCTAGCCCACTCCAGAGCCGCCCAGAGGATTCAGGGGGCCTGGGGCAAAGCAATTTTGGGGGCCCCTTCCATAAAAAAAGTTGCAAAACTATAGAATACTGTATTCTCATGGGGGTCCCTGCAGGGCCTGGGGCAAATTGCTCCACTCCCCCCAGCCCCCCGGCGGCCCTGGCCCACACTGCCAGCTCCTCCTAAAAATTGCTATTTTTACTGAACTAGAATAGTTTAGAGACAGCCTAGTATGTTTACACAAGCTGCAAATTACACTCCTGGTTGCAGCGGAGATGTAGCCTCAGATTGTTTCAAGCCATCACAATGTTCCAGCTGTAGTGTCTGTCTTCATGGAGAAGTCATTCTGTGAAAAATGCAACTTTTCTTTGGAAGGGATCCACTATATATTGAATCATGACAATGTAACGTCACATCCTTGGGTGTGTCATCAGCAATGGAGACTGATCCTGGGATCTCTGGATCACAACGTAGGAGCAGCTACTTCCTGAGCTGAAAGACTGAGCTCTCTTAGCAAGCATGCAGCCAGCTCAGCAACCTCAGAATGTGGCCCAGACATCACTAGAGGAAAGAGCACCACACTGAGTGGGTGTGGGTTACATGACCAAACTGCACTCACAATGCTATTAGATAAATATCCAATTACTTCTGGTTCAGCTACAGGTTCGTGTGCTCTGGTGGCCTGCTGGAAGATAATTCCTAACCATGGAATGATTGTTGGTGCTTGGCTTTTACACAGATCTACAGTGCATTATCAAGGAAGGTCATTATCATTGCCCCTGGTTTACAGATGCAGAAAATGAGGCACAGAGAGGTTAAGTGACTTGCCCAGGGCAACACAGCAGGTCTGTGGAAAAGTAAGGACACCCAGTCGAGGACTCTATCCAATGGGCTATATGCCAAACCACTTTCTCCTCTTTAAAATCTTCCTAAAGATTCATTTCCTCTGCAATGCCCACATGGTGTGAGTCTATAACAAAAGCTTTCCCTTTCTCTGATGTGCCTCTTAGTGGGACATAAGCACCTATCCTGCTTTGGTCCTTTTATAAAGCACACTAGGCAAACCTGGTAAGTCACTTGACCAAAGTCACAAAGGAAGTCTGTGGTACAGCAGGGAACCAAACCCAGGTCTTATGAGTCCTAGTCTCTAACTGCTTGACCATCATCCCTTCATTTAGGAGGAAGATTCAGTCGAAGATTGCTTATATGAACCTTGCTTATCACTATGCCTCTGTAATATGAAATAGGGACATGTTTCCAGCGGATTTTAGATTAATGAGATTTGGTCTCTCTACCTGTGTCTGCTTGTGTGTAAGGGAAGTCACCCCTTTTAAAACAAAAATGTTCATTTCCCAGACTGGAACTAGAGGTGTTTGTTGGGGACAGAGGGGCAGCTGGCTTTCCAATGACTGGCTTTCAGCAGGAATTTAGCACATACATTTTTACTGAAGGACATGTTCATTCTCTCTGAAACACCTGGCATTGGCCACTGTCAGATGACAGGATACTGGACTAGATGGATCACTGGTTTGACCCAATACGGCTGTTCTTATGTTTTGATGTGTATCCTCTGGCAGAACTTGCTTTGTCTGTAAAAAAAACATCTGTGACCACATCTGGCAAGCGACTTGAGTATATGTTGCATTCTACACCCAAGGACAGACATCCAGAACTTGGACTGCAAGATCAATTGAGCTCTCATGCTTAATTAGATTAGTAACTAGAGCTGGATCAAACCTGAGACCTGTGGAGCTAAATTCATGAGCCTTTATTGCATGAGCTAAAAACGAGATGCCTCTTAGCTAAGGCTGTAGCAGACTCATTAATATCTAAGTGGTCTTGGTGCCACTAGAGGGGGACATAACACCACACCCAGGAGGTGTGTGGGTTATACCATGTTTCAGCTGTCCTGATATTTTAGGGGTATAACTGAAAAATACAGTAGACACAGACTTTGCTTTACAACCTTACCCATTATTTATAACGTCAGCAATGATATAAACTCTTGAGTCTTAACTACATGGCAAGGGACGGTTATCAGGCTTCAAGGGAACTGGTGAATAATGGAAAAATTCGCCCTTTGGCTATGTACAGACTGAGAGCTGATAGATGGATAGGTAGTAGTGGCAAACCAGGACTTCATTAATCAATTAAATTCATTTTTCATAGTGGTGTAATGAACATCCAGGGACTGTTTAATGCCAAGCATGGGAAATAAATAAAGCATAGCAACTGTATGTTTGAGAGTGAGGATCTGAAAAACCTTATGCAAACTATAGAAATACGACATTGATTTTCTTCCAGCAGTCACTCCCAGTGTAGGAATATATCTGTTTCTCTAATGCATAGGAAAGCAGAGGCATCTTGAGCTGCAATTTAAGTTTATTAGGTATTCAGACTTGCCCAAAGTTTGGAGCTGTTATGTTCAGCACTGGGTTTGGGTCTGTTCCTATGAGATTTCTAACCTAAAGCCAAGTTTTTTAACAGTCACCAGAGCAATTGAGGGGAGGGAAAAGAGTGGGATGCCATTTTTTTTTGGTGCCCCAACTTGATGCGTTAGAGGAGCCTGATTTTCAGACAGAACTGAGCACCCACCCACTGAAATTCAAGCCCCTTTGAGGTTTCAAGTGACCTCTCCAAAAAACAAACACAAAAACCTAAAGCTCCCCCTCCAAAAAAATCACTAGTCACTTCTGAAATTCTTGGCCTAACTGCACGTGGAAGACTTTTGGATAATTTGAATGAACTTCAGCTAAATATATAGGCTGAACTTTTTAAACCTGTCAACAGGAAATTGATGATAAATGGTGTCATAAACAGATGGCTAAGGGTTAATGTCTCTTTCACCTGAAAAAAAAGTAACCTGAAGCACCTGACCAGAGGACCAATCAGGAAACAGGACTTTTTTCAACTCTGGGTGGAGGGAAGTTTGTGTCTGAGTTCTTTGTCTTCTGCATGAATCTCTCTCAGCTAGAGAAGGATTTTTCTATTTCCTGCTTTTCTAATCTTCTGTTTCCCAGTTGTAAGTAAAAAGAGATCAAATAGTGAGTTATATGTTTTTTTTTCTTTTGTATTTACATGTCTATAGTTGCTGGAGTGCTTTGAATTGTATTCTTTTTGAATAAGGCTTGTTTATTCAAAATTCTTTTAAGTAATTGACCCTGTTTTTGTCACTTTAATACAGAGAGACCATTTGTATGTATTTTTCTTTCTTTTTTATATAAAGCTTTCTTTTAAGACCTGTTGGAGTTTTTCTTTAGTGAGGAACTCCAGGGAATTGGGTCTGCAGCTCACCAGGGAATTGGTGGGAGGAAGAAGTCAGGGGAAAACCTGTGTGTGCTAAATGTACTAGCCTGACTTTGCATTCACTCTGGGTGAGGGGGGAAGAGAGATTGACTCTCGGTAATTCTGTTCTCCAGGCTGGGAACGGGGAGGGTGGAATCCCTCTGTTTAGATTCACGGAGGTTGCTTCTGTGTATCTCTCCAGGAACACCTGGAGGGGGGGGGAAGGGAAAAGGTTTATTTCCCTTTGTTGTGAGACTCAAGGGATTTGGGTCTTGGGGTCCCCGGGGAAGGTTTTTTGGGGGACCAGAGTGCCCCAAAACACTCTAATTTTTTGGGTGGTGGCAGCAGTACCAGGTCCAAGCTGGTAACTAAGCTTGGAGGTTTTCATGCTAACCCCCATATTTTGGACGCTAAGGTCCAAATCTGGGACTAGGTTATTGACAAATGGGCATGCAGATCACCAAGGAGGGGTGAAACATCTCTGCCTGATTTGCCACTGCATTGCACTTGTATTTTATGACGGTGTAGAGTTCCAAATCTATTGGAATCACACCCTGTCATTCCACTGGAGTGACACGATGATGAATCAGGCTATTAGACTGTTCCATCCTCATGCAAGGCAGGCTTCTGAACTTTGAAGGTCTGCTTATCCCCCAAAATGTGTCCCTGTATAATAATAGCAGAACAGAAGCTCATATTGTGATGCACGTCCAGGGAATGTATACACTCCGCTTAAAATCTGTCTTCTGTTCGTCTAAATATTTATGATGTCAGTGAGATAACTTTCCAATTCCATTTACTTGCTTCAAAGAAACTAATCAATACCATAGTAAATGCTACAATATTTGCTCACTTATGGGTTCAAAATAAAATCACACTAGAGAGGAGGATCTGTTACCATAGGAATAACCATTCCTGCTAAGACACAAAATATGACACACATTTTGGAAGAGATGAATTCATTTGAAGTATATCTTTAAAAAAAAAAACCTTCACAAAATGGGACTAAGCTCCCCTGGGTTCCCACCTCACACAATTATTTGAAAGAGAGAATTCCATTATTTATTTAGGATCAGATTTCTGGTGTCAGTGACACCAGTATAAATCATCAGTAACTCCACTGAAGTCATAAGTAGCCATCTGGCAGAGTCAATCCAACACCACTGTCAACTTGTCTATTAAGCTGTACAAATCATTGCCAATAGAGTCTGGTGAGTGGAACTGAAGAAAAACAGTCAGGTTTCAGGAGGGACCTAAATTGCTGAGGGTCCACAGGCCTGCTGTATGTTTGTACAGGACCTAGCACCATGGAGACCAGATTTGAAACTGAAGAACTCAAGCAATAATGAATATGTTCAATAACGGGAGATACCTATTGTACACACGTACACTCCTCTCACCCTGCTGACAATTTTACAGAGCTATTTTTCAGACAAACTTTAAAGCACCATGATGGAAAAGATTAAACACACCCTTAGGTAAATTCTTATTGGGAACCCAATACGTACTTCCTAAGATGTGCCCATGGGCTAAATCCTGATGTTAAGATAGCGAAGATTCCAGTGTTGCAGACCAGATCCTCAGCAGGTGTAAATTGCCACAGCTGCATTGATCTCAGTGGAGCCACCTGGATTTATACAAGCTGAGACTCTGACCCTAAATATTTAGTTCACCTATTTGATATTTGCTGAGTTCCAAGATAAGCATCACCTACTATAGAAAATAAACATCTAGTCATGTACCTAACCATACAACTGAGGCATTTTGTCCCTCTTATTTAGAGAGCAGGCCACAAATGTTGTAACTATGCTGAAGTACAATACTAGCTTGTTCTCCAAGGAATCACAATAAATTTATCAAAAGGACACACTGTACCCAGGCTCTTATCTCTCGATTTATGGGAGATATTACATCAGCAAAATTGAACTAGGAAACAGAGCAGCAGCACACCTCAGATAAAGCCAGCAGCTTGCAAGCTCTCATATTAACCCACCCAGTGCTGAAATATACTAGATAACGAAAACGTTATACCAATCTGGCTTGGAAAAGCAATCGGCACTGTACCCTATATCTCATTCGGACTATGAGTAACTTAAAACAAATGATCATACATTAGTGTATATGCCAAGGTCTTGCTCCATTTTAGAATATTTAATTTTAAAAAACCATTGAGGCTGGAATTTTGAAACGTGTCTAAGGAGTTAGGTACTCAAATACAATGGGAGTTGGGTGTCTAACTCTGTTAGGCTCCTTTGAAAATCCCAGCCTAAACTGAAGGTTTAAGAAATGCATAGAATCTTGTGAGAGCTCTCCACATTGGAAAGACTTCTACTGTAAGTCAGTTTTCTGTTAATGAACGTTGATGATGGAAATGGGTGAATAATTCAAAGGAAAAAAATTACTCAGCAGATGTAGTTGCATTTTCTATGAGCCATTTACAATTTTCTAGAAATTACTCGCTGTTAAAAATGATTCACTGAATACTTCGTGAATAATTCTTTGTAGATCACAAATGCGAGCGTGGTTCATTGTAAATATTTAATAGGTGAACCACATTGGTTGGTTTAGAAGGGCCGCTTGGATTGAGGATATATGGTCTTGTGGTTTAGGCAGTAGGCTGGGGCTCATGGGATATGAGGTCAGCTCTTGTCTCTGGTGCAGACTACCTACGTAACCTTGGGCAAATTGCAATCTCTCTATGCCTATCACATTACCTACACTAATGGGTAATCCTCTGCCCTGAGAGGAGATAGCTAGGTCGACTGTCCTAGTTACTGACTCTTGAGGAGTTGGATTACCATCGGCATACGTAGTGTTTACGCTGAAGTGCTATAGTGGTGCAACTGTCGACACAGCCAGCTGCAGGGCAAGTGTTCCCATTATGCCTCCAACTTGGCCTGAAAATACAACTTTTAGGGCTGAGAGAGAAAAGTCATGTCTCCACCCCAGAATAAGACCTGATCCAACTTCCATGAAAGTGTATGCAAAGCGACTCCTCTAGGAGCTGAATCAGGATAGTTTCCAACAGCTGTAAAGATGTAGATACCAGACCATTGGGAACTGTACTGAAAACACTGACTCACTTCCCACAGAACACAAAATAGCCCTCACACTGGAAGAAATTTGCCACCAGTTCAAATTCAACCCAGGCTGGCAGTGATTGAATCTAGCAGTGAAAGGTGTCCTACGATCCTTATTTACAGAGATGTATCCACAATCATGGCTAACTCTGTCCCTATTTCAGAGAGACACAATTACAATCCTCCTTTGTATTTTTGAGCATAGCAATTTTCGTTTCTCTTGGGAAACATGAATTAGGGAAATGCAGCATTTGTGAGCCTAAGAAAACACTTGTTTAATGTTTGAGCAACTGAAAAGATGCTTCTCTTGAGAGGTGCAGACCCCACTGACTATACTTAAAACAAAACGAAAAAAAAACAAACCTAATGATGGATAATCCTGTCATCATACAGGACACTGGATAGGACAATTAGTAGGCAACACAGATGCTAATGATATTTGGATGTGTTGACATAGCTCTGAGAAAATCATTACTAAAATGACTATGAAATAGAAACTAGAAGCATATGTTTTATGGCTCTCTTGTGCCCTATTTCTTAGGCTGGCAAAACATACCTACGTTTCTGTTTCTGAATTGATGCTGAATTCTCAGCATCCAAATCCAATGACCTACAATATCACCAACCTATTCATTTGCATTTAAAACAGTAAAATCTTTCTGAAGAGCCTATTCTTCTACTCCATTATCCAGAAAAGATTGACAGTAGTGAGTACCGGAGGGCCATGGGGTCAGTAATTTATCCCTAGACTACTCATTCTAATCCTAATATGGATCAGACAAAGTGACCTAAAATTATTGGACCAAGAGATCCTTAGCTGATGTAAATGGGTGCAGCAACATTGACTTCAATGGAGCTACTCTCATTTACACCAGCTGAGAATCTGGCTCATGTTAAGTGGCTTAATGAAAGAAGTAGGGTGGTATCTGTCAGTGCAGACTAATGTCCCCTTTACAAATTCCAGTCAAGATGCACTAATCACATCCTTGTTGGCTGTCACAACAGAGAGGCAGGGCCGGCTTTAGGAAGGGCGGGGCCCAATTCGAACACTTTCGGCGGGGCCCTGGCAGGGATGACTTAAAAAGAAAAAAGTGTAAAAAAAAAAAGCCTTCCATTTCTTCCATGTATTATTTACTTTTCATAACTATATAAATAATAAAATTGTATATTATGTACATTGCATCATATATGCTGTTGATTGGTTATTAATGACTGCCGATTCACATGTGTGGATCCCCGCCACTCCCTGAGGGTGTGCACATATGTGGGTCCCCGCTGCTTCCTGCCCCCCTCATTGAAGCAGGTGTGCAGGGTTACTGCCCTGGGAACTGCAGGGCAACAATGGACATGGGGCTGGTTCGAGGCAGGGCAGGGGATGACTGGAGGTAGGGTCTGGCTGCAGGCAGGGCAAGGGGTGCGGGGCTGGCTGAAACAGGGGAGTGTGGGGCGGGCTGGCTTCAGGCAGGGCCACAGGGGGGTGCAGCAGAGGTTGGCAGGGCTGGAGAAAGGAGTATGGGACTGGCTGGCTTCAGGCAGGGGGTGCAGCAGGGGTTGGCTGGAGACAGGGCAGGGCTGGCAGGGCAGGGCTGGTGCGGGCAGGGGTGTGTGGCAGGGGTTGGCTGGAGACAAGGCAGGGGGTTTGGTAGGGGCTGCCTGTGGGCAGGGGGTGCAGAGCTGGCTGCAGACAGCGGGGGGCAGGGCTGGTGCAGGCAGGGTAGAGGGTGCAGCCGAGGCAGCTGGAGCCCCTGCCCTTTAAATAGCCCCCAAATCCCCTGCTATCCCAGGGCTCTGGGGGCTATTTAAAGGGCCTGGGGCTCCCCTGCTTCTACTCAGCCCCGGACCTTTTAAATAGCTGCGGGAGCCCTGGGGAATGCATGGGGGCGGCGGGGCTCCAGCGGCTATTTAAAGGACCGGGGTGGCAGAGGCAGCTGGAGCCCTGGCCCTTTAAATAGCCCTCAGAGCCCCCCGCTACGCCAGGGCTCTGGGGGCTATTTGAAGGGCACGGAGCTCCAGCCGGGGGCACAGGGCTTGCCGTGCTCCAGCCGGAGCTCCAGCCAGGAGAGCGGGGCCACGGGGCTTGCGGCGCTCCGGCCGGAGCTCCAGCCGGGGCCACGGGACTTACCGCGCTCTGGCCAGAGCTCCAGCCAGGAGAGCAGGGCTGTGGGGCAGCCGCGCTCCTCCTGCTCTTTGGTCAGGGGAGCTGGGCCATGGAAGAACCCGGAGCAGACCGCAGCTGGGGTAAGTAAAAAAAATTTAAAAGGCGCCTAAAGCGCAGGGCCCTCTTAGGCGCGAGGCCCAATTCCCAGGAATCGGGCGAATCAGCCTAAAGCCGGCCCTGCAGAGAGGTCAAAGGTTATTTCCTAATTTTCCATTACAGGGTTTTCTTGCACCTTCCTCTGAAGCACCTAGTTCAGGATACTGGAGTAGATAAATGGATCATTGACCCGATCCAGCAGGGCTGCCCTTATATTCTCACATCTGGATTAAGGTGCTGTCTTTGTTTTTTCCTTCTCCTTCCTGGATCTCTGTCAAGATGCCACGTGTTCTCACTGACTGCCAAGAACAGAAATATCCACAGGAATTTCTGGGCAATTTCCTCTCTCACTGCTTTATCGTGGTCACAGGAGTGGAACTCACAATCAGTGATTTATTGAGCAGGAAACTAAAGAAAATTAACATTTCCACTGCCCTTTGAAGAGCTGACAATACTGTTCAATGTTTGGAACACTTAATTCTCACCATTAAGGGACTGATCCACACACTATTGGGCCCAAGAATTACTATTGTGAGAATTCCCTTGGGTCTGAATATGATTCATGACTTGACTTGGGCAAATAACGTTGTTGTTGGTTTTGGCTCATTGGCAATTTCAAAAAGTCAAAACCAAATTTCCAAGTGACATTTTTGGAAATTTCCAGTAAAATAAAATAATAATTATAATAATATTATTATTTCTGGGGCAAGTGAAATGTTTCATTTTGACAAAGTTGAAATATGTTTTTGATTTTGACCATTTTTGAAAAGTTTACAAATACATTTTAAGAAAGTTTTGACATGAAAAAACATTCCAAATAAACCAACAAACAAATCCCCACAACCTTTCCCCCCCCAAAAAAATGTTTAAACAAAATGTTTTGAGTTGTTTTAGAAATTTTGTTTTTTGTTTTTTTTTAAAAGCCATTTGGTGAAATCAACACAAATTCATGAAACATTTCAGTGTTGCAAAATCTGCATTTTTTTCCACTGAAAAAAAGTTTTGTACAAAATTTTTTGCATAACTCTGCCCAGGAATTCAAGAGGACGATTCAGAGTAAGCTCTGTGCTCAGCAGCAAGGGGTTTGCAGAATCAGCCTCTACGAGTGACTGTGGGACTGAATTGAGAGAACCAATGTAACCAGGGGTGAGCTGAAGCCGGTTCACACCAGTTCGCAGGAACCAGTTGTTAAATTTAGAAGCGGTTTTAGAACTGCTTGTTAACTGGCTTCCCTGTGAGGGAAGCTTTGATAGGCTCTGGCTGGGAAGCATGTAATTCCTCCTCCGGTCTGCCGGGCAGCGCTGCGCTGCAGGAGCCATGTGGGCTGCCTCCTGGCCCTGCTGCTGCTGCTCCTCCTTGGACCTCTGGCCCTGTGGCTCCTGTTGCTGCCTGGTGGGTTCCGGTCTGCATCCTGCTGCTCGGGCTGCTCCCAGCCACTCTCCCCGTGTGAGTACCTGCCCCCCTGCCTGCAGCCCCTGCCTGCAGCCACCCCCTGCCCACAGCCAGCCCCTGCCCGCACCGCCTGCCCACAGCCAGCCCCTGTTGCAGCCAGCCCTTGTCACACTCCCTGCCTCCAGCTAGCCCTGCCCCACACCCCTGTCTGCAGCCAGCCCCAAGTCCACTGGTGCCCTGCAGGTCTCAGGGCAGTAATCCTGCACACCTGCTTCAATGGGGGGGGGGGCAGGGAGCAGCTGGGACCCACACATGTGCACACCCGAGGGTGACCGGGACAGGGGGTGAAGGGTAATAGGAACCTATATAAGAAAAAGACCCAAAAATTGAGACTGTCCCTATAAAATTGGGACATCTGGTCATCCTAGCACACCCCAAGGGAGTGGTGAGGACCCATATGTGAAACGGAGCTCATTTCTAATTCAGGCCCATCTTTTTTTAAAAAAAAATTAAGTAGGATTAACATACATCTGTATTTTCCCAGAGATGTCAGGCTTTTAGGTTCTTAAATCGCTGTCTGGGCAGAATTTTTAAAATTTAACAATTCCTCCTGGGAAAATACAGACATATGGTAACTCTAGTGGTACAAAAAATACATACTGTGGCACATCCCTTAAATCAGAACTTTTTATAGGGAACCAATTGTTAAGATTTTAGCAGCTCATCACTGAATGTAACCATTTCAGACTCAGCTGCTTAAGCTTTAACTGGCTATTAAACCAGCTGAGAGGTGGTCTGTCCTAACATCTTCCCCAATCTGTAAACACAGGGCTCCATTGGATTGATGGATGTTCCCAATGTTGATTGTGTCAGCTCTGAGAACCACTTGCCTCAGGGGACAAGTCTCACTTCCACCAGTTTTGGAAATAAATGTTCTACATGTTACATTAACTCTAAAAATGTTTCCCATTCAAACATCCCGCAATAACCATGATAATCAGATAGTATTTAGCTTTTGATGGAGACCACACACAACCTCCTTTGGTAAAATATCAAGGAGATGATTGGACATAGATGTAGTATACCTGCCTAGACCACTTCTGAGCATGTCTGTGTCACCACAGGCCAACTGTAAATCACCAGCCTCCACGAGCAAGGTAGATGCAGGAAAGGAATTGGTTGAGGGATGTTTGAATCAGAATGCCTCCTAGGAGTACTCTTGGGGACAGGACAGTTTACATGCTACGCCTTGCAGAGGGCTGAGCCTTAATTAACAATGTAGCCCACAGTACTCTACAGCTGTTCCAGGGTCTTTATTCAATTTAACTGTTCTAGAGTAGCCCAGTCAGAACTCAGACTTCTTATAAATGTTGAAATTTTCTTCCTAGCCAGGGATTCATTAACAGAAGGTGGGTGAACTGAAAGGGACTTAGCATCTAGCAGAAATAATCTGGAAATATGTGAAAATGGTGCAGTCATGCCACTGTTGCTGGTTCCCAATAGATTTTTCTTTATTAGGGCATTCAATAACAATAACTCATCCTGATATGTGTTCACCTGAAGCTCCCGTTTTATTTAAATCACTTTCCTTCCCCCCTTCCACTTCTCAGATAATAGCTCATTAATAGTTTCTTCCTGGAAATTACAGTTTAAAAAACTAAAATTGGGAACTGACACAATAAATTTCTAGATAAGTAACTTGAAAAAAATATAATCAATAAAATCCTGGGTGGCAGTAACGTAACTGTATTAAATTTATGGTGTCTGGTTAAACAATAGATCCCCTCCTCCATTTATGGTGAAACTGTAAACAGGCAGTTAAACTAATATTTGGTATGTTCAGCTGGCTTCTATTTTATAGATTCCTCTGATAAAAGATGATTGTAGCTTCTAAGGCCCTGTTACAACTTGAAAGCTCTGTACTGCAGAAGCGTCTTTTCCATTATAGCCCAGTGCTGTGTTGAGTAAAATAGGTTACATACAGGCGAGGTTAGTTATAGTGTTGCGGGGGCGAAAGGGAGTTCCAAACAAAGAACAAACAAATTGATCCTGCTTTCCAGTTGCTCCAGCCACAAGAGTCTGCAACTGCAGGATCGAGCAGGGCCAAAATCAGGCCCATGATATAGAGAAATGGTTTGTTTGACTTGTGGCTTGTCTTATAAGTGAACATAGGGTAGAAAACTTGCATCTTATTCCTTCATTAAATTTCCCATTTTTAACTGATCATTGTACACAGCCAGAATGAGCCTGGTCCTTGTTCCAGTGCACAGATGTGTGTGCATGTGTGTGTGGGAAGACTCAAGCAGCTTTGGATTCTGGTCAGCCAGGAATGGGCGGTGGGTATACCCCCCTTTGGGGAGGCTAGCTCTGCAGCCCCACCCCTTCTGCAGAAGCCCCTCTTCCTCCTCCTCCCCCCGTGGCTGGAGACCTGAGCCTCTGTCCCCCTCGCTCCCCCGTGGCTGGAGAAGCCCTAGGCAAGCCGGAACCCTGAGCCAGTCCCCCCCCGCCGCCACCAGAGAAGCCCCATGCCAGCCCCAACTGGCCAACCAACCCAAGCAACCCCAGCCACGCCGTCCAGCCCAGAACCTTCCGTGGCCTCTTAAACCCACTGCTCATGCAGCCAGGTACTTACATTTCAAGAATCCTGGGTTGCCCCTGCTCAATGTCCCTCCATACTCCTTTTGCTGAAGAACTACTCTCTGCACACAACTTTGTGGGAGCAAACCACTTCAAATGGAGTAAGCAAGAAGCAAAGTCATAACCTCCACACCAACCATGGCTTAGAAGGGAAAGCAGAGTGCATCATTCCGTTAGATGGTTCCCCATTTCCCACTTTCCAGATGAGGACCTGAGGCACAGAGAGATTAAGGCCAAGAATCTCAAAGACATAGGTGCTGGAAATAGGGGTGCTGCTGCATCCCTGGCTTGAAGTGGTTTCCATTATATACAAGGTTTACAGTTTGGTTTGATGGCTTCTATCACCCCTGCCCAAATCGTAAATTTGAGAATCCAGACCTAAGTGACTTGGTCAAGGTCACACAGGGGATTGTGTGGCAGAGTAGGGAATTGAACTCGGGTCTCTCTAGTCATATACCTTAGTCACAAAACCATCCATCCTCTCCAGAAGGGAACAATAAACCCTAAGAGGTAGGGGCCTTAGACCCAGCTGCAAAATAACCTTAATATCAATCATGTTGGACTGTACACGCCATGGGGCAAGAACTGTGTATTTTAATGTGCTTGTACAGCACCTAGAGTAAGAGGGTCCTGCAAATAATAAATGACTTTAAGGAAAGGGCTTTCTGCTATTCAGAAACACACGGCATAGAAGAAAAGATTATTACTTCTGAAAGCCTGGAAACAAAATTCTGCTGCCAGGGGAAGAAATATTGTAAAAACCAAGCTGCTCTCCAATGCTTCATTTCAAAATTTCTCAGTGTTAAAGCAGGCTCTCTAAACTGTGGCACCCACAGGGACTTCATGTTGCTGTTATAGTTTTCAGTCAGGTAAAATGATTTGCTAGCCAGGCTTAAACTGTCTCCTAAAAACAAAGAGCCAGGTACTTACATTTCAAGTGCCCAGGCTTGTTGCAACTGGAAAAAAAAATAAAAAGGAAATGGAGGATATTAACTCCCTCACTTTCTTGCTTTTATTGTCTTTATTGATCGGGGGATTAATATTAGGAGCAGAGCTCCTCTCTCACCATGTCACTTTTGGTTTGCTCTACACGCAGGCATCACAAATCCAGTTTTTCTCTTGACCTGTTATTGTTCCATCCCAGAAGGAAGCATCCTGCAGAATTTAATAGGGATGAAGCCAACAGGGTTCTATACAACTTTAATAGGACTCTAAAGTAATGGCTCTAAAATCCTGTAGCAAAAAAGAGAGACTTTCTGGAAGTGTTTGGAACCATCCTATTGAATCCTATGGCAGGGAGATGATTCTCCGTTAAGTTCTATAGATTTGAAAATCATACACAAAGGATTTTGTTCTTTATTAAAGAGCACTTTTCCCTGAGGAAAATGTATGTGTTAAGGACCATATTTTTAAGGTATTTAGATGCCTAACTTCTATAGTTCTAGATAGTTTAAATCCTTTAACATTCTGGCCTTAAATGGTTTGGTAAACATGGATGAGATTACTCCTGTGCTTTAAATAAAGCATGTGCTTAGGCACTTTGCTGAACTGAGGCCCTAGTTATCAACACCACCACACAAAACCAACTGTCTCCCCACTCATTATATCCCATCTCACCCCAGACACTTTCTCTAGGCTGAAATCAGTCTTACTTCTCTTCTCCTGGGGCTGATACTCCTTGCAGTGATAGCAGTTTAACACAGATGTAGCTGAATTGACTTTGGCCATGTCTTCACTTGCCATTTAAAGTGGAAAAAGTCCCTTTTTTGTGCAAAAACCATGGGAGCATCTATCCTTGCCAATGACTTTTTGCAGTGAAACACAGAAGTTTCACCGCAAAAGGAAAACCACCTCCACGAAAGGCATACAGCTCTTACCGGTGATGCTTTTGCAGTGATGTGCAAGTGAAGACACTTTCTTCCTGCTTACACAGCTTTTAGCCTCCAGAGGAATTCCACAGTGCCTAGGTGACCACTCTGCCCAGCAGCCCTTCCTGTTTTCTTGGCAAGTGCTCACGTATCATCTGGCCAGGTGACAATGCCTGCTCCATGGAGCAAAGGATCCCCTGCTTGGAGCAGTGCTGAGCTACTGAAGTTTATCAGGGTTTGGGAGAGAGGAGGCTGTGCAGGGACCCAGGATGCCCCACGAACAGCACTGCTCTATTCCCACAAGACCCATTGTCAAAATGGAGAGCACTGCACTTGGGCATAGCTGCCCTAGAGCGCTACTGTCATCCCCGATGGATGTGCTGCTAGTGTAAACACTCTCTGATGCCTGAGGAATTGCCTGAGGAATTATGTACACAAACCAGTGCTTTACTCTGATCGGTTCCCTATCACTGGTGAAACTTACAGCGCAAAAACTCTGCAAATATAGACAGGCTCTGAAGGAGTGCTTCAGGATTTACACGTGAGAGACAGCCCTATTGCTGTTAAGAGGACGACAGACTGAGTAAAGCAGCTTGTCATGTGGCAGAGGCTCTTCTTCAAGTAAAACCGATGGAAATCAAGAATAGTGCCCCTGGACTCATGGAGTTACACCAGTCTGCACCATAGTATCTCTACAACACCCCTGTGAGACAGGGCAGTATTATTATCCCCATTTTACAGAGGGGTAACTGAGGCACAAAGAAAGGAGAAGTGACTTGCCAAAAATCACACAGGAAGTACATGGCAGAATAAGGAATTGAACTGAGGTCTCCCACAGCTTAGACTGATGCCCTCACCACTGGACCATCCTGCCCTTCTGAAGGCACCCTGCTCTTTTCTTTAAATAGCAATGCTAGAAAACAACGGTCTCCCACACCTAACAAATTTTGATTGTTTCCTTTAGAAACAAGCAGCTGCTACTAACAAACACTATTTGTCAGTAGTTTTGTGTGCCTAGCAGCTAATTGTTCCTCTAGGTGAAGCAAGCAGATGAGTTAGTTTTTTTTTATTTTCATGGGGAACAAACTACATGCTAATTTCTCCCTAGGAGTCTGCACCTCTTATTCTGCCCTGGTTTTACTTCTCTTATGCTTAACAAGATAAAGAATTATAACAGCAGTGAAATTTACAAGCCTGACTCACTCCAGGTACCAAAGGAAGTTAGGGCAAAAAACCTGGCAGAAGGAACCCGCTAATGGAAAGCAGCCTCTCTTCCATCAGGATGTCCAAAGGTACGCTGCCAGTGCAGCCACAATGTGACTTGGGAGGGGCCATGGCTGGCACATGTAGAAAATATGTTGGTTTGCTGCATTCCCTGAGCAGCTTCTATCAGTGGAATCTCTGGCTGAAACCTGAGGGCCTGACTGATCATAGAGTCATAGAATATCAGGGCTGGAAGGGACCTCAGGAGGTCATCTAGTCCAACCCCCTGCTCAAAGCAGGACCAATCCCCACCTAAATCATCCCAGCCAGGGCTTTGTCAAGCCGGGCCTTAGAAACCTCTAAGGAAGGAGATTCCACCACCTCCCTAGGGAACCCATTCCAGTGCTTCACCACTCTTTTAGTGAAAAAGGTTTTCCTAATATCCAACCTAAACCTCCCCCACTGCAACTTGAGACCATTACCCCTTGTTCTGTCATCTGGTACCACTGAGAACAGTCTAGATCCATCCTCTTTGGAACCCCCTTTCAGGTAGCTGAAATCAGTTATCAAATCCCCCCTTCATTCTTCTCTTCTGCAGACTAAACAAGCCTAGTTCCTTCAACATCTCCTCATAAGTCTTGTGCTCCAGCCCCCTAATCATTTTTGTTGCCCTCCGCTGGACTCTTTCCAATTTTCCCACATCCTTCTTGTAATGTGGGGCCCAAAACTGGACACAGTCCTCCAGATGAGGCCTCACCAATGCTGAATAGAGGGGAATGATCATGTCCCTCGATCTGCTGGCAATGCTCCTACTTATACAGCCCAAAATGCCATTAGCCTTCTTGGCAACAAGGGCACACTGTTGACTCATATCCAGCTTCTCATCCACTGTAACCCCTAGGTCCTTTTCTGCAGAACAACTGCCTAGCCACTCGGTTCCTAGTCTGTAGCAGTGCATGGGATTCTTTCATCCTAAGTGCAGGACTCTGCACTTGTCCTTGCTGAACCTCATCAGGTTTCTTTTGGCCCAATCCTCTAATTTGTCTAGCTCCCTCTGTATCCTATCCCTACCCTCCAGCGTATCTACCACTCCTCCCAGTGCTAGATCATCTGAAGTTAAAGAGAGTTGTTCCATTGCCAGTGGTGATGGAAACAACCTGCTCTCCTCTGGAGGCAAATGCTGCCTGAGCAACAGCAGACACTCGGTGCAAATTGCACCTCTCTCTTATACAGAACTTTTCATCCATAGGTCTCAAAGCGCTTTACAAAGGAGGTCAGTAGCGTCATCCTCAGTTTATAAATGGAGAAAATGAGGCACAGAGAGGAGAAGCGATTTGCCCACTGTCACCGGTCAGATCAGTAGCAGAAACAGGAACAAACCCTAGTTTTCCAGAGTTCTAGCCATTAGATTGCACTGCCCCCATAATATACCTCTGATGCATCTCTCTGTATCAGCATGAATAAAAACCTTAAAGGAAGGACCACCACCATGATTTTACATTCCCTGCGTGCCTATTTGATAATGATTACAACTTAAGCACAGAAAGGTTAAGTACTTTGTTCACAGTAATGCAAATTTGAGTGTACAATCCAGCCCACCTGTCTCTAAATCCAGTGACCGAACCACTGAATCACATAGTTAGCATAAATATAACCAGTGTGGAAGTAGCGTTTTGCCCAACTGGAAATAAAATTGCTGAAAAAAGAAGTAGGAGTGATCGTGCCCTGTTACCATGCAATAGAAGGATGAGTTAAAAAACAGTGAATAGGGATACAGGAGTCATGGGTTCAAATGCTAATTTTACTACAGACTTTCTGGATGACCTTGCATAAATCACTCTCCATCTCTGCATCAGTGCTCTATGTGTAATCTAAAGATATTAATTCTTCTGTCATCTTCATTTATAGTAAAACTTACCAGGGCAGGGACTGTCTCTCTCATTATGTTTCTGTACGTTGCCTAGCAAAATGGGGTCTGGATCTCAACTGGGATCTTTTTAGGTGCTAATGGAATAGAAATACTGAATTAATTATAAGAATTCTTTCCTTTTGCAGTTTAAGACATTGGTCCTTGAGAGATGCTCAACTCCAACTGAAATCAGTGAGTTGTGTGGACGCTCAGATACTCACACGATCAAACCTTAAGCTTTCACTAGAACTGTATCCTTTAATTGTTGCACTTTATTGGCATTTCATCAGAGATAGTATCACATAGTTTTAAAATTAGCATAAAAACAATCAGAAATGGGTGAGGTAATTTTCTCCTCCCCCGGTCCCCACCAGGCACAATAGCAAGAGGAGAGCAGGGGGGAAATTGTGAGTCTCTGAGACACAGTTCTTCCCGGGGAGGTGGGGGGGAAAGAGTCCTTGTGGCACCTTAGAGACTAACAAATTTATTTGGGCATAAGCTTTCGTGGGCTAGAACCCACTTCATTGGATGTATGAAGTAAAAAATACAGGAATAGGTATAAATACATGAAAGGATGGGGCTGTTTTACCAAGTGTTAGGTCAGTCTAATGAGATAAACAAATTAACAGCAGGATACCAAGGAAGGAAAAATAACTTCCTCTAAGGCTCATTCTTGCCCTAATTTATCTTATCTTAATAATAATAATAATAATAATGCATAAAGAGAGGACTGGAGTAGTGACTGGGCACAATGAACCCCTGCTCCCAGAAGTAAATGATGGAGTCAGAATATCAACTTTAATTTTATATACATGGGTGTGTTTCTAGAAGAGCTTGAAATTATAGTGTGTTAACAAGGCAGTGACTCCTACCTGAGCAAAGGGAGGAGCAGCAGTTGCTGTAACCAGGGAAGAAGCAGCCACCTGGCCTCATAACCAGCACCAGCAGAAAAGAAGTCCTAGGTGCTGCTCCGTGGTGGGGAGACGCACACTACAACTGAGGCCCTGGCTTGGGGTCCTGTGCATGGGTGGGGTCATTACCTTGATCCAGCCCTGAATAAAGTTAGCCTGTGATTCTGTAAGGCTATTGGCTATTCTCTGGGTTGTGCACCAAGATCAGAAAGAGAATATCTAGCCTCCATTTCTTTCCCAACTACCAACTCAAATTACATAAATAAATTTTCATGAAAAGCAGCAAAAACAAGTTGATTTATCAGATGTCACTTCTGAGGGTCTGATGTTTTGCTTTGACCTGATTCCTAATTGCCTACAATCTGCCACAAATCATAATCAGAAAGCTCTTTTTCTTTTTAATAGTACCCCCTGCCCATCCACTCATGAAAATGTTCCCATGCTTCCTTGGGATGCAACCTTCATTTTCCTTTGTGAATATTCAGGCTAAAAACTATAACACCCTCCAGCATCAACTGCATCTGTCATTAACTCTCCACTTTTCTTTCTTCATGACCCCACAAATGCAGAGAGTTTCTGAGAGCTGCAAGGTTAACAACTTCATGGTGTGAAAAGCAGAAATGGAAAAACAAAACACAATTGGGGAATATCACTGGCAAGTCCTTATGTTGTAAAAAAACACTCAGGAGCACAGCAAAGTAGAACAAAACACTTTCATCTCTTAGATGGTGACTAGATTTTAATCTTAAAGGGTGACTAGATTTCCACAAAGTTCCTTAAAAATCTTATATTAGGTGGGCCAGATTCTTTGCTGATATAACTGTGTTGACTTTGACAGACCTACATGAGCAATGAATTGGGATGGATATTTCTATGGAAAAAAAATTGAAATTGGTTCTTGATAAGCAAGCCTGATCAAACTTGTTTAGATAAAATAAGTAATCACTCTTCCATTTTGAAACTTCATCCCTCCAAAAGGTGCATAGACCACATGACTGGGAGTCAGGGCCCTTGGGTTCTATTTCAATCTCTTCCATTGCCCTGCTGGGTAACTTTGGGCACATCAGCTGACCACCCTGTTTGTCTGTCTTGTCTATTTAATTATAGGTTCTTTAGGTTATGGAGTGTCTCTCACTATGTGACTGAATAGTGTCTGGAATATTGGGACCACCATCTTGGAATGCCCAAACATTCAAAAATCACAAGTTTGCCCCCTACAACCTCTGACATTAAAAAAAAAGCAAAACCCTCATGATTTTTAAGCCAAAGAAATAATTGGTCTTTTAATTGGCCTTCTGGGTTTTGTGACTTTAAAAATACAAAAAAAAAAAAATCAAATATCACAAGACTCACAATACATCATGCAAGTCTGGCAATTCTGCTGTTGCAATGCTAATTATCAAGTTTAAACTAAAGTTGGAAGATTTTCAGAGATCATCATTCAGTTCATATATCAATCCTCCAATCCAATCTTTCCTTCAGCAAAGAACGGTCTTGTTTTGTTGTTACTCTTTTAATTAAGTAAAAATCTCAATGGATTTAATATTTCAGTGCAAGGACAGACTTACAGGCTAAAGACAATATTAAAAGAGGGGTACTCTGTATCAGAATATTTAATATTAACATTTAGCATGGAATGACCATCTGATAGTGACTCATTGCAAAATAAACTTTAGCAGGACTCTTCATGTGTTCAAAGTTGACTATGCTGGATCAGGTCTAGATGAATGGTTGTCCATCTCCATTATTATTCCTTTGGTTTGTGGACTCAACCAATGAGATCTTTGAGTTTTGTCTTGGGAATGGGGCCGGTAGAAATTTTTCCATCTAAATTTTTCTCAAGAGATAACTGGGATTTTGATTAAATGGAACATTACACAGGAAGTGTGTGCTTTCCTCTTCTCCTTCCACATTTCACCAGCATTCAGAGATTTTTGATAAAAAGTCAAAATTTTCTGCGTGAGACGGGGAAGAGGGGAATCCAACCAGCTCTTAGTAGGAATTCTCTGATATTTTGGCATGCATATTTTTTCTTCTTTTTTTAAATTGTATTTTGCAAAGAAGGAAAAAATAATTTAAAAAGACAGTAAACATATTGTTCATAATATTGTAAAAAAAATCTTGCAACCCTTTGAAAGCAAAATCAATTCCCTTATTGACTTTTTCTCCCCTCCATGGTGCAGATTCTCTTCTTCATTACCAGCAGTTTATTCATGTGTACTGTGGCGTCTGGCATTGATTTTTTTTTCATTTATTTATTTATTTTTAAAGAATAAAAACAGAAGCACTCTCTTTGCAGAGAAAGAATAAAATACCACATAGGATCTGTAAGCAGATATAGGAAATGAAAGGAGGTCAAATTTGGAGGACATGCATGAATTTTTGCAATGGTTTTACAGTGGAACAAGTTACATAAATGTATATGATTAGCTGAAGTTCAAGCAAGATCATCCATATTGAAGCTGGACAAGTCTAATGAATTTTATCATGGGGATCTTGGGAGCTTGCATAGTTACATTTTCAGTGTAATGGTTCTATTGACATTGTGTTGGGTGTGAAGGACCCCATAAAATGATTGATAAGAGAAGTATTATGATAGTGAGCTATTCCCATGATTCTGTCTGTACCAGCCCAAAACCTTGCTTTCCGGTACACCAGTGTCACTCTGAAAGAACAGCAGTGACATTGGCTTAGTTGGTATTTATCCTAGAATAACAAAGAACAGAATTTGGTTGACTGTATGCACTATACTTGGAGAGAAAGGATGGGGTCTTATGGTTAAGGCATTGTATGGAGATGTGAAACTGAGACAAAGATTTCATTCTTTTACCTCTGCTACAGACTGGCCAAATTACTCAGTCTCTGTGACTCAGTTCCCCTTCTGTAAAATAGGAATAATCATCCTTCCATTCTTCCACTTGTTGTCTGTTTTAGGGGGATGATCCAAACAGTGAAAAAAAACTCCCACTGACTACAGCTTTGGAGCAAGCTCTTATACTATAAACTCTTCACGGCAGGAACTTGTCTCTTAAGAAGTACCTGGAGAGTACCTAGCTCAATGAGGCCCCAATTACAGCTCTAGAGGTTGCTGTAATGCAGATATCCTGCACAAACAATACATAAAATCCAACTGATTTCACCATGTTTGTGCATTAATTGTGTCTAGTGTTTTTCTTTATAAATAGCTGATTGGCCTGAACAGATTTAAAAGAATCAAAGAACTATATTTAAAGCACTTCACTACATCTAGATTATGCCATCTGAGTAAACCGTAACATCACCCATTGTCCAGAGATCAGCAAAGTAGGGTACAGTTAAGTATAGCTTCACACAGGAAGATAGGAATTGCCTGATTGGATCAGACCCCTAGTTCATCTAGTCCAGAATCCTGTGTCTGACAGTGGCCAGTAGTAGGTGCTTCAGAAGGTGTCAGAACCCCACAGTAGGCAGATGTGGGATAATTCGACAACAACCTGGGTATCATCCTGATCTCTGGGAGTTTGTCTTCACTGCAACTGTTAGATCAGATAAGTACAGAAGTTACTCCATTTGTTCTAGCCTGGCTCCAGTAAGAGTGATCAAACCGGGAAACAACACTGAAGCTATGCAAAGTGATTTCATTAGCAGCACAAAGTGGTTGCATTACCCACTGCATTACCATCTACAGCATCAGCAGCACTTGAGCTTCAAACCAGCTAGCTTGAGCTTAAAGCACCTGTTAACCTAAACGAGAGATTTTTGTGTGTGGACAAGAGTCAGGTAGCTCGAGCCAACACTGTAGTGAAGTGGTGTCCTAAGAGTTAGAGACCAGATTAAAACCTGAAAGGCCCTGAAGCCTAAGATTTAACATCCATTCCAGTTTGTTGTCATTATTTGATGTTATTTTTAATAACAGCTCTGGATGTTCTTGATATACATCTAACTATGCAATCCCTTTTAAAATCTTGTTAAGTTCTTGGGCTCAGCTTCCCATGGTCACGCGTTCCACAGTTTTAATCACATGTTGTGTGAGAAAGGCACATGAATAACTTATAAGGGAATCACATTGATTGTGTCAGTGTAATTACTCTAGAGGCCAAATCCTATCCTCTGTGACATTTCACGGAAGATAGAGCAACAGGGAACTGCTGCTGTGATGACTGGAGAAGATAATTTTGCTCTGTGTGGCTGAAATTCACAACTGTGGAGGGGCAGTATAAGACCTCTACACCACTTATTTCCCACTCAAGAGTAATCCCTCCTTGAAGTGCAGTCTATATACATACCACTCCATCAGATAGGCACAATCTAGCAATTGGGAGTCAAACTTGTTTGTTTATCAAGATGCTTTTGCTCCACTAAGAACATTAATAAGAATAGACAATATTTTTAAAGGGAGGCTAGGCATGGGAAGAGAGACAGATTACAGCACTATCCTCTGATCGTAAAATGGAATTCCTTTAATCTCATCAAAACCAGAGCTGGGAGGGGTTGCTTAGTTTGGTGTCTGACAGCCCTCCTCCTCCGCCCCCCCGCCAAAAAAACCCAAAGCATTAAAAACAATGTTTTCTAAATGTTTCCCATGTAACTATTGACATGGAAAGTCTTTCTGGAAGTGAAGAGGCAAGCTGCCTATGGAATTCGCCACCAAATCATCCAGATTCCTTAGGTGGCTTTGAAAATCTCTGCCAGAGAGTATTTTGATCTGATGCTACTGGGAAGGGGAAAGGAGAGGTATAGAACCTAGAACTGAAAAGAAAATCTCACCTCCCTCTGGAGAATACTTGTTTGCCTTCCCTCTTTGGAGGTTGCCCTATCTACTCTCAGGATCTGATTTTTGCTTTCTCTTTCTCGGCTGGTTACCTATTACAGAGGATAGCTGTGCTTGGTTGCAGATCCAGCAAATCTAATCAGAGTCTGCCCTGGGTTGCTAATAACATAGGCCCTAATCCTGTAAACACTTACACGTGTGCTAAAAGTGATGCATGCATATAAGTGCTTGCAGGAACAGGGTGAAAATAGCAGTTGAGCATGGGACAGTGTCTACTACAATGGGGTCTGGGTCCATGATTAAGTCTCGGATGTGCTATGGTAGCATAAATAATCAGTAGATGCCTTTTCTCAAAAAGGTCTAGTGAATAAGGCATTAAACCCTATCAGGACACCTGGCAATTTTCATTCCTGGCAATTCCAGAGTTCCTATCTGCAGTCTTCTCCTACGGACTAATGAGAGCTGAGGGTGCTCAGCACCTTTCAGGATTGGGCCTTAACAGCAGAAATCTTCTGGGAAATAAAAGCCTAAAGGATATTCAAGAAAGCATTGCCTAATGCCAATTCAGGAATTTGCATCCCAGAGAATCCGTCTGCACTCTTGAGCAATTTAATTGTATGGCGCTTCCCCTGAGCGTGTAAATGACTATTGATAATGCTATCTGAGGCTTATATATATACACACACACACTCACACATACACATGGTGAAGTATTAATGGATTGTACACTATTTTCTCATGCGAGACCTAATATTATTTGACTCAGCTACTTCTAAAAATAATAGACTAAATAAATCTCATTTATGCCATATCAGCAGTATCTGACAGGGCGTTAATAGCCTCAACTACTCTTGATCTGATCTGAGTACACGGTAGAGAAATACTCACAATAGCATTGGAGGCCATTGGGTCACAAAGAAGGTAGTATTTTTCCTTGCAATAAAAGGATGTCAGATAAAAACAAAGTACCTACTCTGAATCCAGAAGAGTCTAAGACACAGGTAGATGGTGAAAGAATGTGTATGGATTTATTCCTAAAACATATTCCATAATTGCACTGAACAAGAAAAAATAATCAAATGTATTATTAATAGCCATCAATCTGTGGCAGGCTACAGAAACTATAGCAGTGGTTTTCAACCTGAAGTCCACAGACCCCTGGGGGTTCGCAGTCTATGCTAAGATTCCCAAAGGGATCCAGCACTTCCATTCAAAATATTTTAGGGGTCCACAAATGAAAAATGGTTTGAAAACCACTGCTCTACGGCACTGACCAAAATAGGACCATAAGTGTTCAAATGGAGAAGTCTATTCAATTACCACCATTAGAGCTGGGTGGTACCAGAATTTCAGTTTCAAGCGAACTTCCACAAGTATGATGTTTTCCCCCATTCTGAAACCTAACAGAAACAAAAAACATTAACATTTTCTGCAAAATAAAACTTTGAGGAAGGGGAAAACAATATTTCAGGTTGATCAGAAGAGTTCGTTTAAACAAAATTAATAGGTTTTGGTCTGATTTTGACTTTTTAAAAAATGTATATATTATAGTGTATAATGTAAAATGTTAAAAATTGAAATGAAAAATCAGTTTAAAATGCAAAAGTGCCGTGTTCCTTTCCAAAAAGGTCAAAATGGAATGTTTCAACTGTATTGGAATGCTCCATTCCATATATTTTCCCTAAACAAAATTTTGTCAAAAGCAGTCTGTTCCCATGCAACATTTAGCTTCTGGTATCAGCATTTTCTGATGGAAAAATGTTCCACTGGAAAATTTCCACTGAACTCTAGCCCCCATAGACTTGGCTATATGAGGGCTCAAAGACCCTATTCAGCATTGCCCTGCATCCTGCGTAGTTGTTTACTCCAGTACAAAGTAGTAATCTACTCCCACATTTGACACTGGTGTAGGGAAAGCGAGAATCACTTCCTCTAATTCAATTCTACCAGAGAGACAGGCTTATTTATAGGTCTGCTGGTCCCTCTGTCTATTTAGATTGTCAACTCTTTGAGGCAGGGACTGTTTGTACAGCACAATGGGGCCTGTAGGTGCTCCTGTAATATTAATACAGTGTGAGCTCCTTGGGACAGGGATGGACTGTGTGTGTAGATGCGTACAGCACCTAGCACAATGGGATCCTCGTCCATGACTGGTGCGCCTCATGATATCACAATACAAATTAATAATAAAATGAGGGTCTACGTGAGGGATCGGCAACCTTTGGCATGCGGCTCGCCAGGGTAAGCCCCCTGGCAGACAGGTTTGTTTGTCCGCCGCGTCCACAGGTTAGGTCGATGACAGCTCCCACTGGCCGCAGTTCAATGTTCCAGGCCAATGGGGGCAGCGGGAAGTGGCAGCCAGCACATCCTTTGGCCCGTGCCGCTTCCTGCTGCCCCCATTGGCCTGGAACTGTGAACCGCGGCCAGTGGGAGCTGCCATTGGCCGAACCTGTGGACGAGGCAGGTAAACAAACCAGCCAGGCCCGCCAGGGGGCTTGCCCTGGTGAGCCGCATGCCAAAGGTTGCCAATCCCTGTCTGTGTTTTCTTTGGGGGCAAGTTATTCCATAATTCCCCATGTCCGTGTTTCTTGAGGCTTTCTCTGAAGCATCTGATTCTGACCAGTAATGGAAATAGGACTGTGGAATAGACAGAGCCTTGCTCTGATCCAGTCTGGCAAATCCTGAGTTCATTTGTGTTGGCAATTCTTGTCCCTGCTTGAACCCTGCGGCTCAATTTTCATTGCAGCTGCATATCAATAATAACCAGCAGCTTCTGGATCTCTCGCTGTGATCATTCTGCTTCCCTCAAAAAGCACCTCAGCAACAGAACAATGCTTGATCTTGTCAGCTGGCGTGACACCAGCCACCTTCCTTCATTTGTCAACCCTGCTGCTCAGCAAGAAACGTGTGTCAGCAATTCCTGTCTCTCTGCTGTAGCTAACAGAAAGATGATGTAGCAACATGTGATTAGTGGAGATCAATATTACTCTTGCTTTATAAAGGAAGCCACCTACAGGTCCCCTTTCAGCCAAGTGGAATTAAGGAGCTGTGCATTTTTCACAGAGGAAGAAGACAGAAAGCTCTGTGTAAAAAAAAAAGAATTTGAGCTTGTGCTTCATAACCAGACCTGATTGCCTGTCTCAGTAAGTTCAGGGAACAGCAAGCTTTGCAGCTGCCTTCCCTGTCTTGCAGTCCTGGCATTCTCATAGCCAGTTAAGTGTGTCTGCCAAAAGCTTAAAAGCACCCAGATGCCCTTTTGTTTTCAAATTCAGCCTTGCGGCATATTTATAAACAGATGCTTGATATATATATTTTTAGGAATTAATCCATTGACACAGCATCAAATTCCCACCCTGTGCAAAAAGCCTGGTTCATAGGCTTATGTGCCAGTTCTCTGTCAAATTAGGACTGAATCATAACACTCAGCTTTTTTATACAGCACTTTTCATCTGTAGAGCAAAAAGTGATTTACAAAGGAGGTCAGCATCATTATACCCATTATACAGATGGGAAAATAGAGGCACTGAGCAGTGAAGTGACTTGTCACCCAACAGGCCATGGGTAGAGCCAGGACTAGAAGCCAGGTCTTTTGTGTACCAGTACAGTACTCTATCCACAAGGCCACTGTAGTGGATGGGTTTTATATTGACCCTTTGTATTGGGTGAATTTCACCTATAGAGTCTGATCCTGTACCATTGAAGTCAATGAGAACATAAGAACGCCTATACTGGGTCAGACCAAAGGTCCATCTAGCCCAGGATCCTGTTTTCCAACAGTGGCCAATGCCAGGTGTTTCAGAGAGAATAAACAGAACAGGTAATTATTGAGTAATCCATCCCCTGTTGCCCATTCCCAGCTTCTGGCAAACAGATGCTAGAGACACTTCATGTAGTTTTGCCATTGGCTTCAGTGGAAACATGATCTCTGGGCTCCATCCTGCCATGTGCTCAGCACTCTTGCAAGTGTTTAAGCTTTAGAACATAGATAACTCAACGTTCCTTAAAGCTGGGAATGTGCTTTGCTGGATCAGGCTGGAGTGCTCAGCACTGGGCAGCATCAAGCCTTTAATTGCCATTCTCAAGGTGGCATACACAGGCCCAAATTAAGGCTGTCCTAGTATGGAAATGCTCAACAGACAAATGGGGGACCGTATGCGGATATGCATTTTCCTGCCACTCCAGTGTTTTCCAGTAGGAGATGGTTATAATGCTGCAGCCTACTGTCCCTGGCTGAAGTTCACCCCAATGCAGACAGTCAGGCAAAGTCCAAGCACTGCCCGCTTCCTCAAAATAAGCCAGTGGATTCATAGGCCTTGCACAATGCACAGGGATGAAAATCAGCCTCACAAACCTCACTGAACTTTGGAGCATCATCCAGTGTCCAGTTAGTGGAAGTTCCAATACAAACTTTGGACCACTGATTCAAATTCTGCCCTTAGGTACTGATGGTCCCAAAAGGGTTAAGCTTGCCCCTCCATGGAAAAATCTGTCCTATCATATGTACTGCATTGCTGCAGCTGAAAATTAAAGTGAGGACCTGATGGCCTGTGGCCTGTCAGCGTGGCTGAATGGATTCACACCAGCCATCCTTTGATGTATAAGACAACTCAGTCCATTGCAGGGACTTTGGAGACAGGAGGGATAAATAAGGATAAACAAGAAAGAGTCCCAGTGGATTCCCCCCATCAAAAATACATTTCTTCCTATCTCTGTATTCAGAGCAAAGGGATATGCATTCAGGGCCCAGACAGCAAAGGAGGCCTTTCATCTGTGGGCCGCCATTTCAAAGCCAGCACATATCCATAGCAGCTGAAAGTCATTACTATCTTACAGTGGTTACGCATCCTGAGTGTGGACAGGTTTCCACATCAAAATTAGATACTAAGGTGAGAGGCACCTTGGAAATACTGAAGATAAACAGAATTGACTCTAAATTATACATTAGCATATAATCCAAGATGTAGCATGGGCCCCTGGTTAAGGTAATGGACTGGAACTCAGGCGACGTGAGATGTATTCCATTGACCGTCTATGTGTGGCCTTGAGCAATTCAGTTTCCCTGTCCATGCCTCTGTTTCCCCTATCATCCTTTGTACATCTTCTGTATTTACATTGTAAGCTCTTGGGGGCAGGGACTGTCTCTTACTACCTGTTCGTACCAGTGCCTAGTTCTATTGGGCTCTAATCTCGGATGTCGTCTCCAGCTACTACTGTAATGCAGTCACCAATCATGCTGACGGAGGGGCCCAGTAATAAGAAACCAATCCAATTCCCCTAATGGAGTCAATAAAAAGATTCTTACTGACTTTGCTGGAAGCTGCATCAGGCCCAAATTAGACATGAAGAAACTAGTAGCCCTAGCGGTATCATCACACACTGCTGGGGTTCTGCCACTTCTTACACTACCTGCATCTTTTCTGTGGCAAGATGTCAGCTGTGAGATTGGAGTTCTGTCAAGCTGATTCCTGTGCCCCGCATGAAATTCTGTTTTTGGTTTGGTTTGGTCTGAACTCACAGGGAAGCTACTAAGAGAAAAAACAAAGAAAAGGTGTCATAAACAGATAAGTAAGAGTTAATAGAACAAAACTGCTTCATATCTCTTTTGCCTGGAAAGGGTTAACAAGTTCAGTAAACCTGGCTGTCACCTGACCAGAGGACCAATCAGAGGACAGGATACTTTCAAATCTTGAGGAGGGAAGTTTGTGTGTGTGCTGGTAGATTTTGGTGGTTGTTCACTCAGGGGACTCAGAGGGATCAGAAGTGCAACCAGGTTTCTCTCCAATCTCTCCAATACAGGCTCTTATAAGTTCAGACTAGTGAGTACTAGGTAGATAAAGTGAGTTAGGCTTATGGTTGTTTTCTTTATTTGCAAATGTGTGTTTGGTTGGAAGAAGTTCAAATGTGTATTTGGCTGAAAGGAGTTCAAATGTGTATTTTGCTGAAAAGATTCTAATTTGTACTTGTATACTTAGGATGGGAGGGTATTCCCAGTGTCTATAGCTGAAAGACCCTGTAACATATTCCATTTTTTTTAAATTTACAAAGATAATTTTTACTGTTTTTTCTTTCTTTAATTAAAAGCTTTTCTTGTTTAAGAACCTGATTGTTTTTTATTCTGGTGAGACCCCAGGGGACTGGGTCTGGATTCACCAGGGAATTGGTAGGGAGAAAGGAGGGAAGAGGGAGAGAGAGGCTGATTTCTCTCTGTGCCAGGATTACTTTCTCTCAGGAAGAGTCTGGGAGGGGGAAAGAGAAGGAAGGGGGAAGGTACATTTTCCTCTCTGTTTTAGATTCAAGGAGTTTGAATCACACAGTGATCTTCCAGGGTAACCCAGGGAGGGGAAGCCTGGGAGAGGCAACAGTGAGGGAAAGTGTTTACTTTCCTTGTGTTTAGATCCAGAGGGTCTGGGTCTTGGGGGTCCCCGGGCAAGGTTTTGTGGGGACCAGAGTGTACCAGGCACTGGAATTCCTGGTTGGTGGCAGCGCTACAGGTTCTAAGCTGGTAACTGAGCTTAGAGGAATTCATGCTGGTACCCCATCTTTGGACGCTAAGGTTCAGAGTGGGGAATTGTACCATGACAAAAGGTAACAACTAATATCACCTCAAAATCCTCATCAGCATTGAGACGTTCTTATACCGCAAGTCTAATATTCACCAGGGGTCCAGGTCTACTCCTCCCAACTCACTGAGCTAACCGGAATAGGGAGCGCTCTGCATCTCACAGGATGAGGCACCAGAGAGGCTGACAGAAATTCAATCTAGTGATGCTTCTGCATTTCTAGTGTGGCCATCTCAAGATTGGTTTATATTACCGGAGATATAAAATGTGCCTGTTGCCCACTTTAGGAACGTGCACGTGTCTTCCACAAGACACATATACCCAAGTCACAGGCTGTTCAACTGCCATCAATAATAGCATCACCCCTGATCATTCAGGGATAAAAACTTTCCCCTTTAATCCACTCAGGATGTCCTCAAACTATCCATCACGTCAAAAAACTTTGGAAAATATAATAGGTCAGAAGCACTTCGGATTTTATCATACAGTTGAGATAGATCCCCGCTCCCAAGAAATGAATGGGTGCAGAGAAAAAAAAAAGGATGGGTTTGTGGTTAATGTGCTGAGTTGGGAGATCTGAAACCAAACTGCTGCTCTGCCACAGACTTTGTGGGACCTTGCAAAGGTCATTTAATCTCTCTGTGCCTTACTTCTCTATTTGTAAATGGGGACAAATGATAACACTGTCTCCCAAAGAGTCCTTGCCTCCAAATTCTGACAGTTTCTTAATATGTGGATGTGCAGCACCCAGCACAATGGGTGAGTGGGTGGCCTCTGGGAACTATGCTCATGTTCATATATACCATAATAATGAAAAGTGTTATATACTACTATTCTTGAAATTTGGAGGGGGAAGGGGAAGGACAAGGATGGGAAAGTTCCTGCAATACAAGATCAAATTTTAAGTATTCCCACAGACAATAGATGACAGGCTTTTTGCTCTGTGTTTGTACAGTGCCGAGCACAATGGAGTGCTGGTTGATTATTGGCACTCCTAGTTATTTCTCCCGTACAAATACAATGATCAAGAGAGGGGGTATTCTTGGATTCTCTTCTTGGCTCTCTGACAGACTCGCTGTATGACCTTGGTCATGTTTCTCTCATTTTCAAGTGAAGAAAAAATTGCCTGTCACATTCAAGAGCAGACTTTCACAAACTCTTTGGCAATAAGCAGGCTGTCCAATGGTTATAGCACTGCACTGGTACCTCAAAGATTTAGCTTCTATTCCCAGCTCTACTGCTCAACAGCTGACCTTGAGCAAGTCACCCTGTGCTTCTCCTCCCCTCCCCGCCCCAATCTTTGTCTGCCTTGTTTGTTTAGACTGTAAACTCTTTAGAGGAGGGACTATTTGTACCACACCTAACACAATGGGGTCCCGGTCTTTGTGCGGGCCTGTAGGGCTCTCCTATAATACAAATACTAGTTATAATCTTCTAGATAAAGGGTTCTCTATAAAGTAATATGATTAGCTAATCTTTGAAAGATGGAAAATGCTCTGGGGATGCTAAGGATTATTCTAATTGCTAAGCATTATTATTTATTTACTAGATCATCATTAAACAGTATCAAGCAGGCATTAATGTGCCTGTCTCTTCTGGCAATACCAATGGGTTTTGAAATTGAGTGGAAGATGTCGTCTCATGCTTACACGAAATATCTGCAAAAGCGAAACATATTAGAGGTGAAAGTCTGTCTGAAAACATTCAAGAGCAGCATCTACTTCTTCCCAATTGAAGCATAGCTAAAACTGACACTACATCTAATCCAAAATTTATGCTGTGATCTGCTTAGAAAGGGACCTGTTTACAGTATGGAGCAATCCTGATACATATTTTATAATTTATCTTTCCATCCTACTAAAAGCACTGCAAAAAATTGGCATGACAGAAATTCTTCACTCTGGAGAAGCCAAGAAGTGCTGAACACAGGGCTGAGACACTGATAATTTCCAGGATCCATACTTGTTAGAGAAACCTCAGATTATAATTTGTTGGGTTTCTTTAAAAAAAAGTAAAAAACTTCACATATTTTTAAATGGGTAGGAACACTGTCTCCTACATGTAGGGTAACCAGATGTCACAATTTTATAGGGACATTCCTGATATTTGGGGCTTTTTCTTATATAGGCTCCTATTACTCCCCACCTCCTGTCCTGATTTTTCACACTTGCTGTCTGGTCACCCTACCTACATGTTTGCCTGCCTCTTCCTGATAACCCAGTGCTGAGACTTTTAGGGTACAGCTATGTGACAAACAGCAGCCCATGGCAGCAAGTCTCAGAGCCTGGGTCTACGGACTTGGGCTTGCAGGGCTCACACTACAGCACTGAAAATAGCTGTGTAGACATTCGGGCCTAGGCTATCCCACCGGCAATATAATTATTCAGGCCCCAGCCCAGCAAAATGCTTAAACCTGTGACAGAGCAGTCCCCAGTGCTCTGCTGGATCAGGGCCTCAGCACTTACCCTGACCACATTGTAATCTCAGGGCTAGATCCACCCGTGCAGAGACAGAGAAAGTGGCGTGCACCATTTCTAGTCCCTGCCCTGAGATGTAGCCTTTCCCAGTTAACTCCTATGAGCTGCTGGAGTGGCGCAGAATCACCAGGGTGCAGGTTCATCCTAGCTGGGCCACTGAGTGTCTGTCCTCCTGTCTTGCCCTGTCTCCAACCCATCCACAAATTACCCTCATGCTGGGAGATAGTGGCAGCGCTTGCAAAAGTGGCAGAGCCCACTCTGTGCCCCACTTTGCTGATGCTCTTTCCTAGCGCCTACCCGAAGGATTCTTTGTACCAGCCTGTCTCAAACCCATCTCATCTTTGAGTAGTAGCATAGCTGGATGCAGCATATTGTATTGTTTTTAATGCATTTGGTTAGTGACAAGGGGGGAGGGAAAAGGTAGGTCAAGCAAAGAAGACAAATGGAGCACCTGGGTTGGACACTCATCTTCTGGTCACTCCCCAGATGGGGAGATTTCCATTTTGCCTTGCTGGGTGATGAAGCATTGACAGTTCTTGTGATATTCAGAGTTTTTTCTTAAAGCCCCAGCTCCTGGAGTCCTCTAATTAGGTAAGTATTTACACTTTCATTAAAAAAAAGTTTCTAGCTTTCATGCTTGAAGAGAAAAGCTTGAAAATGAACCCTAAAGTCTCAAACGCCAGAAGGACAAATAAAAATTGACACGTTATTGCAAAAATAATCTCATCCTTTTAAAGCCAAGCTCTTGATTTGGGGAATTTTGATTGTTTGCGATTTGAAATACTCATGGGAAAGTAATATGGCCTAGCAGACGGAGCGCTGGCCTTGGACTCAGGAACCCTGGATTCTATTCCTGGCATTGCCACTGGCCTGCTGGGTGACCTTGGGCAAGTCACTTCAACTCTCTGTGCCTCACTTTCTCCATCTGTAAAATGGGGATCAGGCTTCTGACCTCCTTTGTAAAGTGCTTTGAGATCTACAACAGAGAAGTGCTATAGCTCAGTCTATACGACACTTTCCCAGCATTGCATGGAGGGAAGCTGGGAGCAGTCTTGCCCGTGCTAGGTTTATTCAGCTGGCTGTATGGCTGCAGCTAGTGCTCTGCCTCCTCTCAGATTCATTAAAGCATTTTATTGTATCAGAAACAACTGTATTTATAAAGAGATTTATGTATTAAAGAAACAGCTAATCCCTGGCAAATTGAATTATCATAACATTGAAGTGAACTCCTTCGTTTCATTCTGGGAGAGCGTGAATGGTTTATGGGGATGCCTTAACCCATCTTAGGATCTGCCTGGGACAAGCCAAAATAAATAAAAAATAAATAAGTGAATTGGAGAGAGCATTTAGCAGCAAATCATCAATGTCCTTCTGTATTCCCAAAAGGTTGCTGCATTAGAGAAACCAGGTGAGATAGGGAAGGAGTTTAGTTTCATCTGTTCTCTTAGTGAGGAGATCTTTTTGTGCTACTTAGATACATACTGAATATCTTGAAGGAGAGGGAGGTGCTGCAAATAACAATATAATAAGATGTATATTATCATAGTGCTTAGGAGCCCCAGTCATGGACCAGAACTTTGCTGTGCAATACGCTGTACAAAACACAAAACCAAAAGATGGTCCCTCCCCATATACAATCTAAGTGTATACAACTGGCAGATTGAGACAGATGTGAGGAGCCCAAAGACAATATTGGCCAGCAATCTATTTATCTATCCATCTGCTTACATGGCACTAATCACCAAAGAATCCCATCGCCTCATAAGCTGTAGTACAACACCTGATGAGGTAGGAAAGCATTATTCCCATTTTACAGATGGGGAAGTGAGGCATGGGGTATATTAATGTGCCCTTTATCACAATTCAACATCCTCAATCACTTCCAAGACACTTACTCTTATTGTTACTATTAGTTGTATTATAACAGTGCATAGAGGCCCCCTGCCAAGCAAGATCAGCCCCCCCTGTGCTAAGTACTGTACAGACACAAAATAAGGGTCCCTGTCCAAAGATTCCAACAAGACTTAAGCATGTGCTTAAAGTTAATACATGTTTAAGTGTTTTTGCTGAATTGAGGCCTCAGTGTCAAGAGGCCAGGTAGCCAGCACTGGGTGTTTCTGGTTTTGACTTCAATGGGACTTAAACACATGCTTAAAATTAAGCATGTGCTGAAGTGCTTTTGCTGAATACGGATCTTAAATACATGTTTAGAACAAAGCACATACCTAAATTGCTTTGCTGAACAGGGATGGGAGCATATGCTTAAATCTATGTTACAAAGTAGCTTGTACTGGGGAGTTTCTGGTTTGGGCAAGTTCCAAGCAAAAAATGAACAAAACCAAACAATTCCTCAGCCTGTTGTTGCCAAAATTTATTTACTCCTCCATAGAAAAGGCCATAGTTTAAGGAAGGAAATAAACCTTTAGTGCAAGACTTATCTAAAAGATCCCACAGTGGATGAAATGTACAAGATTAAAGTAAAACAATGGTATGAAGAACAAAGAGGGAGATGTGAAGATTTAGCTGGGAGGGTGTATGTTGGGGACAGGTTTTATATGTTGTTGAGGGCAGTTTTATATGAGCCACGGGGATAAGCTCAAGAGCTAGACTTCTCCAAAGCTTGGAGATGTTCAAACCCATCTCTACACTTTCATATGTAAAGTCCCTCAAGGTAAAGAGGAGACAAGACTTGGCTGTAATGAATACAAAAAGGAGATTCTTTAACGGCTGGTGTGGACAGTTTCTGTGGTTCTCTCTGGCTTGCTGTAGCTCAGAACGATTAACACAGCTTGATCTGCCTGGCATCTTTTTAAGTCCTGGCCTTGGCTAAGAAGAGATTGTTAACTCCACTATACTAGAAATGCAGAAAATGTTAATTGTTATTATAAGTTGCTCTGTGTATAAACTTTATTAATGATTTCTTCCTCTGCATGCAAATTCCAGCAACTCTAGTATCATAATTAAATTAGCATTGTCTATGCTTTAGAGTATTTTAAGTCTGAAATTACAGGTGTCATAAACAGATAGTTAAGGGTTAATAGAACAGGAGTACTTCATGCCTCTTTTGCCTGTAGAAGGTTAACAAGTTCAGTGAGCCTGGCTGTCACCTGACGGGAGGACCAATCAGGGGACAGGATACTTTCAAATCTTGAGGGAGGGGAGTCTTTGTGTGTGCTGTTAGTTTTTGGTGGTTGTTCACTCTGGGGGCTCAGAGGGATCAGACGTGCAACCAGGTTTCTCTCCAATCGCTTTGATACAGTCTCTTATATGTCCAGAATAATGAGTACTAGGTAGATAAGGCAACTTAGGCTTATGTTTGTTTTCTTTATTTGCAAATGTGTATTTGGCTGGAAGGAGTTCAAATTTGTATTTTGCTGAAAGGATTTTAATTTGTACTTGTATACTTAGGCTGGGAGGGTATTCCCAGTGTCTATAGTTGGAAGACCCTGTAACATATTCCATCTTAAATTTACAAAGATAATTTTTACTGTTTTGCTTTCTTTAATTAAAAGCTTTTCTTGTTTAAGAACCTGATTGTTTTTTATTCTGGTGAGACCCCAGGGGACTGGGTCTGGATCCACCAGGGAATTGGTGGGGAGAAAGAAGGGAAGGGGGAGAGAGAGGTTATTTTCTCTCTGTGTTAGGATTACTTTCTCTCTCAGGGAGAGTCTGGAAGGGGGAGAGAGAAGAGGGGGGAAGGTGGATTTTCCTCTCTGTTTCAAGATTCAAGGAGTTTGAATCACAGTGATCTTCCAGGGTAACCCAGGGAGGGGAAGCCTGGGAGAGGCAACGGTGAGGGAAAGGGTTTACTTTCCTTGTGTTAAGATCCGGAGGGTCTGGGTCTTGGGGGTCCCTGGGCAAGGTTTTGGGGGGACCAGAGTGTACCAGGCAATGGAATTCCTGGTTGGTGGCAGCGCTACAAGTACTAAGCTGGTAATTGAGCTTAGAGGAATTAATGCTGGTACCTCATCTTTTGGACTCTAAGGTTCAGAGTGGGGAATTATACCATGATAACAGGCAATAACTATAAAAGAGAGTGACAACTAATGCCGATAACTCATTCCTGCAGAAACTGGGCCGAAGCAGAGCAGTAACAACAGTTTTTATTCACAGCAGCTACTTTATGATACTCATTAAGCTAATTTTTATTATCACAAAATCTTAGAACAGTTGAGTCAGGTTATTTGTGCTGAGATTTGAAATGCTCCAGTCTTGAATAATTAGTATTGTGACACTGACTTACATCACGGTCGCAGATTTGATACAAAAAGCAGTCTGGTCCAGTGGCTAGGGCCGCAGACTTGGATCCAAGAGACCTGCATTTATTCCCAGCTTTTCAACTAACCAGCTACATGACCTTAAATAAGCCTCATCCTCCTTAGTCTCTTGCCTATTTTGACCTCCATCGTGCAAAGACTTATGCATGGGCTTGACTTTACACCCTGTGAATAGTTCTACTGCTGTCAGGTCTGGGTAGAACTCCTCTTACTCATGCTCAGCCAAGAACCTTTCCTCAACTAAGAAAACCTCTTACACAACTTTGGTCAACAACAAAAGTGTAGTACAACTACAAGCCGGAGCTCTGGGTGTTGTAAAACCTGGTGGTACAGCTTTTAAATCTTCAGAGGTTTTTTTGTGTTTTACCAGGGAACAAAGCTTTAAATCACAGAGACTACAGTAAAATTGCTTTTGCTTTCTAAAAAAAATGGGGCCTCGTACACCACAGAGTTGAGGGCAGGGGATCAACATGGCAGCAGCAATGCTTGCAAGATGACGTCACTAGACTATGGAGACCATGAAATCTGTTAACCCTCCAAACTCCTGATTCCTGAATATCAGAGGCTTGAAAAGAAAGGACTGCAAAAATATGCCTTGATCTAGTTTTCTGTTTTGTTAAATAGTCATTCCATTGGATTTTAATCTTCTGTAATAGACATGACAAAGCCACAAAAAACCCGCAGACATTGGGCTTGTTTTTGGCTTAATTGGCTTGTGAGTTGCTTGTTGGCTAGTTTTTGGCTTGTAGCTTGTAGCTTTTTTTTTTTTTGTTCGGCTTCCGGCAAGTGGGGGCAAGGGACAAGCACGGGTAATGGGGTGAGAGAGTTAAGGGAGCACAGCGGGTCCACCACAGTCCCAGACTGCACAACAAGGAGATCTAGTCACATAAAGTGTTGGGGTTCTTAGGGACTGGCTTGTTTTGGACTTGTTTTGAAATGGGATTAGCTTGATTTTTGTCTTATTGTGGAAGTCAGGGTGCTTATTTACTGCTTGAAATTTGGCAACTGTGTTCTGTAAATACAGAAGAAAAAAGTAAGCTATGTATTAGAAACCAGGAGAGCTTTTAAGAGACACAGTTCATTTAGTTTTATGAGAATCAGTGGAAAGAACTGTATAGAACCACTGGCCAAGAGTGGTTTAGAAGTAAACAAAACCTTTGTATGAGCTGTGTAAAACCGTGTAAATTAGCTGTTAGCTGGTGAAATGGATTGTCTGATCCAACAACAAATCTTACAAAAAATCTTTCACTTCTACCTCTTGGAGAGGTGGATCAACTACATGAGAGGAAAACCCCTTCCGTTGATGAAGAAAGCTTCTATGCTACTGTGTCACATGACTGGGGCCTGGAGCAGGACTTAGGCTCAGTGATCACAGCAGAAGTCAGGCCTAGTGGTTAGGACCAGGAGTTGGTAGCCAGGAACTGGAGCCCAGGGTCAGAGCTGGAGTCAGGCCCCAGTGCCAGAGGTGAGGGTCAGATCTGAATTACCTGGAGTGAGGCAGGAGAGAGGTTGGGGCCAAGACAGGAGCGGGGCAGGATACAATCAGGTCCTATCACAGCCATAGGCTTAAGGGCCAGTCTGCTGACTCTTCCAACCGAACAGGGATGGTAGCTACTCAGGCAGCCTGCTACAGGCCAGCTGTGCTTGTCAGGTTGCCCAGAACCAGCACTACTGCAGGCCCTAATTCCTGCCATGCAGCACAACCATGAAATAGCTGCAGCACTGTAGATGTAGTGTAGACCAGAGGTTCTCAAACTGGGAAGGAGTCCTCCTGGGAGGCATGGAAAATATTCAGGGTGGGGGGTGAGAAGCATTAGGAGTCAACTGAATACATTTTACCCCTCAGCAATGACTAACTAGCAAAGCTGATTCCTCTGGATATATCAGATCCTCAAATGGCGCTGTGCATTTTGATGGATTTCTGCTAAGTTTGCATAGCGTTATACAAAGTTGTCACCATCTGTACATGAATCTGTTTGCTACAGTATGGTGTGCATATTTAATTGTTAGCATTGACCCCCAACTGCAGTTTTGCTTTTGCTCTTATTACAATGGATTGTTGGCTCTATTTGAATCAATGCCTTGCTGTTTTTAATATTTAGTGAGAGTCACATGTTCATTTTTTAAAAATAGGTATATGTACTTGGGAAGGGGGCTAAAACTACTTCAGACACAAAGAAGGGGGCCACGAATATGTTTGAGAACCACTGGTGCAGATATACCCCTAGTGAGAGACAATCCCCTGAAGAATGTACAGCTTAGAGAGAGTGTCACAGGGTGAGAGGGGAATGAACGGTGAAGTAGGCTTGCCCAAGATGGCAGAGCCAGTGTAAGCAGGTAGGTTTCCAGTCCAGCATGCTATCCACTAAACTATGTCACTTCCCCAGCACAAACTGGATTTGAATCTGTTTAGTTAAAGGCATCCATTTTGCTGGCAGTCTCTCTCTCTCTTGGCAATTATATTGCATGCATTACCCTGGTGCCTGCGCGCCGGTTCCAGAAAATCATTTGGAGAGCAGCTAGGTCACCCAGTGTCCATCCGGTCAATTATTTTAGGAGTGGTTGGAGATTTCCACACTTGCAAAAGTAGTTACTTGGCAATCAATAGAGCTCGGAGCGGAGGAGATATCCCTCTTCATTAGGACATCGATCTTTATACTGACACCCCGGAATGTTTTATGGTTGGTTGGAAGTTCTGCAGAGGAAAAAAAAATCCCAAACTTTATCAGCTAGAGAACGAGTGTTTAGCTGCTACTGCCACTTTGGTTTTCAGCAAGACACAGGAGAAACGTACTGGCCAACAAGGTTCTGATTCAGCCTTGCCCTGTACAACATGGAGTCATTTGCACTGAAGTCAGTGCTTGGTAGTGCTTCATACCCGCTTTGTGCTCCACGAGGTGTAGGGCAAGGCAGAACAGGATCCTCAGGATTTTATCTTGTCATGGGCTGAATGCCTTTAACTCCTTTTGACTTCAGGGAAGTTATGTGTTGCTCATCTCCTTGTAAGAGGCACTCCACGCCTTGCAGAATTGAGCCCTTAGGCAGGGGTGAAAGTAACTCCGAAGACTTACCAGTATGGAGGCCAGCTCTGGCCCCTGGAAGGGGCGGGGCCCTGGGCAAAACAGACGAGGATGGGGGTGAGTGTCCCCCAGCCAGCCCTTCCATGCTACCTGGGGCTCCAGCAGTGATTTAAAGGGCCTGGGGCTACTGCGGCAGCTGTGGCCGGAGCCCCAGGCCCTTTAAATGTCCGGCCCCAGGGCAGCTGCTCCCTCCCCCCTGCCGTCAGCAGCCAGAGGGGCAAAAGGGACAACTACATTAAAGTGCCGCCAAAGCAGCGACTTAAGCAGGGTCCTTTGCCTTGGCAACACTTTAACATTGTTGCCTCTTCCCCTCCCCGTCGACAGCCCTGCCAGTACAGACCCTACCGGCAGGACCACCAACGAGGGAGGCAAAAGGGGCAAAGAACCGTACCAGCCCACTGTCACCCCTGCCCTTAGGGCTCAACTGCATAATTACCATAAACCCTAAGTAAGGGGAAGATGGGCTGCTCCAGGAGTAGGGCAGGGGCAGAATGGTGACTCCAAGTCACAGGTTGGTCACTGGTTCTGTCCTTTCTCCAGGGAGCAATAACCTGCAGAGATTATTCCCACTTCAACTTCAGCTCAGCTGTGCTGGCAGGTGCAATGAGGAGTCTGGATTTCACCTGCTCCGTTCCCATATTTATGCAAGGGAGAGCAGTAGACCCCATGGAGACTTCTTTCCTTTCCCAGCCTATGCTGTAACCGACACTGCATGCAGCCCAAGCAGGGGAATATGGAGCATGTAAAGCACGTCAAAATTTCGCCCTTATTGGATTTTGGATTGTTCGAAATCTGTGTTGGGGTCTGAACCATAGGGCTCAGCCCCTTCCCTCATTGTTGCAGCTTTTACACTCAAATAACGTAAAAGGGAATTTCAAGTTTATTATTATCCCTTATGATGCTCCTGCAAGATGTTGAGCTGGCAGCCATGGGAAATAAATTAGTTGTTTATTTTCAGAGCAAGTACAGCATGGGCAGCAGCAGTGTCCCAAGTCCCTCACACTGTCCCCACCAGTGTACTGTACCTCATCCATGACTGGGTTTCATTCCAACCGGTGAACTGAACATGATCAGGGCCATAGCCCATTATCAGTCCTTGGAGCCATGCAATCTCTTCTGTTTATGAGCTGTAAAAAAATGTACTTCTGCCTAGTTGTTTCCTAGGTCCAGGATTTTCAGCATTGAAGTCAACGGAGCTACACCAATGTACACTAGCTGAGTACCTACTGCATTCTGCAGGAATTGCAGGGTTGCTTGAAGATACACTTACAACACAGACATCTCCTACTTCAACCAGAAATAATATTTGTGTTAATGAATTCTAAATATGGAACGATCAAATCACATTCAGAGAGGCATAAACTGGCGAGCACAGGGTCGAGACAAATTTTTTTTTTCTCCATTTAGATTCATACATTTTTGGAGACCGTATGAGCATCTGGTCTGACTTCCTGCCGCATAATGCAGGCCATAGGATTTCACCCAGTGATTCGTGCCGCTACTCAACAACTTGTGGTCAAGCAAAAGCATTTCTTTGCGGGCACGTCTGCACTTCAAGCTGTAGGTCTGACTCACAGCTTGAGGAGACATACCCGAGCCAGCTGTGAATGAGATTGAACGCTAACCGATGAGAGACGCCTTGGCAGCAAGAGCAGCAGGAGGGGCTAGCACCCCATGTATGAACCCATCCAAAACGGTCCAATGGTTACAGCCAGGGCCGTCCCTAGGGGGATGCGGGTGTGACGAACTGGGAATGTTCTTAATGTTTTCTCTGAATACTGTGTTGGTACCTCAGTGTCCCCT